>NW_022436946.1:54075680-54220282 GCF_009761245.1 Sapajus apella
TAGATAGATAGATAGATAGATAGATAGATAGATAGATAGATAGATAGAAATATATAAAATATAGATTGGTCTATTGACAGAAATATATTAAAAACTAAACATAAAAATTTTGAAGATAAGACCTAAGAAAATTAGAGAAAGAAAGAAAGGAACAAAAATAAATAAGAAAAGAGAAAAAATAGGATCAATCTGGGTAGTCAACTAGTTATTCTTCAGAATAGTAGGGGCTGCAAAAATAAAGAATATATTTCCTTATAAAGGAAATTGGTCAGTAACTTTTATCAGAATAAGAAGATGTGAATGCCCAAACTCAAAAAAAAAATATTTACTGTTTGCTTAGAGCAAGAAAGTTTGAAAAACCCCCAACAATATATATCATTATGAAATTTTGAAACTCTAGGAATAAAAAATTACATTCTTAATAGCCTCCATAAAGAATACTAAAAGATTACTTCTAAAACAAAGAAGGACAATGTCTTTGCATTTTCAAGAATATCAGGAAGAGTGAAGACGGTAGGAAATGCCTTGAAAATTCTTAGAAAAAAATAACTTTCTGTCTAAAATTATATGAGCAGGTAAATTAGTGTTCTGGTAGAAAGTGGACTAATGATGTTTTCTGACACACACAATCTCAAAGATCTCTCCTATTTTATCCTTTTCTTGAAGATGGAGAATGAATGTGCTCAAGAAAAGGGAGGAGGGTAAGTAAGGAGAGATAAAAATAATACTCTGAATAATGAGAAATGGCAATCCTAAGATTACAACTAGCTTGGGAAAAAAAAAAGTCGTGATAGGCACTAATATTATGGCTTCTGGAGTGGGAATATAATTTTATGTTTCCAGAGAGTTGGAAGACAAGTTGTTGTTATATATGAAGTAAAATGGGCAAGCAAGACAAAAAGAGGAAATAAAACCACAGTGCAAACATGTCTCAGATTGAACAGTATTCACAATCATTAATTGAAAAATTGAAAAATTGCTACCTATTAATTTAGATGAATAGATTGTCAAATATGAAAGATATATTGGTTTCTGAGAAGTGGAAAGAAAAATAGATTTTTCTATTTCATCTTAGGAGGCCTATATAGCTTAAAAACCAAATACTAGATTACCAGTATACTGAAGAATGTATACCAGTATACATAAAATCAAGAAATATAAGATGATACCGGGAGTAGTGGCTTACGCCAGTAATTGCAGCATTTTGGGAGGCCAAAGCGGGAAGATCATTTGAGGTCAGGAATTCGAGACTAGCCTGGCTAACATGGCGAAATCCCATCTCTACTAAAATTTAAAAATTTAGCCTGGTGTGATGGAACGCGCCTGTAATCCCAGCTACTCAGGAAAATCTCTTTAACCTGGGAAAGGCGGGTGTTGCAGTTAGCCGAGATCACGCCAGCCTGGGAGACAGAGCAAGACTCCATCTAAAGAAAAGGAAAAAAGAAAAGAAACATACATACATATCATTGTTGAGAAAAATTGTATAACTTATTGTTTCTGTAAATCATAATTCGAGATTTGGGAACCAGTGAAGCATAAGAAATCTATTTTTCATTATAAGCCTCATATGACTATTTGTTTTTATAAATGCTTATATGTAAAGTTAAGATTTAAAACTATTAAAAAAATAAAATGATAAGACCCTGTTAAAAAATAAATAAATATAAAGTTAGTTGACAGGCGATGAATACTTACATGGCCATGACCAGGAAATAGACCTTCCTCTCTTTGTCCTTAATGTTCCTTCTGATTTTTCTTTTTCCTTCTTTCTGAATCCCTTCAGTATCCTTCTTTCCTGTGCTATAATTTTGGTTTTGTAAATTTCTCTTCATCTCTTTAGTCATCTTTGCCTGTTTTCCCGCTTCTTTCTTAATATCAAATGCTTTTATTTTAAAAATGTCAAAACTTGTAACACACTTTGTACCTGTTTCTCCCTCACAATATTTTCACCCTTAATATGTGCCTTTGTCATTTAGATTGGCTCTGTGATTCTAGATGGATTCAAGGTGAATATAAAGGAAGCAAAAATCATTAAAATTTGTTTGGGATCATTTTCAGATTACATATACCTTTTACCTTCCCATTTAAAAAAGAATCCTTAGAGTCCTATAATTTGTTAAGTACTGCATATTGATCTAATTTTGTTTCAGAAAGTATCTTAATGTGGTGTTTTTAGATTTCATCCCTTTTTAAAATTGAACTTACATGTAAATTGTCAAATGCTCTCAGTAACATGATTCTGAATTCTGTGGATAACAGGTACTGACTGATATGTTCTCATCAATGATCCAATAATGCAATCCATAGGTTTATTTTCACAATTGCAATACAGAATTTACATCTTAACTAAACTTTAAATAATTTAGTTTACAGAAAGCCATTTCAGTAGCTATATTTTTGTGTACCTGACATAGCTGATTTATTTTACATACTTTAAATATAATATTTTAATGAACTAAAATATCTCATAATTTTAATAACATATGAAATAAAATTCTAATTCCATTGATATAAATAAAATACAATTAAGAATTACACCACATCATAAGTACAGTACTTTTAGTTTTCAATATAAAGTACAATTTGGAAGAAACAACACAATCTGTTATTCACTGTTTTTGAAAATGTCATGAGTTTTCAAAACTCCTGTTCTGCAAATAAGGATTGTTGTGTGAAATGTTATCATTTTCATTGATCACTACCAAATACATATATTTTGACCCTTCTTTCCATAAAGCTCTTCTTAATTCCCCAGATGGATTTAGTTTCTCCCCATTCTTTACAATATAGCAGATTTTAAACTGTCTAGATATCAAAATTGTAATAATTATTTACAAGCCTGAAAACTACACCAGTGTAAAGACTCTTAAGGATAGCGACTTCATTTTGTATTTATATCTCTGATAATGGTAATCAGAACCCCCATATACATGTGACTCAAGTTCAGTAATCACCAATATCTATAAAATATATATAAAACTTCAGTATGTATCTCTAAAACCAAGACCTTTTATTTTTTTACACTGCCTGAATACCATTATTACTCTTTATAAAAAATTAGGAATTACAATAATTTCTAAATACCAGATAACAATTAAATTAGCATTCAAATGCCCAGAATTATTCATTCTCTCTCTCTCTCTCTCTCTCCTCTCTCTGTTTCTCTCTCTCTCTTTCTGTTTTTTTCTCATGTTTTGACTGAATAAGGATCCAAACAAGGTCTACATATTAAATTTGGTTAACATGTATCTTAAGTTTCTTATATCTACAATACCCAAACACTTTTATTTTCTTTGTCTTGCAGTTGATTAAAAAGCTGAGTTATTTGTTCCATAGGATTTTCTACTTTCTAAATGTATTTGATTGCATGTTTGTAGTGGCCCTTAACATATCCCTCTATTAATTTTATACTTCTTATAAATTTGTTGTAGTAATCAAACTAAATAAATAATATATTACGTTTGTCTAACTGTAAATGTAAGACTAAATAAATCCTAATACTGTAGTTATCAGTAAGTGAAGGGGGAGAACAGGATAAATGGAAAAATGATGAAAGTACAATTTCTATAATGGAATCTTCCATTTGTCATTGGAAATATGCAGAAGTTTGATACAATATTAAACAAAATTACACCAAAATATAAAATTAAAATATCTAATATTCAAAAGCCAAATGAAGCAAATAGTCCCTGCTTTCACCTAACTATACAGAAAGAAGTTCTTTCAAGGGATTGCAAAATGCAGTAATTTGTGCTTACACATTGGCAAATATCCTGGGAACAAATATATTTTAAACTGATTTTTAATAATCTTATTTTTAGTAATTATTTTGAAATTCTTCAAAATAAATGTACGTACACATAAGGGACTGGTGTGCTTGAGCCAACTTCATACCACCTTGTGAAACCCAGTCATTGAATTTTCAGTAACTTTGTAAGCCTAGTGTTAAGTGCAGTTATTATTAAAAAATTAAATTATAAAACCTCACAACTAAATATGTTGTGTTTTACAGTAAAGTTAATAAATAATCAACAATTTATCACTTCTTAATTACTTTACTATATTTTATGACTTGACCTTGGGATTATTTGGATTTATTGTACTTGTATGGTGAATATATCAGACACTCCTGCATGACAGTGCATCTTTCTGTACTCTGCCTTCGGTGGTGCCATGTTAGTAGCTTGAAATCAATCATAGAGGAATTATTTACTCTATGTAAATAAGCAAATGCTACAAACCAGGGTTGTTTTTATTTCTCCAGATAGTTTACTTTTCAATACTTAGCATTTAACAGCATACCACTATATGCATATGCACACATCTATGAGGATAAATCAAACAAGTAAATAAGCTAATGCATTAGAAACCAATATTTTTCAGCATTATAAAATGTAGATAAAAAATCAAATAATACAAAGCACTATAATTCTAAAGTGTAACTGGACATGTTAGTATGAATCTATGATGTGTTCCTCGCTAATTCAAGGAGGCATATATTCCTAGCTGTATTCATAAAAAAAATCTAGAAACAATGAACAATACAATAATAAGGAGAAACCTTAGTGCCCAGGTTGTCATTGCTAAACACATTATATTAATAATAATCAAAGCTCCTTGAGGAAAATTCCAAGTCTGAAGTAAAATAGGTGAAAGAGGTGCTTGGAACATATTATACAAGACATCATGAAAGTGATAAAGACTACTAGGCTCATATTAAATAAAACAAAATAAAATATTGAATGATGTCCCTGGTCGAAGATAGGATAATATGACCGTCAAAAATAATTAATGCAATACAATGAAACATATCAAACATGCTAATATTACTGCAATCATAAGTAAAATAAAAACATATTTCACTTTTATTGTATTTTTGAGAACCAATTATTCTAAATAATTAATAAACATCAGAACATGTATAGGGTTTATTCCTTACTTTGTGAAATATGCTTCATGATACTTAGAACAATGGAAATAATTACAGATAATAAATGAGAAACACTTGATAGAATTAGAATAGAATTATTTTGCAACTCCCAAATAAATAAAGCAGATAGACAATCATCATAAATGGCTGCTAAACCATTTAGGTAAAAAAACTGACAATGAATTTTATAACACCTGGCCACACTGATCAAAATAAATTTCACAAAGAGATATATAATGTGTCCCCTGATAGAGATCTATGAGAAGTACAGAGCATCTCTCTGTCATTCTTGACAGAATTACATACACAGTATTAAAGGTGTGTAATGAATGTGAGAATGAAGAAACAGAACTGTAAAAGCATTAGGTGAATATCTCCCTTTCAAACTGTTAACTATGTAGTAATGAAGTGAAATTACACTCTGCACTTGAAAAGGAACAGCAGGACACTGCAATGTTAAAAAAAATTAAATTAATTTCTTTAAGAAGGTTAAAATTTTCCCTCAATGACTGTCATGGAAGTGGCAAAAGTGTTTAAAGTTTGTGTTTCCTATTGCAACATTTTGAAAATCATCTTCTAGTTACCAAGTAACTCTCAGAAACGAGGTTCACTAATTAATTATAAATTATATTTTAAAAACATTTTGCAAAGAAAGTGCATAATTGTTAGTGTCTAACTTTCTATGTTATAATCTTATTAGATCGTGTTTCGACTTCAAACATAAAATATACTTTTATAGAAGTGAAAGATGTTCCATCTATGAAGAAACAAGTGCTTAAGATAGAAGTAGTTATAAATAAAAAACTATTATTTTCTGAGTCAGGAAAGTAAGGGAAATAGGTTAATAATATATTTATTGTATATATCTAAAGACACATTTTCTCTCTGACTCCTTTATTCCTTTGTGAATACATATGTATGTATACGTAGGCATCCATCAGTTCTCTTTCTCTCTCTCTTTATGTATCTCTCTCTCTCTTTCTCTGCATTTATCTATCTTTGGATAAGAGATGAAGCAATATTTGCTTTAAATTTTATTGAATTCTATAATTATGTATTTTTAAAATTGTAGTCTTACACATGAACACTAAAATTTCATTTCCATATTGTGATATGTGCATATTAGGACACACATGCATGCACACACACACACACACACACACACACACACACACTAGTTTGGTCAATACAGTTCTTTAGATAGTAATTAACAGTTCAAACTCGGAAAACCTTTTGGAATTGGCTGCATTTCCTACATATGGTAGAAAATATTTGACTAGTAGAATTAAGTTGCTGCCAACTTGAGGCAGTCCTTTTCTGGACTGTAAAAAGATGGGAGGGATAAACTTCTTGGATGAAAAGAATTAATGACATCATTATCAGTCAATGCAAAGATATCCTCAAGCATCACTGACATGGTAAATTATTAAATAAAAAAATATAGCACCTGCCATAGCAAAGCTAATGGTGCAGATCTTTAAAAAGGAGAAGCAGCCTTAGGCGGTGGTATTTATACAGTCTGCACCTGAAGTGTTCAGTTTTTCCTTCAGAATGCACTGATTAGCTAAAAATGCCTTGATTGAAGGAAGGGAGGCTTTAACTTTGATAATGAATAGGTCTCAAGTTGCTGCTCTAATGTCCTAAGTCCTCGGTTTATCTTTGTTTCTAAGTGTGACTCTAAATCAAGATTAAAAAGCAACTCAACATAAGGGAAAATAAAAAGGAGGTCATTTAATCACCCTGTTAGCTTCAAATGATTATTGATTCTTGGAGGTGATGTCTAATTCTGCCAGAAAATTCATTTCAATAATGATTACTACCTCAGTTTTATCTATGATCTTGGAGGTTATTAAAAGTGAAGGTCTCAAGGGAAGTATACAACTTAGGCCATTAATATCATATTTCATATTTTTATAAGAACAGTTTTCAGTTCTTCCCTTTACCTAGAGTGGAATCAGGGTAGAAATTTAGAAGTATGTGCTTCACCACAAGTCTAATTATCATATACATTCCTTTGGAAAACAGAATCACATTGAAATAACTGATAGAAAAATATCAAACAGAGTAGTTCATGTTGAACTTCTTTTTGTTTCTCATTACCACATGTACATAGCAGTCAGTATCATGCCTAGAAATCTGACATTAATATATTGCCTTTTGTTCATTCAAATTTTTCAGTCATATCTGAAATGCTGTTAGAATCCAAGAGATTTTCAAAAACACAGTTAAAATAAACAAATGCAGACAATATATGTGCCTCTAACACAGATAACTAGAGTTAAGATATTCCTTTGTATAGGATTTGTTAAGCGTGATGTGTCACCAAATCAGGCATTTTCTTCTTTGGGCTATATCTATATTTGTAGTTGTTCAATGAGATCAGTTAGAATAAGAGAAGAAGTATGGAGTATAATCTTAAAATGGTGTATCACAGATTGAATTTATTATTTAATCTTCTATTGAGTGGTAACCAGAACAGACCTAAGAAGTAACTGGGATCTTGTAGAATGGGAATGGAGGAAAGAAGAGCTGCTTGTGAGTAAAATTGTTACACATTCATAGAAACTACACATTGAATGAACATAAGGTAAATGGAGGAATCTAAGTTGGCAACCATATTTGTGAAACAGGAAACAATGTCTCAAAAATAAAATATAGGATAATTTGGAGGAAACATGAGTTCAGTTTTGAAGAAAAATAAATATGAGTTCAAAGTTTTTACTTATGAGGCCATATTTTTAAAGTGGGTATAGGATAGAATTATAAATATGTATCTAAAGTTATATGTCATCATGACACTGAAAGGGATACTGAAGAAAAAGGTAATACAATAAGGAGTGAAAGTGGGAGTATGGAAGTTATTTAAGCTCCTTTTGAGCTTTGTCCTTAAATGACAAAACATCAACTTTTTATGTCAGAGCTTTATTTCATTAAATATAATAAATGTGGGGCTATGATAGGGTTTGGCTGTGTCCCCACCCAAATTGCATCTTCAACTGTAATTCTCATAATCCCCATGGAAGGGATCTAGTGGGAGTTAATTGAATCATGAGGGTGTCTACTTCCATGCTGTTATCATGATAGTAAGTGAGTTCTCAAAAGTGATGGTTTTATAAGTACTTGCCCCCCACCGCCTCATTCTGTGCTTCTCCTTCCTGCTGCCATTTGAAGAAGGTTCTATTTGCTTTTTCTTCCTCCATAATCATAAGTTTCCTGAAGTTTCTCCAGCCATGCTGAATTGTGAGTCAATTAAACCTCTTTTTAAAATACATTACTTCATCTATGGTATGCCTTTATTAGCAGCATGAGAACAAACTAATACAGTAGATTGGTACTGGCAGAGTGCGGTGCTGCTGTGAAGAAACTCCAAAATGTGGAAGCAACTTTGGAACTGGGTAAACAGGCAGAGGATGGAACAGTTTGGAGTGCTCAGACAAAGATATGAAAATGTGCGAAAGTTTGAAACTTTCTAGAGATGTGTTGAATGGCTTGGACCAAAATGCTGATAGTGACATGGACAGTGAGGTCCAGGCTGAGGTGATCTCAGATGGAGATGAGGAAATTATTGGGAACTGGAGTAAAGGATAATCAGGCTGTGCAAAGAGACTGGTGACATTTTGCCCTGACCTAGAGATCTGTAGAACTTTGAACTTGAGAGAGATGGTTTAGAGTATCTGGTGGAAAAATTTCTAAGCAAGAGAGCATTGAAGAGGTAACAGGGCAAAATATTGGCAAATTTGCAGCTTTACAATGTGGTAGAAAAGAAAGACCCATTTTCTGAGGAGAAATTCAAGTCAGCTGTAAAAATTTGCATAAGTAATAAGGAGCACAATGTTAATAGCCAAGACAATGGAGGAAATGTCCCCAGGGCCTGTCAGGGACCTTTCTGGCAGCCTCTCTCATCACAGGCCCAGAGGTTTAAGAGAAAAAATAGTTTCATGGGCTAGGTCCAGGGCCCTCTTTCTGTGTGAAGCCTCGGGACTTGGTGTCCTGAGTCCCAGCCACTTCAGCTACAGCTAAAACAGGCCAAGATATAGTTCCAGCTGTGGCTTCAGAGGGTGCAAGCCACAAACCTTGGCAACTTCCACATGGTATTGGTCTTGCAGGTGCACAGAAGGTAAGAATTGGGGTTTGGAAACCTCAACCTAGATTTCAGAGGATGGATGGAAATGTCTGGATGTCCAGTCAGAGGTGTGCTGCACGGGCAGAGCCCTCATTAACAACCTCTACTAGGGAAGTGCAGAAGGTGGGGTCAGAGCCCCTACATGTAGTCCCTACTAGGGCACTGTCTACTAGAACTGTGAGAAGAGTGCCACAATCCTCCAGACTCCAAAATGGTACATCCATCAACAACTTGCACCGTGAACCTGGAAAAGCCACAGAGACTCAAAGCCAGCCTATGAAAGCAGCCAGGATGGGGGGCTGTCTGCTGCAAAGTCACAGGAACAGAGCTGCCCAAGATTGAGAGCTGCCCAAGACTGCCCACCTGTTGCATCAGCATGACCTGGATGTGAGACATGGAGTCAAAGGAGATCATTTTGGAACTTTAAGGTTTAATGATTGTCCTATTAGATTTCGGACTTGCATGGGATATGTAGCCCCTTTGTTTTGGCCAATTTATTCCATTTGGAATGGGTGGATTTACTCAATGCCTATACTCCCATTGAATCTAGGGACTAACTTGCTTTTGATTTTATAGGCTCATAGGCAGAAGAGACTTGCCTAGTCTCAAATGAGACTTTGGGCTTGGACTTTCGAGTTAATGCTGCAATGAGCTAAGACTTTGGGGGACTGTTAGAAGGGCATGATTGTGTTTTGAGATGTAAATACATGATATTTGGGAGAAGTCAGAGGCAGAATGATATGGTTTGGCTGTGTCCCCCCTCAGTTCATCTTGAACTGTTCCTCCCCACATGTCATGGGAGAGACCAGTGGGAGATAATCGAATCATGGGGTTGGTTAGCTGTTCTTGTGATAGTGAATGAGTTCTCATGAGATCTGATGGTTTTATAAGGGGTTTCCCTCCTCATTTGGCACTCATTTCTCTTACATGCTGTCATTTAAGACATGCCTGTTTTACCTTCTTATTTGATTGTAAGTTTCCAGAAGCTTCCCTAGCCATGTGGAACTGTGAGCCAATTAAACCACTTTTCTTGATAAATTACCCAGTCTCAGGTATGATTTAATAGCAGCCTGGGAATGGACTAATACAGGCTATTCAGTTATAATTATAGAAATGCAATATAAACATTACAATAAAACAAAAGAAAGCCAAATTATAATGTTGCCAAATAGAGATTTCTTTACCCGAATTTACAGAATAGAACACATTGACATGAAATCATGTGTTTGAAAATAGACATTTTCAAATGCTGCTAAGTGTTTATTCACTTCATTTGCATTTCTCTCTTTAATGGAGGTGTTACACTAGAGTCAGGAAGGACAGATAATTGCAAAAATAAGTAAAACATTATGTAAATAGTTCCCATAACAAGGAAAAAGTAGAAGGGTGGTGATATATGGATACAAAGATGATACAATTTTAAATAGATGGAACAGAGACAGCATCACTTAGAAGGTAAACTTTTAGATAACAATATTTTCCTTTATGTTTAGTAACATAGAAATAAAATTGCAATCTAATGAATTCAGATTGATCTAAATTATAAATTAATGAAATCTTGCTGAACGATAGTCATATTCATATTCAAACTTCCAAATTTATTTTTTCTCTATAGAAATGATGGAAAAGACATTCAAAAAAATTGTGTGTTTTTTTTTTTTTTGTGTGTGTGTGTGTGTAAAACTTATTTTATTTTGGTTGTCACTGCTTGTATTTTTTTCCTGAACGCAAATTGAGCACATGATCATTATTATATTAAAAATCAAATATGTGAGCATATTCCACTTAAGTTAATATTTCTGGTAATTCCATCCACACATCTAAGGAAATTAGAACTGTGAATATATGTTTATATAATTGCTTTCATATAAATGAAATAAAAATGTTTATATTATATTACTTAATATTAGAATGTGCTTTTCCCTCTTAAGAAAACATAGTTGACACATTTTTATATCTGGATAAAAAGTGTCTTCTGGTATCTTCTAGCTTTACTCTTTGAGGAGTAATCCCTTGCCTGGACCTAATCTTAATACAGCAGAGTTAAGGCCTTGTCTTTTTCCCTGCTAAGGTGGTATCAGAAGAATACTAGTGGAAAGTAAGGACTTTCACTGTGTACAGCATTAATGAGGCCAACCTCTGCCACAATGTCAGCTCAGGTCACATGGGGAACAATAACTTGGCACACCAGTCCCTCCTAGTCAGGAAGCTATCAAGAGAGGCCTATAAGGAAACTGGAAGTTCCATTTCTACCCAGTAATAATGAGGAACTTCCCCTCAGATTTTAAAAAGGCTCAATGAGAAACTTGGACTTCTACCATCGCCTAGAAGTAACGAGGTGACCTCTATTTTTTTTCTGCCAAGACAGATGAATCAGAAGGTTTAAATATGATTTCAGTTGCATAAGATAATATTCAAAATATCCAGCTTTTAAATGAAAAAAAAATCATAAAACCAAGAATAAAGAAGATCTCAAGCTGAATTTAAAACATATAATCAATAGATGGTAACATGGAAGATAAAGAGAAGTTAAAATATGTAACAAAGATTTAAAGTAGGCATAACAGTTTCAAAGATCTATCATAGATATTATTGACATAAACTTAAAAAAAGACTCAAAAAAAGAGAAAGCTAAGCAAAGAAATAGAGAATATAAAGAAGAACAAAAGGTACATTTTGAAACTGAAAAATATAATAAATAAATAAAGCTCAATGGATGGGTTCAATAAAAAAATGAATGTGACACAGAAAATAAAGAATGAGGTGAAAGATACAGCAACAGAAATTAGCCAACCTGAAAACAGAGATAAAATAACTGAAAAAAAAAAAAGTTTCAGAGACCTGTGAGACTGAAATAAAAGATTTAACATTCATGTAACCAGAGATCTGGATGGAAAGGAGGAAGGTAGAGCTGAAACAAGTACATGAAGAAATAATGTGTGAAAACTTTCCATTTTTGACAAAAGACGTATATCAATAGTTTCCAGATGTTGAGTTAATCTCAGGGAAACTCACACTAAGATAAATTATAGTCAAAGTTCTCAAAACTGACATCAAAAGAATTTTTTTGAGAGCAGTGAGAAAGTAATGATACCTACATATAAGGGAGAAATAATTAGAATGATTACATTTCTTATCAGAAAACATGGGATCTGAAAAAGAGATGCAGTCATTTTCAATTACCAAAAAAGACTGTAAGCCCAGAATCTTACATCCAGTAAAATATCCCTTAAAAATGAAGAGAGTATCAAGATATGCTCAGATCAAGAAAAACTAATAATTGATTGCAAAAGACCTAATCAAAAGAATATTGAAAATTTTCTCCAAACAGAAAGGAAAACTTAGAACCTAAAGGAGGAAGAAAGAACATGATATAGTTCACCAATGAACAACATGGTGTGGGTCTGGTTATGCACAGATTTTTTTCAATAAACAAATTATTTTTGAGACTTGCAACAATTTTTAAAAGCTCACAAATCATATAGCATTAAAGTATCAAAAATTAAGAACAAGGAATGCCATGAATGTATAAAATATATGTAGATACCAGTTTATTTTGTCATTTCCTACCATGAAATATACCCAAATCTATTATATGAAGGAAAAACTTTTCAAAAGTTATGTACACAAATACTTAGAAAACATACATGATTCCATTCACAGATAAGATAAATGTAACCAACTATAAATATAGAATATTAAATTAAAACTACAAAAATTAACTGTAGTTCATACTGTACTACTGTAATAATTTTGTAGCCACTTCATGTTGCTATTGCAAGTATGTTGTGAATATTCGTTTAAATGTTACATGACACTAATCATCTCCCTGTGAGCATTTTTCTGTCTAGTAAATTTCATATTGCAATAAAAAGTGATATCTCATTATTTGCTCTATTTCAAATTGTATTTAGTCCAACAACATAAAACTTGAAGAACACTGGGAGAAGGGGTTGGTTATATGAAGTGCCAATAGTGATGTTTGGGGTGCTCCCAATAAGCAGATCAAAGTCATGACATAACAAGAAATAGCTGAACTGCTTGATATGTAGCATGGAGTGAGGTCTTCAGCTGCAGTTGCCTACCATTTCAAGAGACATGAATCCAGCCCAGAAACCACTGTCGAGAAGAGAAAAGGAAAATTTCCAAGCCATCACTGAAGCTATGCCAGCAGGTGGAAACACTTTGGACTTCTGGTGTAATACCTATTTGTCTATCTTGTATTGAAAATGTGTCTTTTATGTTGGTGAAGATTGCTCTAAGAAAGGCATACATGAACTCTAATGTAAAGAAAAATTGAAGTAATCATATAACATCTTAAAGGAAAACAAAGATGAAGGAGCTAAAGCTGGAGAATTTAATGCTAGCAGAAGATGGTTTGATAATTTGAGAAAGAAATTTGGCTTAAAAAATATCAAGATAACAGGAAAAGCTGCTTCTGTCAACCAAGAGGCAGCAGATGAGTTCACAGACACTGTTAAGAAAATCCCTGAGGCTACAGAATACTTTGATGGTTAATATTAGGTATCAACTTGATTGGATTGAAGGATGCCTGGAAAGCTGGTAAACTATTGTTTCTAAGTGTGTCTGTGAGGGTGTTGCCAGAGGAGGTTAACAATTGAGTCAGTGGACTAGGAGAGGGAAACCCACTCTCAATGTGGGTGGACACCATCCAATTAGCTACCAGTGCAGCTGGAGCAAAGTAGGTGAAAGGAGGTGGGGTAAACTTGCTTGCTGACTCTTCTGGCTTTTATCTTCCATGCTGCATGCTTCCTGCCTTTGGACATTAGACTCCAGGTTCTTCAGCTTTGGACTCTTGTACTTAAACCAGTGGTTTGCTGGAGGCTCTGAGGCCTTCTGCCATAGCCTGAAGGCTGCATTGTTAGCTCTTGCTTTTGAGGCTTTTGTAATCAAACTGAGCCACTACTGGCTTCTTTCCTCCTCAGTTTGCATATGACCTATCATGGGGCTTCACCTTGTGATTGTGTGAGTCGATTCTCCTTAATAAACTCCCTTTCGTGTGTGTGTGTGTGTGTGTGTGTGTGTGTGTGTGTGTATGTGTGTGTATGTGTATATATACACACATATGTGTGTGTATGTGTATATATACACACATATGTGTGTGTATGTGTATATATACACACATATGTGTGTGTATATATATGTGTGTATATATAAAAAATATGTTCTCTTAGTTCTGTCCCTCTGGAGAACCCTGACTAATACAGATACCTACCAGTATGGGTTATTAATGTCGATGAAAGTGCCTTAATTGGGGAAAAAAATGCCACAAAGGACACTATTGCTAAGAAAGAGAAGGAAGCGCAAGGATTTAAAGCAGGAAGGGATATGCTAACACTACTCATTTTGTGAAAATGCCCTTGGGTTTATGATAAGAACAGTCCTTATCTATAAAGTTGTTAACCCTTGAGCCTTGAAGGGAAAATATCCAGCTTCTAGTCTTTTTGTTACATGAGAAGAAGGCTTGGACAACAAGAATGCTTTTTATGGATTGGTTTCATTGGTGTTTTGTCCCTGAAGTCAAGAAGTACTTTCCCAGTAAGAAACTGTCTTCTAAAAGTTGTTTTTGATATTGGACAATGCTCCTGGTCACTCAGAACCCCATGAGTTTAAAACAAAAGGTATTGAAGTTAGCTAATTGCCCCCAAAAACAACATCTCTAATTCAGCCTCTAGATCAGAGGGTCTTAGGGACCATTAAGACTCATTACACATGGTAGTCTATGGAAAGAATTGTCAACTCTCTGAAAGGGAACCTTTTCTTGGTTAATGTCATAAACTCTGAAAGAGTTCTCTTTCAGAGTGATGACAATATCACAGAGATAATATCGTAAAGGAAGGATTAAACCATTGAAAATGCCGTAATTGTTATAGAAAACACCAAGAAAGACATCAATGTGAAAATAATATATTCCTGTTAGTAAAAAACTTTGTCTACATGTTGTATATGACTTCACAGATTTGTAATAGAGCCAATCAAAGAAATATGTGAAGAAATTGTAGATGCAGCAATAAAGTGAAAGGCAGTGAAATGTTTCAATATATGTATCTTGGAGACATTCAAGGCTACTAGTCCAACACCAGAGGAAGTAACAAGATGAATGATTGAGATGTGTGTTTCCAAACCAGTGCCAGACAATAAAGGAGTTGAATAGAAAAGTAGTAACAGGAAACAATTTGACATTAGACAATCTGGCAGAAGGTCTCCTATTATTCAGGACTGTTTGTAACTTATTTTATGCATGGACTCTTCAATGATATGGGCAATGAAACTAAAGCAAATGATGGAAGACAGATTGTTGTCATATAGAAACATTTTTAGAGAAATTAACAAGCAAAAATGGCAGACAGAAATCATGGTGCATTCCTATAAAATTACATTGAGTGTGCCTGCCTCTCCTGCATTCCCTTATACCTCTTTCATCTTTTCCACCTCTGCCACAGCTAACGCAGCAAGACAAAATCCTCCTCTTCCTTCTCCACATACACAACAGGAAGATGGTGAGGGTGAAGCACTTTGTGATGATTCTTACTTAAGGAATAGAAAATATTTTTTCTTATTTATGATTTTAAGAACAATTTCTTTTCTGTAGCTTATGCTACTGTAAGAATACATTATACATATAATATATAAAATATGTGTTAATGGACTATGCTATCCACAAGGCTCTGGTCAACAGCAGGTTATTAATAGTTAAGTTTTTGAGGATTCTAAAGTTAAATGTGATCCATGCAGAGGAGTGACACTGGAACACTTGTATTGTTCAAAAGTCAACTTAAACACAAGTATGGCTAAAAACAATGAATGTTCCTTCCTCTCTTGAGGTTTCTAAATTATGTTTAATGATGAGGCAAACATTATAGCAGCATCTGATGTGGTTTAAATATATATATATATATATATATGAAATATTCAATATAATTATTTTACAAATAATGAAATGCATAGAGTTTTTTCTAAGTTTATATTTAGGGGTACATTTCAGGTTTGTTATATAGGTAAATTTATTTCATGGGGGTTTGTTGTAGAGATTATTTTATTTCCCAGGTATTAAGTCTAATATCCATTATTCATTTTTCCTGTTCCTTTCCTTCCTTTTGACCTCCACCCCCAGAAACGCCCCAGTGTGTGTTGTTCCCCTCTATGTGTCCATGTGTTTTCATCATTTAGCTTCCCCTTATAACTGAGAAAAGGCAGTATTTGGTTTTCTGTTCCTTTATTAGTTTGCCAAGGATAATCATCCCCAGCTCCATCTATGTCTCCACAAAGGACATAATCTCATTCTTTTTTATGACTGCATAGTATTCCATGGTAAATATGTACCACATTTTATTTATCCAGTCTATCAGTAATGGGCATTTAGGTTCATTCCATGTCTTTGCTATTGTAAATAGTGCTGCAATGAACATACACATGCATGTGTCCTTATAATATGATAATTTATATTCCTTTGGGTATACACAGTAATGGGATTGCTGAATCAAATAGTGTTTCTGTCTTTAGGTCTTTCAGGAATTGTCACACTATATTCTACAATGGTTGAACTAATTTACATTCCTACCAACAGTGTTAAGTGTTTCTTTCTCTCCACAATCTTGCCAGCATATGTAATTTTTTGACTTTTTAATAATGGCCATTCTGGTTGGTGTGAGATGGCTTACTGTAATGTTGACAATGATCTGTGATGTTGAGTTTTTTTAATATAGTTGTTGGACCCTTATTTGTCTTTTTTTTTAAGTGTCTGTTTAAGTCCTTTGGCCACATTTTATTTTATTTTTAACTCTGTACATTTGTTGAAGTTTCTTACAGATGCTGAATATTTGACCTTGTTTGATGTATAGTTTACAAAACTTTTCTCCCCTTCTGTGTGTTGTCTGTTTATGCTGTTGATAGTTTCTTTTTCTGTGCAGAAGTTCATTACTTTAGTTAGATACCATTTGTCAATTTTTGTTTTTGTTGTGATTGCTTTTGGTGTCTTCATCCTGAAACCTTTGCCTATGCCTATGTCTTGATTGGTATTGCCTAGGTTGTCTTCCATGGTTTTTATAGTTTTGGGTTTTACATCTAAGTCTGAGTTACATCCATCCTGAGTTAATTTTTGTCTATGGCATAAGGAAGGGGTCCAGTTTCAATCTTCTGCATATTGCTAGCCAGTCATTCTAGCACCATTTATTGAATATGGAGTCCTTTCCCCATTACTTGTTTTTGTCAGGTTTGTCAAAGATCAGATAGTTGTAAGTGTGCAATCTTATTTTTGGTTAATAGGCTATTTATTACTGCTTCAATTTTAGATCTCGTTATTGGTCTGTTTCGGGATTCAATTTCTTCCTGGTTCAATCTTGGGAGAGGTTCTCTATTCTGTTCCATTAGTCTACATATCTGTTTTTATACTAGTACCATGCTGTTATGATTAGTGTAGACCTGTAGTATAGTTTGAAGTCTGTTAGTGTGATGTCTCCAGTTTTGCTCTTTTTGCTTGGAATTGCCTTGCTATTTGTGTTCTTTTTTGGTTCCATATAAATTATTTTTTTTAGTTCTATGAAGAATATCAATGGTAGTTTAATAGGTATAGATTAAATCTATGCATTGCTTTTAGCAGTATGGCCATTTTAACAATAATGATTCTTCCTTTCCTAGAGCAAGGAATGTTTTCCCATTTATTTTTATCTTTTCTGATTTTTTTGAGCAGTGGTTCGTAGTTCTCCTTGTGGAAATCTTTCACCTCCCAAGTTAGCTGTATCCCTAAGTATACTTTTTGTGACAATTGTGAATGGAAGTTTGTTCTTGATTTGCTCTCAACTTGATGGTTGTTGGTATACAGAAATGCTAGTGTTATTTGTGCATTTATTTTGTATCCTGAGACTTTGATGAAGTTATTTATCAGTTTAAGAAACATTTGGGCTGAGATTCTGGGGTTTTCTAGTTACAGAATCATGTGGTCTGCAAACAGGAATAGTTTGACTTTCTTCTATTTCTATTTGGATTCCCTTTATTTCTTTTTCTTGCCTGATTGCCTGGGTCAGAACTTCCAATACTATGTTGAATAGGAATGGTGAGGATGGGCATTCTTTTCCTGTGCCCATTTTCAAAAAGAATGCTTCCAGCTTTTGCCTATTCTATCTGATATTGACTGTGGATTTGCCATATATGGCTTTTATTATTTTGAGATATGTTCCTTCAGTCCCTAGTGTATTGTTTTTAGCATGAATGGAGGTTGAATTTTATCTAAAACGTTTCTGCATCTATTAAGATAGTCATGTGGTTTTTGTCTTTAGTTCTGTTTATATGATGAATCACATTTATTGATTTGCATATGTTGTCAACCCTGCATTTCAGGGATAAAGTCTACTTGATCATGGCAGGTAAGCTTTTTGATGTGCTGCTGGATGTAGTTTGCCAGTACTTTGTTGAGGATATTTGCATTGATGTTCATCAAGGATATTGGCCTAATGTTTTCTTTGTAAGATGTATCTCTCCTTTGTTTTGGTATCAGGATAATGCTGGCCTCAAAGAATGAGTTAAGGAGGACTACCTCCCCCTGAACATTTTGGAATAGTTTCAATAGGAATGATCTAGCTCATCTTTGTACATCTGGTAAAATTCAGCAGTGAATTCATTTGGTCCTGGGCATTTTTGGTTTGTAGGCTATTTATTACTGCTTTGGTTTTAGAGCTTGTTTTTGATTTGTTTTGGGATTCAATTTCTTCCTGGTTCAATCTTGGGAGGGTGCATGCTTCCAGAAATTTATCCATTTATTCCAGATTTCCTAGTTTATGTGTATAGAGGTGTTTATAGTATTATCTGATAGCTGATTTTATTTCTGTGAGTTCAGTGGTAATGCCCTCTGTATCATTTCTGATTACGTTTAGTCAAATCTTCCTTCTTTATTAGTTTATCTAGCAGTCTATTGATTTTATCAATATTTTCAAAACAACAGGCCCTGGATTTGTTGATCTTTTAAAAGTTTTTTTTCTGTCTCTATCCTTATTTCAGCTCTAATTTTAGTTGTGATGTTAGGTTGCTAACATGGAATATTTTTAACTTTATGATCTGAGCATTTAGTGCTATAAATTTCCCTCTTAACACTCCCTTAGCTATGTCCAAGAGATTTTGGTATGTCATGTATCTTTGTTCTCCTTAATTCCAAGGAACTTCTTGATTTCTACCTTAATTTCGTTATTTACCCAAAAGTCATTCAGGAGCAAGTTATTCACTTTTCATACTGTAATTGTATGGCTTTTAGTGAATTTCTTAGTCTTGCTTTCTAACTGGAATGCACTGTCATCTGAGAGACTGCTTGGTATGATTTCAGTTCTTTTGCATTTTCTGTGTTTTACTTTTGATTATGTGGTCAATTTTAGAATATGTACCATGTTGCAGTGAGAAGAATGCATATTCTGTTGTTTTCGGTGGAGAATTCAGTAAATATTTACCAGGTCCATTTGATCCAATGCTGACTTCAAATCCTTAATATCTTTGTTAATTTTGTCTCAATGATCTGTCTAATAGGGATGTTAAAGTCTTCAATCATTATTGTTTGAAAGTATACTTCTCTTTCAAGGTTACTAAGAACTTGCTTTATTATACTGGGTGCTCCTGTGTAGGATGCATATAAATTTAGGGCAGTTAGGTCTTCTTGTTGAATGGAACACTTTACCATTATATAATGCTCTTCTTTGTCTTTTTGTTCTTTGTTGGTTTAAAGGCTGTTTTGTTAGACACTAGCATTGCAATCATTCTCTGTACTCTTTTCCATTTGCTTGGTAGATTTTTTTTCTAAATTCCTCTATTTTCAGCCTTACATAGAGATTTAAAAGGAAGTAACATATTTACAATTCACTTGAACTGATAAAACGATGACACTAGATGATGATAGAATGTGTATCATTTTATATATAAATTTATATGGCATATATATATACACAGTTATATATATAGTTACATAAATATACAACTTAATACAGAAATCAATTACTATAAAATAATACTACTATATACACATAAACATAATAGATATATCAAAATGGAATTGTAAAAATGCTTAAGCAATTCTTAGCAATAAAAAGAAAAGAAAACAATAATATGAAAAACAAAAAACAATGACATCACAGCTGTCTTGTTTCTTACTTGTTACAAAAGTGCATAACATAGCCAAAGTAAACACACTAAATATTAATTTTGGCAAAACTGACAAAACAAGCAGTGGGGAAACTATCTCCTGTTCAATAAATGGTGCTGGGAAAACTGGCTACTCATATACAGAAAACTGAAACTAGACCCCCTCCTTACACCTTATATGCAAATTAATTCAAGATGGATTAAAGGTAAAACCCAAAACCATAAAAGCCCTAGAAGAAAACATAGACAATACCATTCAGGACACAGCCATGGGCAAAGACTTCATGATAAAAATGCTAAAAGCAATTACAATGAAAGTCAAACTGACAAATGGGATCTAAGAGTTTCTGCACAGCAAAAGAAATTATCATCAGAGTGAAAAGGCAACCTACAGAATGGGATAAAAAATTTGCAATCTACCCATCTGACAAAGGACTAATATCCAGAATTTACAGGGAATTTAAACATATTTACAAGAAAAAAGCAAACATCCCCATGAAAAAGTGGGCAAAGGATATGAACAAACACTTATCAAAAACGACATTTACATGGTCAAGAAACATATGTAAAAAAGCTCAACATCACTGATCATCAGAGAACTGCAAATCAAAACCATAATGAGAGAGCATCTCATACCAGTTTGAATGACAATTATTAAAATGTCAGGAAACAATAGATGTTGGTGAGACTGTGGAGAAATAGGAACACTTTTACACTGTTGGTGGGAATGTAAATTACTTTGATCATTGTGGAAGACAGTATGGAGATTTGTCAAGGATCTAGAACCAGAAATATCATTTGAACAGGAATCTCATTACTGAGTTTATATCCAAAGGAATATAAATCATTCTACTATAAAGACATATGCACATGTATGTTTATCGCAGCACTATTTACAATAACACAGATATGAAACCAACCCAAATGCCCATCAGTGATAGACTGGATAAAGAAAATGTGATGCGTATATACCATGGAATACTATGCAGCCACATAAAGAAATGAGATTATGTCCTTTCAGGGACATGTATGACATCCACAGCAAACTAGCCCAGGAACAGAAAATGAAACACTGCATATTCTCACTTGTAAGTGAAAGTCGAACATTGAGAACACATGGACACAGAGAGGGGAACAACACACAACAGGGCCTATTGGGGCATGTGAGGATAAGGGGAGGGAATTTAGAGGACAGATTAATAAATGCAGCAAACCACAATGCCATATATATACCCATTAACAAACCTGCACATTCTGCATATGTATCCCATATTTTTTTAAGGAAGAAATTAAAAAAATTTAAAACATCATAAAATAAAATAAATAAATAAATATATAAGATAAAATTATACACGTGGGATTTGAAATGAATCGCAAAAGAAGACAATCCTGAATGTATTTAAATGCATAGACAGCATATTTTCTGCACATAATTATTTCAGTTCTTTTAATTATTATTTCTTAACTGCTTTTAAAAAAAGGTGGCTGCCTAACCAAGCACTGGAAGCTAAATTTCTGTTTTTTTTTTTTAATACAAATAAGTATGAAATCTAAAAATAAATAAATACATAAATAAAAAATAAAAATAAATAAAACACATAACCTGAATATAAAATTTATCAGGTTAAAATATTTCCTTTTCAAAAATTCCCTTTTGAAAAATTTCTGCTATTGCTCACAACGTTTTAAAATTCTTTTCTGGGATCTTTCTTCAATAACCTCTCATAGGGCGATCTCGGAATGTTCTTAATGAATCTTTTCACTTTGAAAGTAGATTTGTACAGAAATTGTGTAGAGTTATTTACTACCAGGAGAAATGAATAACTTATTTACATGCAAATCAATAAATTTTTACCACACTGTTTTCAAAGTAAAAATGATGTGTGAATGTATCATAATGTAGTAGCTGAGCAAGCTAGAAGGAATGCGCCATGCACTGAGTTCCAAATTAAGAGTCCTTTTATTAGCTGGGGACTGAGAAACAGCTAATGCTCAAAGTTCTCTTGGCCCCCAGGAATGGGCTTGATTATCTTTTATACCTTGATTTAGGTAGGGGAGGGGATACTGGCTGAAGCAGAATTTTACAGATGCAGAAAAGCAGGTTAGAGGAAGGGGCTGCAGGCATAGGTGTTTTGCATACAATCACCAAGAAGGGGGATGATTAGGTTCCTTCTACACAATGATAAAGGGAAAAATCTTTTCTTACAATAGTGGGGTGGGGTGGGGGGTATACAAAGCAGGATGGGGTTACAATGGTTACAAGTGTTAAGAACAGTATGCTTCAGTGCTTCTAAGTACAGCATGACCCAGCTATGCACTCAGAGGGGCTGTGGTAGGGAGGGGGAAGCTAGGCTGGAGTTTACAGCTAAGATGGAGTCAGTGAGGCTAGCTTAGGGTAGGTTATTACAATAACAAGACTGACTTCTTATATGGCTTATAAACTGTCCTTGAAACATTTTTCACAAAGGCATATAAAAGTAACCCGAATAGTGATACTATCTTCGAATACATGTAAGCCTCTTGAAAGTCTTGATATATGTTTCATATGATTTAAACATAAATTCTTATTACTGCATAAAGTAGAACGATGGTGAAAAATACATGCACAATTGGTTCACCAAATAAGCACATAAATTGTGTTAAATGGCAAATAAGCACATAAAAATATGTTCAACATTTTTGGCCATTAGAGAAATGCAAATTTAAACCAAAATAAGATGTAACTATATCTGGAGAGCTAAGTTTAAAAACAGAAATAGCAACAAGACCAAATGCTGGTGAAGATACAGCAAAACTAGGTCATTTATTCATTATTTGCATAAATGTAAAATGATAAGCCACTTGGGAAAATAGTGTGACAGTTTCTTCCAAAACTAAATATTCAATTAATATAAGACTGAGAGATTGTATTCCTAGGCATTGATCTCACAAAAATAAAAAGTTTCATTCACACAAAATCTTAAAGACACATGTGTACACAAACTTTATCTGTACTAGTCCAAATCAGAAACAATTTATGTGGGTTCACGAGGTAATTGGTTAAACAATTGATGGTACATTCATACCATAGAATATGACTCAGCAACAAAATGGATGACTAAAGTACTGATACCTACAGAACTTAGATGACTCCATATAATCATTTGATGAAAAAACTCACGTTTTCCTATTCCATCATCTAAAGATGAGAAGAAGCCAGATTCCAGTCTCAATCTATTTGCAGACTCTGAAGATAATGTTCACTGGCAAAGCTAAGTTGATTGAATTATCCAATCACCTCTTTGCAAATACTATAGTTTTATATTATACCTTCTTGTTTATTTCCCCTTTCTTTTGTTCATTTATGCATTTCTGATGGATGCATTTCTTAATTTATTAAAGAGAAAATTCCAATTAAAAAATTAATGTTATAAAAATGTAAATTTTTTGTAAAAATATTTTTGCAAAATTATGCAAGATACTAAATTTCTCTCCATCCCCTAAATAATTGTTGTCCAAAATGAATTTAAAATATTCCATTAATATGGGGATATTTCTAAGAGATGTTTAGGCATGTGTGACTGTAGGTAAATGAATTTACAATCTGTAACTTGATTATTATGCTTTATAAAATTTCCTGCACCATTTTAGAAGTTCATAATGAGAGTACATCCAAGCTATTGTCTCTGAATGAACATGGAACAGACCTGTAAACTCACTGATATTTGAAATCAGTACCCAGGTCGCACAATGACTCAGTGGAAAAAAGTGAAAAATGTATTGGCTCAGGTGCTTAGGAACAATATGTAAAAGACAAATGATTGATTATTAAGCTATGTTGATCTAGTGATGAATTCTAGGAAGCTCAGCTTAGAAACAAAAACAAAGGAAATAAAGTAAGCATGGGCATCAGAGTTTGCACACTGTATGGAATATAGATATCACAGAATTTAGTCCAGCCAAGTCATTTAACAAATACACAACTAAAGAAAATGACCAGTAACAACAAACTGAGGAGTGAGAAGTCAGAGTTCAGAGTTGATACAATGTATTACACAAAATTTTCAGTTAAAAAAATGTGACATGCAAGGAAAATTAAATTATGCCCCATATATAGGAAAGAAGCAAGGAACAAAAACTGCTTTTAGAGGGAGTAAGAAGTTAAACTGTCATTCATTGTCACGGAAACAAAGTAAACTATTTTTAAATAATTAAAGGAAAGTCTCCTCTAATAGAGAATATCAATGAAGACACAGAAATGTAAAACAGTAAAATACCAATTAAAACTCTGTATTTGAAAAGTATAATAAGTGAAATGAAAATTTCACTGCAGAGCCTCAGCAGTAGATGTAGAGCTGTTAGAAGAAATAATCAGTTACCTTGAAGAAATATTGGTAAAAATTATGCAATCTGAAAAAGAAAGATAACTGTAGCACAGAGTGAAGTGTATCAATATATACTTAATGGTCATACCATAAAGAGAGAGAGAGAATGGGGAAGAAAAAGCATTTCATGGAAAATGAAAGTAACATCCCAAATTTGCTTTAAAAAATTCTACCCTTCCAAAACTATTTTTTTTTTTTAAAAAACCCTTTTAATTGTGACAATAGGGTGTTGATTTTAGGTCTTTCCTGACTTCTCATGTGGGCATTTAGTGCTGTAAATTTCCCTCTAGACATTGCTTTAAATGTGTCCCAGAGATTCTGGTACCTTGTATCTTTGTTCTCATTGGTTTCAAAGAACATCTTTCTTTCTGTCTCCATTTCATTATTTATCCAGTAGTCATTCAGGAGCAGGTTGTTCAGTTTCCATGTGATTGTGCAGTTTTGAGTGAGTTTCTTAATCCTTAATTCTAATTTGATTGCAATGTGGTCTGAGAGATTGGTTATGATTTCATTATTTTGCATTTACTGAGGAGTGTTTTTCTTCCAATTATGTGGTAAATTTTAGCGTAAGTGCAATGTAGTGCTGGGAAGAATATATATTCTGTGGATTTGGGGTGGAGAGTTCTATAGATATCTATTAGGTCAGCTTGGTCCAAATCTAATTTCAAGTCCTGGATATCCTTATTAATTTTCTGTCTCACTAATCTGTCTAATACTGACAGTGGAGTGTTAAAGTCCCCCACTTTTATTGTGTGGGAGTCTAAGTCTCTTTGTAGGTCATTAAGAACATGCTTTATATACCTGGGTGTCCCTGTATTGGGTGCATATGTATTTAGGATAGTTAGCTATTCTTGTTGCATTGATCCCTTTATCGTTATGTAATATTTTTCCTTGTCTCTTTAGATCTTTGTTGGTTTAAAAATCTTTTATCAGAGACTAGTATTGCAATCCCTGCTTTTATTTGCTCTCCATTTGCTTGGTAAATCTTCCTCCATCCCTTTATTTTGAGCCTATGTGTGTCTTTGCAGATGAGATTGGTCTCCTGAATACAGCCACACATGGGTCTTGATTCTTAATCCAGTTTGCCAGTCTGTGTCTTTTGACTGGGGCATTTGGCCCATTTACATTTAAGGTTAATATTGTTATGTGTGAATTTGATCCTGCCATTTTAATACTAGCTGGTTGTTTTACTAGTTAGTTGATGCAGTTTCTTCATTGTGTGGATGGTTGTCACCATTTGGTATGTTTTTGCAATGGCTGCCAATGGTTGTTCCTTTCCACAAGCCTGGTGGTGACAAAATCTCTCAACAATTGCTTGTTCAAAAAGGATTTTATTTCTTCTTCACTTATGAAGCTTAGTTTGGCTGGATATGAAATTCTAGGTTGAAATTTCTTTTCTTTAAGGAAGTCGAATATTGCCATCCACTCTTTTCTGGCTTGCAGGGTTTCTTCCAAGAGATCCACTGTGAATTTGATGGACTTCCCTTTGTGGGTAACCCAACCTTTCTGTCTTGCTTCCCTTAGCATTTTATCCTTCATTTCAACCCTGGTGAATCTGACAATAATGTGCTTTGGGGTTGCACTTCTTAAGGAATATCTTTGCGGTGTTCTCTGTATTTCCTGGATTTGAATGTTGGCCTGCCTTGCTACATTGGGATAGTTCTCCTGGATAATATCCTGAAGAGTGTTTTTGAGCTGGGTTTAATTCTCCCTGTCATATTCAGGTGTACTGATCAAATGTAGATTAGGTCTTTTCACATAATCTCATATTTCATGGAGGCTTTGTTCATTTCCTTTAACTTTCTTTTTTCTCTAATCTTGTCTTCTTATTTTATTCCATTGAGTTGATCTTCAATATCTGATATCCTTTCTTCTGCTTGATCAATGTGACTATTGAAACTTGTGTATGCTTCTTGAAGTTCTCATGCTGTGTTTTTCAGCTCCATCAAGTCATTTATGTTCTTCTCAAAGCTGGTTATAGTAGTTAGTATTTTGTCTAATCTTTTTTCAAGGTTCATAGTTTCTTTGCATTGGGTTAGAACATGCTCCTTTAACTCAGAAAAGTTTGTTATTACCCACCTTCTGAAACCTGCTTCTGTCAATTCATCGAACTCATTATCCATCCAGTTTTGTTCCCTTGCTGGTCACAATTAAAAGAACTAGAGGAGCAAGATCAAACAAATTCAAAAGCTAGCAAAAGGAAAAATAACTAAGATCAGAGCAGAACTGAAGAAGATAAGGACAGAAGAAAACCCTTCAAAAATCAGTGAATCAAGGAGCTGTTTTTTTTTTCAAAGACCAACAAAACAGATAGACCACTAGCCATGCTAATAAAAAAGAAAAGAGATAAGAATTGAATAGATGCAATACAAAATGATAAGGGGAATATCACCATGGGTTCCACAGAAATACAAACTACCATCAGAGATTACCACAATCACCTCCATGCACATAAACCAGTAAATCTAGAAGAAATGGATAAATTTCAGGACACTTACACCCTCTCAAGGCTAAACCAAGAAGAATTTGAATCCCTGGCTAGAACAATAACAAGGTCTGAAGTTGAGGAAGCAATTAATAGCCTACTAACCAAAAAAAGTCGAGGACCAGATGGGTTCACAGCTGAATTCTACCAGACATACAAAGAGGAGCTGGTACCGTTTCTTCTGAAACTGTTCCAAACAATACAAAAAGAGGGAATCCTCCCTACCTCATTTTATGAGACTAACATCATCCTGATACCAAAACCTGGCAGAGAAACAACTAAAAGGAAAATATCAGGACAATATCCATGATGAATAAAGATGCAAATATCTTCAATAAAATACTGGCAAACTGAATTCCACAGCACAACAAAGAGATTATCCATCACGATCAAGATGGCTTTATTCCAGGGATGCAAGGCTGGTTTAATGTATGCAAATCTATAGACATAATCCATCACATAAATTGAACCAAAGACAAAAACCACATGATAATCTCAATAGAGGCAGAGAAGGCCTTCGACAAAATTCAACAGCCCTTTATGCTAGAAATTCTCAATAAACTAAGCATCGATGGAACATATCTCAAAATAATAAAAGCTATTTATGACAAACATGCAGCCAATGTCATACTGAATGGGCAAAAACTGGTAGCATTCCCTTCGAAAACTGGCGCAAGACAAGGGTGCCCTCTCACCAATCCTATTCAATATAGTATTGGAAGTTCTGGCCAGAGCAATCAGGCAAGAAAAAAAAAAAATAAATGATATTCAATTAGGAAAACAAGAAGTCAAATTGTCTCTATTTGCAGATGACATGATTGTATATTTAGAAGACCCCATTGACTCAACCCAAAATCTCTTTAAGATGATAAGCAACTTCAGCAAAGTCTCAGGATACAAAATCAATGTGCGAAACTCACAAGCATTCCTGTACACCAATAACAAACAAAAGGCCAAATCATGAGCGATCTCCCATTCATAATTGCTACAAAGATAATATAATACCTCGGAATACAACTAACAAGGGATGCGAAGGACCTCCTCAAGGAGGACTACAAACCACTACGCAAGGAAATAAAAGAGGATACAAACAGCTGGAAAAACATTCCATGCTCATGGTTAGGATGAATCAATACCATGCAATGGCCATGCTGCCCAAAGTAATTTATAGAATCAATGCAATCCCCATCAAGCTACCATTGACCTTCTTAACAGAACTGGAGAAAACCACCTTAAATTTCATGTGGAACGAAAAAAGAAGCCACATATCCAAGACTATCCTAAGGAAAAAAAAAAGAAAAGAAAAGCTGGAGGCATCACGCTACCTGACTTCAAACTATGCAAGATTACAGTAATAAAAACAGCATGGCACTAATACCAAGACAGACATAAAGACCAATAGAACAGAGCAGAGGCCTCAGAAGTAATGCCACACATCTACAACCATCTGATCTCTGACAAACCTGACCAAAAAAAGCCATGGGGAAAGGATTCCTTGTTAAATAAACACTATTGGGAAAACAAGCTAGCCATGTGCAGAAAGCTGAAACTGGATCCTTTCCTAACATCTTATACAAAAATCAACTCCATATAGATTGAAGATTTAAATGTAAGACCTAACACCATAAAAACCCAAGAAGAAAACCTAAGCAGTACCATTGAGGACATAGGTATAGTCAAGGACTTCATGACTAAAACACCAAAAGCAATGACAACAAAAGCCAAAATTGACAAATGGGATCTAACTAAATTCAAGAGCTTCTATACAGCAAAAGAAACAATCATTATATTGAACCAGCAACCAAAATAATCGGAAAAAAATTTTGCTATCTATCCATCTGACAAAGGTCTAATATTGAGAATCTACAAATAACTAAAACAGATTTGCAAGAAAAAAACAAATAACCCCATCAAAAAGTTGCAAGAATATGAACAGAAAATTTTCAAAAGAAGATATTTATGCAGCCGACAAATATATTGAAAAAAATCCTCATTATCGTTGGTCATTAGAGAAATGCAAATCAAAACCACATTGAGATACCATCTGATGCCAGTTAGAATGACGATCATTAAAATATCAGGAGACACAAGATGCTGGAGAGGATGTGGAGAAATAGGAATACTTTTACACTGTTGGTAGGAGTATTAATTAGGTCAAACATTGTGGAAGACACTGTAGCAATTTCTCAAGGGTCTAGAAATAGAAATACCATTTGACCTAGCAATCCCATTACTGGGTATATACCCAATGGATTATAAATTTTTCTGTTATAAAGATACGTACACAAGAATGTTCACTGTGGCACTGTTTGCAATAGAAAAGACTTGGAACCAGCCCAAATACCCACCATCAATAATAGACTGGGTAAAGAAAATGTGGCACATATACACCATGGAGTACTATGCAGCCATAAAAAAGGATGAGTTCATGTCCTTTGCAGGGACATGGATGAACCTGGAAACCATAATTCTCCACAAACTGATACAAGAACAGAAAACCGGACACCACATATTCTTGCCTGTAAGTGGGTGTTGTACAATGAGAACACATGGACACAGGGAGGGGAACATCACACACCATGGCCTGTTGGAGGGTGGGGGGGCTAGGGGAGGAATAGTAGGGGATGAAGGGATTAGGGAGGGATAACATTAGGAGAAATACCTAATGTAGGTGACAGGGGGATGGATACAGCAAACCATCACGGTATGTGTATGTCTATGTAACAATCCTGCACAATCTGCACATGTACCTCAGAACTTAAAGTATAAAAAAAAAAAAAAAACTCCTCTAAGCATCATTGAGAAAAGATCCATATACAGATGCATCATAGTCAAATTGTTGAACCTCCCACATAAAAGAAAAATCTTAGAAGCAATAAGTAAAAAGAGTAACCAAAAGAAATCATACTAATATTAAAAGTTCTTTCTTATCACTCTTCATCAGAAACAATAGAACCCAGAAGGCAATGGATTATATATTGAAAGTATTGCTAGAAAAATAATAGTCAACCAAAAATCCTCTCTCCAAGAAAATGCCTTTTGAAAAATGAAGGAAAAATAAGATAATTTATAGAAGAACAAATACAGAGCATTATTTTGCAAGCATACCTACCTCACAAGAAATTCCAAAGGTATTTCTTTGAGCTGAAAGGAAGTGACCCCCAAACAGTAATTCTAGTCTACGTAATTTAGGAAGAGATTACCATGAAAGATGGCATAATAACATATTTTTTTACCTTCTCCTATTTTAGAAATGGACAATCACTTTGTAAAATAGTTTGACAGTTTCTCAAAATGTTAAAATTCAATTATTGTATGTCTGAATGATTCCAAATACCTATGCAAAAGCAATGAAAATGCATATATATATAAAACCCATACAAAAATATTCAGAGTGCCATCATTCATAATGGCCAAATAGTGGAAACTATTCAATTGTCTAAAATGAAAGAGTGAAAAAAGTTTGGTGTATTCGTACAATGGAGTACATTCAGAAATAAAAAGAATAAAGTACTGATACTAACTACAGCATGAATGAATTTCTAAAACATACTACATAAATGAAATGTCAGGCACAAAAGGCTACATATGGTATAATCTCATTTGCATGAAATATCTAGAATAGGTCACTATATAGAAAGAAAAAGTAGATTAATGTTAGTGTAGCGATATTCGGGAAGAATAGGAAGAAATTTTATTTTGGGATTTTATTTTGAGGGCACAGAAATTGTTTTAAAATTGGTGATTGTTCCGTAACTGTAAATACATTTTAAAACATTTACTTTTCAAAATTTAATAAATGAAATGAAAATTTCACCTCAGAGGCTCAAGAGTAGATATGAGCTGGCAGAAGAAATAGTGATCCTGATTATATCTACCCCTACACTAATATTGATCTACTCTCTCTTTTTATATAGTTTTTATTTACTATAAATAAAATTTAATAAATTTTGAAAAATACTGGAAATTGATATTTTTATGATATTGATACTAAACTTCAATAAGTCTATCTTCTAAAAAGTTAAAAATTTAAAAATCCACTTTTAAAAATGTGCAAAATAAATAATCCAAGGACTAAATAAAAATATAAATTAATATAGGGATTTTGAATCAATCATTAGATATAGCAATATTCCTTTTACCTCTGTAGTAGTATTTCAGGATAGTATTTAACTATGTTAAGTTTAGTTTAGTTTTATTCTGTTTTTCTTTATTAATCTGGAGGCTTACATTCTTAAGTACTGAAGAAATTTTCTTCATTATTCATTAAATAATCTTCTCCTCTCTGTAAAGCACTATACCCTGTGTTCCTGCTCTAAACATGTACTATTTGCTTTTCTTGTTTATTTTGTCTTTATACTTTTATGGTACGATTTTCCTTTGTATTTCCATATTGGTTTTTAACAGATTAATCTTGTTTTCTCTGTGTTTCTGAACTAAATGACCTTGATCTTATTTATGGACAAAACACTTTTTTACATTTTTTTTCTGCGTATACTAATCAAACATTTCTAAATATAACTCTGTTTCTGGCTTTATTTCTTTAATTATTCTCCCATCATTTTATTTCATTTTGGTTTTATGTTCTTTTTTTCCTTTTTAATATTTTCCTCAAAGTCTCGTCAACTGTGACTGTATATTCCCATTGAAGAGAAGAATTTCAGAAATCTGACTGGGACTTCCGGTTTTTAAGTTTATCTTCTCTAGTAGGATTTTCTTCTTTATTTATGCGTGTGTGCCTGTCTGAGTAACTGACTTTTATCCTAAATTTTTTTAGTTGCCAAAATATGATGACCTTTTGCTGGGTTTATTTAATCTATCTGATGTTGGTAGGACAGGCATACATGACTGAGAATTCTGTTTTACAGATAGTTAGGCTTCACAACCTTTTCAGACACATCACCAAACTACCTATTAATCTACTTTCTGTCATTTACGCTAGAGTTTATTTAAAGTGATCATGCAGTATATGCCTTTAATTATTTTGATAGTGGCATATTTCATGCAACTTAATTATATTGAGATTAATTCATGCTATAGGCAAATATACATAACACTTTGCTTTCTAGTTTTTCAATATTTCATTCTATTTTATTTTACCATTACATAGATATGCTACAATTTGTATAGCTCTTCACCAATTGATGGGAATTTTGATTTTTTCAAGTCTGGCTATAACAGTAAACTGCTATAATTACTACATGCCAGTCTCTGTATAGGCATATGCTATCATTTCTCTTGGGTAAATACTAGTAACAGAAAGTCTGAATCATATGATAGTTGTATGTTTTCCAAAGTGGTTGTACCAATTTACATTTTCACTAGCAGTGTTTGAGAGTCCAGTTCCTCTGCATCCTTGCCAATACTATTTATAGTCAGTATTTTGTTATTCTAATAGGAATGTAGCTATATCTCACTGTAGCTTAATTTGCATTTACCTAATGACTAATAATGTTGAGCATTTTTTCATGTATTTACCATCTGTATATCTCTATTGGTGAAGTATTTATTCAAATATTTTGCTGTTTTTTGTTTAAATTGGGTTGTTTTCTTATTATTGAGTTTTGAGAACTCTTTATATATTCTAGACTCAATTCATTTATTAGATGTATGATTTGAAAATATTTGTCTCTTAGTACATGGCTTTCTTTTTCAAGTTTTAAATATTTTTAAATGAGCAATAGTTTTTCATTTTGATGAATTTTAATTTATCAATTTGACCTTTTATTAATTGTACTTTTAGTGCTTTATCTTACAGTTATATTCTCTATCTTTAAAAATATATATTTCTGTGTTTTTTAACAAAAATTGTGAAGGTTCTGAGATTTCATCCTACTTTTAAGCTAATAAATTGGCCACCACACAGTTCTACATGCTGACAGAAGATGAAAGATTTCCAGATCAGAAACAAATGACTTTTTACTTATGGCACAGAAGGCAGCAGGAGTTTTAGTTCTCCCTGCTATCTAAGCCCCAGATGTGCAAGGTGGAGTTGAGGTTACCAGGACAATGGACATAGAGGGGGAAGGATTTATTTGTTTATTCATGTGGTGGGATTTATTTATTTATTTTTGTACGCATGCCTGCCTGAGTATCTAACTGTTATCCTGAAATCCCTAAATTGCCAAAATTTATGTCCTTTTCCTGGGTTCATTTAATCTACCTGATGTTGGTAGGATAGGCGTACTTGACTAGGAGTTCTGTTTTAAAGGTGATGCTACAGCTCAGAGACCCTAACATGGAATGCTAATATTTTATGTCAGCCTCTGTTTATATTTCCCCTCTTCTCAATGACCTGGAGACTCTCCCAAGTCAATAAGCTTGGGTAGTAGGAAGGCTCCACATCTTTCCTGTGCCTCAGAGATTAATGTCCTTCATTATCTGAAATTCAATATCTTGTAAATTGCTTATATGTATATATATTTACACACACACACACACACACACACACACACACACACACATATATATATATATATATATATATATATATATATATATATATATATAAGTTCTATAGCTTTTTGGTTATTTTAGGTATTTTTTAATCTTTTTCTATCTTGGCCAAAAGTGTAGTGGGCTTTTTCCAAGATTGTGGAGATATATGTATATATCTCCACAACATATATATCCACAATCTTGGAAAGAAATATGTCCACCATGCACCACGGCATGAAAGATATATGTGTACCGTGCACCATGGCATGACTGATATCACTTTGAACATATCAGTCATGCCATGGTGCAGTGACTCATTCCTATAATCTCAGTGCTTTGGGATGCTCAGAGGGTATAATCACTTGAGCTCAGGAGTTTGAGGATGCTGTGAGCTCTGACTATGAGTTGGAGGCTGCAGTGAGCTATGAGCATCCCACTGCACTTCAGCCTGGGCAACAGAGCAATACCTTACCACCTCTCTCCCCCCAAAAAAACACAATAAACCAAAGTGATATTGTTCAATGTGTGTGTGTATATTGGGTGTATGTGAGTGAGTTTATGTGCATGTAATTCGGCTGTTTTTAGTTAGTCCCATGAAAATATCTGCTGTACATATGCATAACTTTTGTGTGCTGGAATTTTTAAGAACTTCGTCAGTTATATTTGTTGTGGCTTTATCCTATTTAGTCCAACAGAAGTTAACAGATATATGGTAAGTGATTGTGATGTACATTAATGCCCTCTCCTCACAGTATTGTCATATAATGAGCTGTGGTAAATTGTAACCAAAGTTTCTTTGACCTTATTGTTTGATTCATACAAAATGTCTTTAAATGATGATAAAAGAAGATTTTCTGTGTCATAAATTTAGTAAACTCAGTTATCTATAACCATACTGATCAAAGGACCCAAGTTTTTAAACTAAATTTCATAATTTACCAGGTAATTTAATTTTGTTTCTGTTGTAAAGCATATTTCTATTAGAAAGTACAATTTATGTTATTATACTATATCAAATAATAATATAAAATGCCTATGTCATTTTTAACGTTTGTCAGAGTGAAGAAATACCTTTTGTGACTAAGAGATATGTTAGATTTAATTTAAAATGATTATTGTACAGTATTTCATAATTTATAGAGAATTATGAAACACTATTCTCTGTTTATAAGGTAGATTTCATGGGCACAATTAATCAGAATACTATTTAGTTGTTCATTTTAGATCCCATTGTATTTTACATTTCTAGTATATTTTGCATAAATTGTTATTGACCATATACATAGGGAAAAATAATATCAACTAACAAATTGTGTGTATGAGATCTATGAAGACTAACCAATAACACAGTACATAATTAAGTGAAACAATGATCAAGGATTCAACTCAATGGTAGAAGATTATTTCACAATGTAGGTTAATTTATTGTCTACTTCTTACTCTCCCTGCCTCACTCAGTCTTAAACTGTTGATTCATTGAAGTGATGAAAAAATTAAAAAAACTGCTAGCCACAATGTATTACTTCTGCATATTATCTTTCACTTAAATATCAAGTTTATACAATTTTAGCTATCATTTTTTTAAAATGGTATGTTAATTATTTCAATTTTATTTGCAAGCTTTCAATAATATTAAGATTGTTAAAAACTTTTGAACTGTTCAACATACCAAACCACTGAAGGTTTAGAGAAAGAGAAGGAAATTCATTTGACCATTAAGAGTGCTTCCAACATTTCCATTCCATTTAATGGTGTGTTATAATTAGGAGAGAAATCACAGAAAGCTGAGGGAGAAAGAGTAAGCAGAGATGGAGAAGACATAGAATTGGAATCCCACAGACCAAACCCTTCCCCAATCTAGCAGAGAGCAATTGTTTTTAACACCATCAATAAAGTATGTCATATTATGTTCAACATTATAGTGATTTTAAAAAGTGGCAGTAAGAGTTACAAGGATGTGCATGTGTGTAACTCAGCAAAGTGTATCCTGTTTGTCTAAAAACTCAGGATTGCACCTATATCTACTTGTTTGATGCACAGGTGTTGCAGTCTATGTTTACAAGACTGTCTGCCAGCCTGAACACACTTTGTTGTAAAGAGTGTACGCCATTGTCATTACAGGCAAATAAAATCCAAAGGAAGCTGTTCCCTAATCCTTCTCACTTCCATCTGTTTGGTTGCTATTTCTCAGGTGTAATTTAGACAGGCAGATGTGCAATCTGGGAACCTATCCAAACTCACTTTATATACATCCTTTTTAAGAAAAGAGAAACATTCAATATTGTCTTCAGAAAACAGTTCTGTCTGGGTCAGCGTTCTCTCCGATGGTTATATTTTAGTCTCTGATCAAAATGTGGAAGAAGTGTAGGTCTTGAGGTCTTTACATTGGTCTTCTGTTTCCTCAGCCTTTTGTCACATGAGACAGTGCTGTCAGTGGATTCTGTCTCTTGTGCTTCCTCCAGAAAAAGTTCTTCACTTATGACTGTGGGTCTCCTCTGCCTGACAGCAAAGGACCAGAGGAAACCTGCATAAATTTTCCTTAATATGTCCCTTCAGCTGGCCCAAATGTAAAGAGAGACATATCCTTTGCAAATGGACATAATAGAAAAGTTTAGGGCTTTTGTAGTAAACAATCACAACTGAATCTGCAGCATGATTGAAAAACTAAGTCAATCATTAAAATCCTCAGTATGGAGGATGTGTGAAAAAAGGGTGATAAACAAGACAGATTAACTCTACTATTATTTCTGACCTATGGTTTTAATCAGGATAGGCTAGGTTATGCTATGGTAATTAAATTCACCCTGAGACCTTGAGTACTCCAAAAAACATCAACCCAGAATAATGCATGTGTCCTTACAATGAACTGGTCAGAACTGGTCATATGACATTTAACAGGAGGTTGGAAACGCAAAGTATAATTTTATTTAAGGAGAGTCAAACTAAATGTGCTCAGATGTTAGCTGTCTTCATCACATTAACTACATTTTATTAACATTTGCATTGTTTCTCATTTGTTATGAGTTCTAATGAAGAAAAAAAAGTTTGTTGCCTTTATTTCTGGAGATGTACAGCATTCAAATTTAGATACATTTTTCTTAGTTGGTAGAACATGCTGTGAGCTCAGTAGCTATTGCACCTTCACTTAAAAAAACATTTCTGTGTCTAGACAAAGTGAGTAAATATTAAGTTCTTTCAATTATGAAATAAGTAGTTTCATTTTCAAAGGACACTGCTATCACTGACTTAGGGATGCCTGACTTACTTAAAATGATGGCAGGGCCATATTTGGAGAGGTCAATTGGATGCATGAAAATGTGGTGGCAGATGGTGACATAGTGTGTGGGAGATAGAGTGGTGTGAGGGGGAATACACAAATAGAAATAAAAAGATTAACTACAGGTGACAGCTGCTGGTGAGGGAGTTGACAGATTTTCTTCTGGTGCCCAAAACTTTCACCACACTTGTTTTAGAAATAGAAAAATGTGAAACCAATATTGGCACTTTAGAGCTGTTTTGGCATTACTAGAGGCCTTGCATTATTGTCAACAGTATAGTATAAGACAAGCATTGATCCTTGGAAGTAATTGACAATTCTGTAGAACTACTGTGAACCAAGTGCTCTTATCTCCTTTCCTTTCATCTCTTTAAATAATTATTGAAAAGAAAACTCAATGTATCAACAGGAAAGAAGAAATCCCAAAAGTTTTGCATTTAAGGCATTCTTATAATTATTATCTATTTATATATAGTATGCGTTTTCTTGAATGTTGTTATAATTGACATCATTTAATAGCAACAATATGATTTATTGTATCAATATTTATAAATCACCCTAGAACAGTACCTAACATATAGTAGACATAAGTGTCCATTAAATTTACACAATTTAATAAAATATTTGTTAGTTAACATTATCTTTCTCAGAATATAAGCAACCATGTAGACCTACCAGGTGAAATACAAAGAATTTTTCATGAATATTTGCTGTTTATGATAAAACTCTAAAATTTTTGGAAAATAACTTGGGTCAACAAGGTTACATACGTTAAAAAGGCCTTAGGGCAGGTATGCAATGTAGAGTATCAGTAATATCTTCCAGAAAGAAATCAGAAAGGGGATATAAACAGAATAAGATGACAATAATAGCTAAAATGATTTAAGATTTCCTGTTATTTTTTTTTTATGTGTTGTAGAATCTGTAGTGGGCAAAAAGCTTTTTTGGATTTCCTGGGAGAAAGAAAACAAAGAGATACAGCTTAAATAACTGACAATAGAATAGTTATTAAGAAAATATGAAATGTTTATTTCATTGAACACAGAAATGCCTGGACAGTTCTACGACTCAGTATACATCTTGTTAACTCCTGGGTGAGAGGATGGCTAGGAAATGAAATTTGTAAAAAGTTGATAAGTGAAAGAGGTTGCATTTGAGGTGAGTGATCAGGTTTGTGAATTAAAGTATCCTAAAATGTTTGAATATTGCTATGTATTCTAATAAAATAAATACAGGTTCAAATGACAATGGCATTTTTACTTAAGAATTTCACTGAAGTTTTGTAGGAAAGTATTGTTCCTTAGAACATTAGGAGCAGGGAATAAGATTTTGATATTAATTATAATAAATTAATATGACATAAAATAGTTACATAAATAGAAGTTTTGAAGATCAGTGGATTCAATTTTATCAATGATTGTACTACATCTTGGTTCAATGTAAATGCTACAAAATGTGGTTGGATTAGAGAGAAATAAAAACGCATATTTATCCCTTCAGTAGGATGTCCACTGTTTTATCTTTTTTTTCAGAGACCAATTCATTAGTCTATGCCTGCTTTGTATAGTGAAGTGCACACTGGAGATCATCAATATAGTAGATGTCTAAATCTCTGATACTTTTCTTTTGCAGTAATATGATCCAAACTACTACTTTTGTAATCATAGTACTTCAAAGTCATCACAATTTCTTTTACAGTGTTCCATTTTCCACAGATAGCCCTCTTTTATATTATTGTGCCTTACTTGTAGGTAATCTGGTATGGTTCCACTGAGTATACAATAGCAACAAAGATAAATTATTTCCTTAAGGACTGTTAGATTAAATATCCACTTACTGAACAGGATAATCTTACATCTGAGTTCTTAGAGTGACATATTTTGGAGAAATACTGTTTAACTTCGTACTGAGAAGCAGCAGGTCAAAGCTCTCTGAGATAAGTTAAGTCACAACGTTTTACAAACTTTTTTATGATATGTTTTACAATTGCAGTTACCATTATTGTAATTAATCATTGGAAGCCTCTATTAAGCATTGAATACCCTCACTGAATTGTAAGCTTCACTGAGCATTTCTCTCTTATTAGATCCTCTATCCTTATTACCTAGCATATTGTTTAATTTATCAAGTCTCAGTTTCCACATATGAATAATAGGATATAATAAAATACAATATACTTTATTGGGAAACAACATGAGTTTGTAGTAAAGTGCATGAATTTTTGAATCAGACAAACCTAATTTGTATCTCATATATGGCAAATAGCAAGCATGTGAATGTAGAAAATTACTTAGACTCTCCAGTAAAAAAAAAAAAAATTACCGCTATTATATTATTTATTCCAGAGTATTTTGTTTTGGGAGGTTCGTTTTCATAGATTCCATTTATTATAGATACAAGTTTATCTATTCCAATATATCAGTATTTTAGAGTTGTTCATTCCTTAATTTCCCTTCTGAGTGTGGATCATGTTCTTAAATTTTTGATATGTCTTTGAGACATTTTGAATTATATATCAGATATTATGGGTAATAATTTTATAGACTCTAGATCTTGTCATTTTTCTCTGAGGAGTATTAGGGTTTTGTTTTTTTTAACTGACAGTTATCTTGGCTAAACTCAAACTCCAAATTTTTTTCTGATATGTAAGATGCAGCCATTGAAATCAATGTTCTGTTCAACATAATTTGTTAGCCTGCTTGAAGTTTGCCAATTCCTTCATAGAACGGATATCTGCGAGAGATTTGGGAAAAGTTTATGTGCAGAATGTGGAATCACTTCCCTATGACTTTTTTCTTAGTAAAATTCCACTCCTCACATTCCAGCTGTTGTGGTACCCTGATATCTGTCTTCTAATTCCCAAAGTCATTAAGTTTGTCAGTTCTATCCAAGTTCTAGCTGTCTGTCATAGGTACTCACTGGAGACTTCCTTCAGGCAAAAATTGATAAAAAATAGGAAACTCACTTAGGGTCATTCCTTTCTTCCCAATGTTAGCCCTTAGCCAGGTTCTGCGGTTTTAGTTACACTTAATGCCATCAGAGAGTGTGTTTTTATATTTTGTTTTATAGTTCATAATTGTAATATATAGAAGAGCCAAACAACTAAATACTCCAAAAGCCCAAACCTACTCTAGACTCTCTAAAAATTGTTTTTTATATAAGTTATACATAAGTTGTAGAAATTAGTTATTTAAATCATGCATATATATATAAACAATTCCTTAGTACTATATGAGAACACTAATAACTGGCATATAATGAGTGGTCAATATGAGGTAACAACAATTATAATAATTAAGTCACTGAGGATTAAATTAGGAAATATAACCTACTTCAAAATAGTGAAGTATTATATTCTCACTATTCATTCTCACAGGATGAATTAATTTCATGAATATTTGGACAATAAAGATAACATTAAATTTAAAATTATATTACTAGTCAAGATAGTTAATTTCTTCTAGAAGTTAAACCAACTCAGATATAAGCCTAGCTAGTGTACATATTGTGTCCATAAAGCATTTTCCTTAATTGAACAACACAGTACATAGTACATCAATCAGAATAGATTTTTAACTTAAAAGTTTTGGCATAGTTGGGTAGCAAGTATCATCTTTGTTTCTTTATATTAACAAAACTGAAGGCTAGATTTTAAGCAGTTTATCAAAACTATATAGAAAATATTTACATCAGTCAGTTGCAAAATTTAAATAAGCATTATAAACTTCCCATTCTCTCTGTGATCTGACCTATATTTTTTCTCCTTAAATACAATTTCAGATTCTAGGAAGCAGTATTCTGTTATTTTTTCTGCACTCAGAAGAAGGTGCTGATGATTTTGTATGTTGTATTTGCAAAGCATTTTCTATTTACAACGTAACTTAATTCTTATAATGCCATTGTGAAGAAGTCTTCCCACCTGTGTGTATCTTCATTGTGCTAACGGGGATTATCATCTCAGTCCCTCAGCATTTACTTCTGTCACTGGGAATAATGAATACACATAACAAAACCAGAAATTGCACATAATGACATGCTTAAATATGAAATAATTACTAGCATTATAGTCATCCTGACTCCAGTTACTGAATTTACCTTGAGAAAAATGTAGAACAGTGTTAGACAGAAATCATTTGACAAAAAATTAGCAATGCTGATTTTTAAACACCTGTCTTAGATTTAAAAAGAAGTGAAGAATAAAAAAAAGATGGAAAATTGTTTCACAACTGGAGAAATTTTCTGGGATTTACTCTTATTTTAAATATGTTTTGGGTATTTTCTTTATTGACCACTCTTAAGACATTATATTTATTTCTCTCTGTAAAAATTCAGTCTGTTAGACAGTAGTTAAAATCTTTTGGGGCTTTTTAAAAGTATATTTTTCAAAATTGTTCATATTTATGTTGTACAATGTAGTGCGTTGATACATGTATACATCGTGAAATGATTGACTCAAGATAATTAACACATCCATCACTTCAAATTCCCTTTATTGTGGTGAGCATATTTAACATATATTCTCTTACCAATTATTAGTATACATTGCTGTTACTGTACAATACACATCCAGCATTTATCACTATTAATTAAAAATTGGTATGCCTTAATCAACATTTCACCATTCCCTTTCCCACATGACCTTTGCCAATCATGATTTTACTGTCTGTTTTTTGGGGTTTGACATTTTTATATTCCACTTATAAGTGAGATAATGCAGTATCTTTCTCTTTCTGGTTTCATTTACTTATCATAATGTTCTCCTCTTTCATCCATGTAGTCACAAATAACAGGATGTCTTTTGGGAGAGGCTGAATAGTATATCATTTTGTGTGTATGTGTGTGCATGTGCATGTATATTGTTAACCCCAAATATCTGAGGTAGGTCTCAGTCAATTTAGGAAGTTTATTTAGCCAAAGTTAAGGGTATGTGCCTGTGACAGCCTCAGGAGGTCCTGTCAACCAGTGCCCAAGGTGGTCCGAGTACAGCTTGGTTTTATATACTTTAGGGAGATGTGAAACATCAATTAATATATATAAGATGAACATTCATTTGGTCCAGAAAGCTGGGACAACTGGAAGCAAAGGCAGGAAGAAAATTCAAAGTGGGGAGGGGGCTTCCAAGTCATAGGTAGATAAGAGACAAATGGTTGCATTCTTTTGAGTTTCTGATTAGCTTTTCCAAAGGAGACAATTTATCTCAGAGAGCAGAGGGATGACTTTGAGTAGGACAAGAGGCAGGTTTACCCTAAGCAGTTTCCATCTTGACTTTTTCCTTCAGCTTAGTAGTTTGGGGGCTCCAAGATTTATTTTCCTTTCTATAAATATCTCTCTCTCTTTCTCTCTCTCTCTCTCTCTCTCTCTCTCTCTCTCTCTCTCTCCCCAAACTACTAAGCTAAAGGAAATATTTATTTTTTTTGAAATTTATACATTTCTGCTATGTTATCCCATTTGTTGGTGTACATTGCTCACAGTAATCTCTTATGATCCTTTGTAGTTCTGTGATATCAAAATATATATATATACATGTGTATTACATTGACATATGGATTATATATATATATATATCACAAATATGTGGAAAGCAAACAACACATTCCTGACCAACAAATGAATAAAAGTTGTCACTTTACTCTGTTGACTGTTTCTGGTATCATTGAGTAGTTTCTCTGTGTTTTATTATAGTCCACTAAGTTTACCTAACAACAATTATTTTGAATTGTCAGGAAATTCATTTATCCATTTCTTGGGATTAGTTACTGAAAAATTATTGTGTTCCTTTGATCCACTGGTGATCCAGGAGCGTGTTGCTTTATTTTCACATACTTGTGATTTTTTCAAAATTCTTCCTGCTATTAATTTCTAATTTCATACCATTGTAGTTAAAAAAGATACTTGATATTTTATTAATTTACTTAGTGTTTTATGTTTTCTTTTATCATATACAATATATTTTAATGCAGATTACTCTATATAGCCAGTCTTTTCAACTGAGCATTATTCCGTAAGCTTTTTCCATGTTGTCATGTGGTCTTCATAACTGTGGTTTTGTAATATTTCCAGTGGCTTCATAATATGAAGTGGGCTGATCTTTCACCCTTCTTGAACTTTTAGATTCTTCTAATTTTCCACTATTAAAAATAATGCTGTCTGAGTGCAGTGGCTCATGCCTGTAATCCCAACACTTGGTTCGCCTGAGATCAGGAGTTTGAGACCAGTCTAGCCAACATGGTGAAACCCTGTTTATACTAAAAATACAAAAGTTAGCCAGGCATGGTGTCAGGTGCCTGTAATCCCTGCTACTTGGGAGGCTGAGGCAGGAGAATTGCTTCAACCTGGGAGGTGGAGGAGCCGAGATCACACTACTGTACTCTTGCCTGGGCAACAGAGCAAGACTCCATCTCAAAATAATAATAATAACAATGCAGTGAATAATTTTGTGTATATTTTCTATACTAAAGATAACTTTCCTGGAATTGATTCACCTGGATAATTTTAATTTATTATTATTGCTATTATCTTTTTAACTTTTTTTTTAGATTGGGGGTACATGTGCTGGTTTGTCATAAGGTAAACTGTGTCATGAAGCTGTGGTGTACAGATTATTTTATTGCTCAAATAATTAACATCATACCCAATAGGTAATTCTTTTTTTATTCTCTCCCTTTTCCTACCCTTCACTTTCAAGTATAGGCCCCAGTGTCTGTTGTTTCCCTTTTTTTGTTTATGTGTTCTCATTGTTTAGCTCCCACTTATAAGTGAGCACATGTGGTATTTAGATTTCTGTTCTTGAATCCATTGTTTTAGGATAATGACCTTCAGCTCCATCATGTTGCTACAAAGAACATGATGTAGTTCTTTTTATGGCTGCATAGTATTCTATGGTTTATATCTACCACATTCTCTTTATACAGTCTAGCATTGATGAGCATTAAGATTGATTTTATGACGTTGCTACTGTGAATAGTGCTGCAATGAATATACACATGCATGTGTCTTTATGGTAGAGTGATTTATATTATTTTGGGGTATATCCAATAATGGGTTAGCTGGGTCAAATGATAATTGTGTTTCAAGATCTTTGAAGAATCATCACACTTTCCAAAATTGCTGAACTATTTTACAACTTCACCAACAGTATGTAAGCATTCTGTTTTCTTTGCAATCTGGCCACATCTGTTATTTATTTATTTATTTATTGTTTGCTTTTTAGTAATACCCATTCTGGATAGTGTGAGATAATATCTCATTGTCGTTTTGAGTTGCATTTCTCTAATGGTTAGTGATTGAATACTTTTTCATATGTTTCCTGGCCACATCTTTTCAAAGCGTCTACTCATGCCCTTTGCTCACTTTTTAATGGAATTGTTTTTGCTTGTAAATTCATTTAAGTTCCTTACAGAGTCTGGGTATTATACCTTTGTTGAATACATAGTTTGCAAATATTTTGTCCCATTCTGAAAATTTTGTTTACTCTGTTGATAGTTTTCTTTGCTATGTAAAGCTATAGTTTAATTAGATCCTACGTGTCAACTTTTGTTTAGTTGCAATTGATTTTGGCATCTTCATCATGAAATTTTTGCCAGTTCCTAGGTTTGTTATGGTGTTTTTTAGGTTATTTTCCAGGATTTTTATAATTTTAGGTTTTACATTTAAGTCTTTAATGCATCTTGAGCTGCTTTATGTATATGCATAAGGAAGGAGTTCGATTTCAATCTCCTGCATATGGCTAGCCAGTTATCCCAGTGCCATTTAGTGAATAGGGAATCCTATCCCCATGGTTTTATTTATTTATTTATTTGTTTGGTCAGGTTTATCAAATATCAGATGTTTTTAGGTATGCAGCATTATTTTGAGACTCTCTATTCAGTTCCATTGGTTTCTGTGTCTGCTTTTTTTTACCAGCACCATTCTGTTTTGGTCATTACAGCCTTGGAATATAGTTTTAAATTGGTAATGTGATGCCTCCAGATTTGTTCTTTTTGCTTAGTATTATGTTGGATATTCAGGCTACTTTTTTTTTCCATTTTATATGAATTTTAAAATAGATTTTTCTAATTCTTTGAAGAATGTAATTGGTAGTTTGATAGGAATAATATTGAATCTGTAAATTGCTTTGGGAAATATGGCCATTTTTAGCAATAATGACCTTTCTATCCATAAGTATGGAGTGTTTTTGTCTTTGAAATCTATGATTTCTTCAAGCAGCACTTTATAATTCTCATTGTAGAGATCTTTTACTTCTCTAGCTGTATTCCTGGGTATTTTATTATTTTTGTAGCAATTGTAAATGGGACTATGTTCTTGATTTGGGTCTCAGCATGGATATTGTTGGTATATTGAAGTAGTTTTTTTTATATATACATTAATTTTGTATCCTGCAACTTTGCTGAAGTTGCTTATCAGTTCAAAGAGCTTTTGGGGAGAGACTCTGGGGTTTTCTAGGAATAGAGTTATATTATCTGTACAGAAAGATCTTTTGACCTCTTCTGTTTCTATTTGGATGCCTCTTATTTCTTTCTCTTGCCTGATTGCTCTGGTCATGACTCTCAGTGCTATGTTGAATAGGATTGGTGAGAAACGGCATCCTTTGGCCCTTTCCCCATTATGATTTTAATTTTCAATTTGTTAAGATATGTTTTGTGGCCTACCAATATTTTCTTATTAATTATGGTCTAGATAACCTTTCTGTTTCTAACAGTGGGGAAATAAAGTCTTCTTTTCCTTTATTTTTTGCTGTTTCTTTCTTAAGTATTAATATTTATATGTTTTTGGTTGCTTCAATGTTTTATTAATATGTATGTAAAAGTATTTCTTCATGATTAACTAATTTATTATTATATATCCCTTTACTTTCAGTTCATACGTGTCATTAAAGCTGAAGTGAGTCCATTGTAGGCAGCACATAATTGGGTCTTGGTTTTGTATCCATTTGGCCATTCTATGTCTATGTAATTGGGAAGGATTATTTTTTATACAATCCATTTCCATTCAAAGTAAGTAGTAACAGGTAAGAATTTATTATTGTTATTTCATTAAATGATTTTCTGGTTGTTTTGTATATACTTTATTCCTTTCTTCCACTCTTCCTGCCTTCTTTTACAATTTGATGATGTCCTATTAGTGCACTTTTATTCCTTTTTATTTTCTGTATGTACTATAGATTTTTGGTTTTATGTTACTATGAGGATTACATCTGATAGCTATCAAAGTATATTTTAAGCTGATAAGAACTCAATACATAAAACATCTACACTTTTACTCTTCACACATTGTAATGGTTGTAATCTCACAATTTATACATTTTTATTGTGGACCTCTTACCAAATTATTGTATCCATAATTATTTTTAATGATTTTTTAAGCCTATATACTAAAAGTATAAATGTTTTACACATTTTCCCAATATTAAAATATTCTATAGTTGACTAAGTATTTACTTTTTCAAGTAAATTTTAAACTTTCATATGTTCTTATGTTACTAATTAATATTATTTTGTTTCAGCTTGCCTTTTTGTAAGGCAAGTCTGGTGGTAGTGACCTCCCTTTGTTTAAGTTTATTTAGGAAAGTCTTTACCTCTTCATTTCTGAATGATATATTTTCCAGATAAAAAATATTTTGGTTGGAAATTTTGCTTATTTTTCTCCCCCGGCATATTTAATACACAATCACATCTCCTTGCTTATTTCTGCTGAAAAATTCATTTATAGCCTTATAAATTTCCTGTGTATGTAATAAACTTATTTTATCTTTCTACTTTCAAGATTATCTCCTCATCCTTGATTTCTGACAGTTTGATCATAATATGCCTTGGTAAAGTCTTTTTTGTGTTGAATCAAATTTGAGGACTTTAAGCTTTCTGTACCTGGATGTTTACAGACACTCCTTGATTTGCAATAAATTTATATTCCAATAATCTTGTTATAAGTTGAAATACTATAAGTAAAATATGCATTATTACATCTAACCTATCGAAGATCATAGCATAGATTTGGCTACCTTAAATGTGCTCAGAACATTAGTGTAAAATAATTAAACATAAAGATTATTTAATAATAAAGTGTGAAATGGCTCATGCAAATTTTTTGAATACTGTATTGAAAGTAAAAAAGCATGCTTTTAAGGGCATTTGAAGTACTTAGGAGTTTTTACTGAATGAATATTGATTTTACAAAATTTTAAAGTTGAAAGTTGAAAAATCATAAGTCAAGTGATTTTAAGTCTAGTATTATCTGTATGTCTTTCCTCAGATTTGGGAAGTTTTTGGCCATTGATTTTTTAAGTAAGTTTTCTTCCACTTTCTCCCTTCTCTTTCTGATACTTCCATAATAGAAATGTTAGCTCTTTTCATGGTGTCCCATAAAACCCATAGGCTTTCTTCATTCTTTGTTTTTACCCACTGACTGGATATTTTAAATTAATCTTTATTTAAGTTCACAGATTCTTTCTTCTGCTTGACCAGTTGTGCTGTTGGTAACTTCTATTGTATTTTTAAAATTTATTTTTTGTATTCTTCAGCTTCACAGTTTCTGGGTTTTTTGTTTGTTTGTTTTAAGATTATAGTTTCTTCATTAAAATTATAATTTTGTGTATTGTTTTTCTGATTTCGTTGAGCTGTTACTTTGTGTTCTATTGTAGTTCACTTAGCTTCCTTAAAACAGTTATTTTGAATTTATTGTCAGACATTTCATAAACCTACATTTATTTTTGTCTGGTTACTGGAAAATGCTTATGTTCATTTTCCTTCATTTTTTCATGTTTCTTATTACCTTGCATGTTATATGCACATCTGTTGAAGCAGTCATCCCTTCCAGATTTCACAGACTAGTTTTAATGAGTTTAGACCTTTACTTGTAGTTGAGTATGAGGGAATTAGCTAGAGGTTTGCATGATTCTGTCTCCAGTGTCAGCATAGTGCTATAGTCCTTGTGCAGCTCTGTCCGTTGATGTCAGCATCAACAAAGATTGTAGGGGTCCTCAGTTGTCAATGCTGAGATATTCACAGTAGTTCTGAGGGCCACTGAAATATTTGGTAATGAAGGTTACCAGAGTCCTCCATATATCTTTTTGTCTAACGGGGGAAGTCATGGTGCAGGGGATCCCTCTTGTCACTTAGTCGATTTATAGGAATATTTTTAGTGACTGTGAAACTGTTATCTGATGTGCAGCATTCATGTTGTACTCAGAGAGCTGGGTCTAGATTCCAGGCAAACATGAAGATGGCATAGCCTTTGGGTCCATTATAGCAATGGCACCAATATACTGGGCATAAGCATCCCCTGATGCCAAGTTGGTATCTGTGTTCCAGCTGTGGGTGCTTGCAGAGCAGCCAGAGAACCAGGTTACAGATCAAGGAAGTATGCAGGGATACAGCAGCTCTAGAGTCTTGGTTTGGTTGCATCCACTGGGGTGGTGGCTCTGGTGTCCTATGTGCAGACGTTCACTCAGATTCATAAAACAAGTTCTTAGAAACATTCAAAGAGACTTAGATTCCCACACAATAATAGTGGGGCACTTTAACACCCCACTGAAAATATTAGACAAATTATTGAGACAGAAAATTAACCAAACATATTCAGGATGTGAACTCTGCTCTCAATCATGCAGACCTGACCGATATCTGCAGATCTATCCACCCAAAAACAATAGAATTTACACTCCTCTCATCACATCATTGCAATAACTCTAAAACTGATCACATAATTGGAAGTAAAACACTCCTCCGCAAACACAAAGCAACTGAAATCATAACAGTCTCTCAGACCACAGTGTAGTCAAACTAAAAGATTAAGAAATTTACTCAAAACCACATATCTACATGAAAATTGAACAACTTCCTCCTAAATTAATCTTGATTAAATAATTAAATTAAGGGAGAAATCAAGAAGTTTTTGAAACCAATGAGAACAAAGATACAATATACCAGAATCTCTGGGAAACAGCTAAAGCAGAGTTAAGAGGGAAATTTATAGCCCTAAATGCCCACATCAAAGATAAACTAGAAAGATCTCAGGTTAACAACCTAATATCAAAACTAAAAGAACTAGAGAACCAAGAGCAAACAAACCTTAAAACACACAAAGACAAGAAATAATCCAGATCAGAGGGGAACTGAAGGTGGTAGAGACATGAAAAACCCTTCAAAAAAATTAACAAATCCAGAAGCTGTCTTTTTAAATTAATAAAATAGAACAGTAGCTGAACAAATAAGAAAAGAGAGAAGATTCAAATAAACATAATCAGAAATGATAAGGGGGATATCATTACTGAACCCACAGAAATATAAGCAGCCATCACAGAATACATTAAACAACTTTATGCACATAAACTAGAAAACCTAGAAGAAGTGGATACATTTCTGGAAACACATACCCTCCCAAGCCTGAACCAGAAAGAAAAGAATAGCTGAATAGACCAATAATGAGTACTAAAATTGAGGCAGTAGTAAATAGCCTACCAATCAGAAAAAGCCCAGGACCAGGCAGATTCACAGCTGAATTCTACCCCAGGCACAAAGAAGAGATGGTATCATTTTGACTAAAACTATTCCAAAAAATTGAAAAGAAGGATTTCCTACCTAACTCATTCTATGAGGCCAGCACCATCCTGATACCAAAACCTGGCAGAGATATAACAACAACAACAAAAAAGCAAACTTCAAATGGATATCCTTGATGAACATCAATGAAAAAATCCTCAATGAAATATAACAAACCAAATCCAGCAGCACACCGTAAAGCTTATCTACCGTGATCAAGTAGTCTTCATCCTCAGGATACAAATGTGGTTCAACATATGCAAGTCAACAAATGTAATTCATTGCATAAACAGAACTAAAGACAAAAACCACATTATTATCTCAATAGATGCAGAAAATGCCTGATAAAATGAAACATTCCTTCATGTTAAAAACCCTCAATAAATTAGATGTTTAAGGAATATATTTCAAAATAATAAGAATCATATGTGGCAAACCCATAGCTAATATACACAATGGGCAAAAACCCATAGCTAATATACACAATGGAATTATTCTTGAAAACTGGAACAAAACAAAGATGCCATCTCTCACCACTCCTATGCAGCATATTTTTGGAAGTTCTGGCCAGGGTAAACAGTGAAATAAATAAGGCATATTTAAATAGGAAGAGAGGATGTCAAACTATCTCTGTTTGGAAACGACATGATTTTATATGTAGAAAACCCTATTGTCTCAGTCCGAAAGCTTCTTAAGCTGATAAGCAACTTCAGCAAACTCTCCAGATACAAAATCAATGTGCAAATAATACTAGCATTACTATACACCAACAGCAGTCAAGCTGAGAGCCAATCACAATGAACTCCCATTTACAATTGCCACAACAAGAACAAAATGCTTAGGAATACTGCTAACAAGAGAAATGAAGAACCTCTTCAAGGACAACTACCAACCACTGCTCAAAGAAATCCACAAACAAGTGGAAAACATCTCATGCTCATGAATAGGAAGCATGAATATCAAGATAATGGCTGTACTGCCCAAAGCAACTTATAGATTCAATGCTATTTTCATTAAGCTGCCATTGACATTCTTCACAGAATTAGAAAACTATTTTAAATTCATATGGAACCATAAAACGAGCCCACATAGTCAAGGCATTTCTAAGTCAAAAGAACAAAGCTGGAGGCATCACCCTAACCAACTTCAAACCATAATACAAGGCTACAGTAACCAAAGCAGCATGGTATTGTTACAGAAACAGACAAATTGACCAATAAAACAAAATAGACAGCCCAGAAATAAGTCTGCACACCTAAAACTATCTAATCTTCAACAAACTCGACAAAAATAGGCAATGGGGAAAGGATTCCCTATTTTATAAATGGTGCTGGGAGAACTGACTAGCCATATAGAGTAAATTGAAACTGGATTCCTTCTTTATTACCATATAAAAAAAATTAACTCAAGGTGGATTAAAGACTTAAATGCAAAACCCAAAACTATAAAAATTCCAGAAGAAAATTTAAGCATTACTATTCACAACATAGGCACTGGCAAATATTTTATGGACTCTGGATCATTATACCTTTTGATATACCAACTATTCATTTATTAATCTAATATGTAGAAAGTATCTTATCAGGTTTTTGCAGTAGGAGCTAAAGAAAGAGAATCATAAAATTACATAATTTAAAAATTAAGAGCAGTAATAGAAGTAGTATTTATTAGAGGGTTGCAGTTTTTGTAAAGGATCAGATAGTAAATATTTTAATTTTGGCAATCCAGATAGACGTGCCACAACTATTTAACTCAACCATTGTAGCAGAAAACCAGTCATAGACAATAAACAAATAAATGGATAAGGCTGTGTTACAATAAAACTTTATTTACAAAAATAACCAATGAGCAATGCTTTGACAACCCCTAATTTAATAGTCATTTGGACTGCAGAGAAACATACTGAGGAAGGTGTATTTCCCAAGGTGAAAGAAGTCCAAAATTTGGCAGGGTGAGGACTAGAATACTTTTAGCAGCAGTTCAGCTCTCTTTCCAGAAATTCAGAAACCAAAGTGTCTAGTAGATTAAATGTGTAATATTTTAGCATATAAATAACACAAGATTCCACTTACTATAACATATTGATAGTTTTACATTTTTGAAGACTGGTTGTAACTATGTAGAACAATAAATAAATTCAGACTTTGATTTGATATGTCAATCAAATGAATCAGAAATATAGTGTAAGTTATCTATCCTCCCACTCTTTTTATCATAAATATTTAAAAATAATCGATCTTTTGTAGTTTATTTAACAAGTCATAGCCTCCTTAAGACCTTGAGAGTAAACCAGGAATTTGAAATTTAAAGATTAAAAGTAGTTCATTAAGTAAGGTAGCACAAGAATGAGCTTTCTATGTCCTTACAATAGGAAAAGACACTTGTGCCCAGTTTAAGTGAACTTCAGCCTAAGCAGAATTTCCAAAAATTATATTGTTTGCATTTATACGAAAGAACTGAAAATAGTATATAAACAATGTGTATGTCATATACATAAAGAAATAAAGTAGAGCAGTTTAAGTATCCGACCACAAAGAATCTTTGAATATGGCATAATTTTGAAATACAATTTTTGCAAATGTAATCAAGTTCAGTTAATGTAGGCCCTAATCCAATGATCAGGATGACCTTAAATACAATGTAGAACATAAAACATATTTTAAAAATACTGATCTAGGTTAGATTCTATGTTTTGAGATTAAAAATAAAATAGTGTCATTTCACTGCTATTTATCACCTATTTATTCATAACTGCCTATCATTTTTTACCTTGGTTTGAATGCTCTTTGCCTTGCATTCTAACCTACAAAAGTCATATGTAGCCTTCTAAACACAGATATTAATACAATATTAACTTCTATTAGGATTTGCCAGTCTTCCCTGGTATAAGTATGCATATTTACATATTTTCTGTTTGCTCATGTTTCTTTTCTTTCTCAGAGAACATTTCTCACTATCTTCCTTGTGAAAACATTTATTCTGACTGGTTAGAATTTTCTTGAGTTTATGAACCATATTTTCAATATCCTGAATCTCTCAAAAAATACTTTCTTCATAGGTTAAAATGATAGAATTTTCATTAGAGCAAAATCAGAAAGCTAGTTTGGTACATTTCTTCAACAGATTAAGAAAAGTATCCTTATGCTGTTTAATAAACAGACTAAGGTGTTTTGATTTAGCTAAATGTGTAGTTATATTTTCAGTGTTGTCTTCAGCATTTTATAAATTATTCTTTGATTGGCTCAAACATATATGCTGCTTATGAAAACTATTTGAAATCATATTTAAGTAAAATAAAATAGTCCAAAATTGATGTGAAAAAGAAACATTCTTTTCCTACAGTGGAGTCAATTAGTTTCCTAATCTTTTCCATTTAGCTTCTTAAATTTTCATTATTTATCTCTGCTCATCATCACCTCCTTCTCCTGGCTAGTATAAAAGAAAACAGATTTGAAGTAAATTTGAACTGCAATTTACTTACTTCATGGAACTTTTAGCAAAAGTTAGTTAAGGATGTGAACATTAATGATCGAAGTAAGAGAAGGGGATATTTGAGTACTGTATTCATCTAGACTTTGCTATTTTCTATTTCCAAGGGTAACTGAGAGTTGAATGAATCATGAAATAATGTGCTCCAATTGGTATATCTAAAATGGTTCTGGTGGATGAGAGAGTTGATATTCCGAGGCCACATCTATAGGCAACTCCAGAATCAACCAATTTACGGTTAAAATGCCCTTTCTGATACTTTTGAAAACTGAGTTTGACACAAGTGACAAAATTTATCATGTGTTCAACTCAAATGGTCATTAAAGTAACCAAAAATAATAATTTATTGAAAAATGTCAAGTGAGATTTGTCAAATATGTATAATCAAAGTTTCTTTTTTCTATTTTTAAATATAATAAAATAATCTTGAAATTTGATATACATTTCAATATAATCCAAATACTTTATTTTTTAATCTGGCCTCCAAATTACAAATAATGTATACAAATATTCAATTAATTCAAATATTAATGAGGCTCAAAACAAACAAAAACAAATCAAACATTTAAATTTAAAATTAGTTTGCCTAAATCCAGTTATGGAAATCTGGGTATATCATATTAAATATAAATAATTGTGCATTTAATAGTTTGATACTTGTGATATTGTCTTCCTAACCTAATTAAAATGATGACACATGGCTGCTTTTAAAATACTTTTAAACAAATGTACTTATTTGACCGTTACAGTATTACTGATATTGTGAAGTAATTAGGGCATATACTATTATTTTTATTCTCATGTGAGAGATGAGAAAACTTTGATTCATTGAGTAAGTTGTGAATGCAAATTACATTGTATACAACAAAATATCATGCTCTTTGTCCTACTCATGGCTGACTTGCCCAGGCATAAAATGAATATGCTTATACTTGGGTTATCATTCTAGCTCTGTTAAAATCAAAATGTATAACTAAGCAAATTTCATTAAAATACTTTAAAAAGGACTAAGTTCTATTATGCGTATAGTGGATTAATATAATTTCCAAATATCAAGTTCAATGTTTTATGCATCTTTCTATGTATGTGTGTGTATCAGACTCTCTTTCAGAGATAGTGATGCAGTTCAGTGTTGAATAAAAGTAAATCCTTAAATTTTTCACACATTAATAAGTATTCTGAATTTCAAACATTAGTTCAGTTTTCCAATAGTTACATAATTTTATATAAATGTGGATAATTTTTGTCAGGAACACCTATTGGTATTTAGTGGAAGTAGTAATTTTCTGAATATATTTTGATAAAATAGATAAAATGTTTTTTTCTTCTGAAACATGTAAGAACACGTTTATGAATCTTCTTTTGAAATTGAGGCTACTTTTATTGCTTCCCCTGGTGGAGGAGAAGAGAAAAATAAAGCAATAGACATATTTGCTAATTTTTATGCAATATGCGTTTGTTCATAGAATAAGAGCCTGAAAGATTTCTAACTAGCTGATTAAATAAGGAGTCATCATGTCTGCTACTGTTATCTCTGTATGTCAACTGTGTTTACAAAAAGAATTATGGTTTATGGAAAATGTTATTAATCAATTGATTACATTAGTTTGTTATAAATAAAATAATATGAGCCAAAAAGACATCATTTTAAATACCAGCTTCTTCACTTACCTGCTGTCTGATCTCAGAATGTTTATCATCTTTGAGCTTATTTAGATATCAGAAGAATGATATTTTAATAAGCATATCTCAGGGTCTTTAAAAATATTAAACAATATTTATGTAAAGTAGATTATAAATTATTTGATTGCCTGAACCATCACTTTATTATATGTACCTATTACTTCTGCTCATTTCACAGTGGAAGGAATGATATGACGGCATGATTTTAGAAACTGACATGACTACATTTAAAGCTGAGGTCAGGTTAATTATGATTTCATTTACAATGGAGAAAATAGGTAGCATGCATAGTACAACTAGTTCCTAAGGTATAGGAAGAACTAAAATGTCAGAAAGAGACATTGATGCAATCCAGAATTCACTAATAGCAGGAAACCATTTCCGTCTTTAAAGCTATAAATATAATGGAGAAATGGAGTTGCAAGAAGCCAAGAGCATGACCACTGGCTGCTGCTGGCACCATGAAGGATAGGCCTTCATGGAGGTTGTTGGAACTATAGAGAAAAGATAGCTACTTCCAGAGATAATCCCCAAACCAGAAAGAGGGAGGTACTATGGCTTCTATGTCCCAGTCTAATACCTTAGAAGAACCTCTCATTGGTCAAAACTACTGAAATTCAGATCACAGGAGAGCCTGGAAAGTATAATTTGCATAGACAGCAGAAAGAATAGATGTGTGAGCAACTAATTCAATGGAACAAATTGATGAAGTTGTCTGACATTTACATGAAAATTTCAGTTAAGAAAAAGAATGATTGATCAAGATTAGAGAATTAATTTCAGAAGCAGGAAGGTAGCAGCTGAGGGCTAAAAGTGAATTCTTTTATTCATTGTATAAAAAATAATTTGATGAAAGGCAGGTCAATGGATATAAAAAGAAGGAGATGATGAAAAAGAAGATGCAGATAAAAGATCCTATAAATAAGTTTTTTTCAAAATCTCACAGAAAATGAGCATGGAGGACATAATTTCTCTGATTGCAAAGATAAGAAGAAGATTCAAAAAGAAGGGACATCACACACAAAAAGCTTAAGTTCCAATTCTGTATATGTACATACGTGTGTGTGTGTGTGTGTGTGTGTGTGTGTGTGTGTGTGTGTGTAATATAAATATTATACAGGCATACCTGGAAAATATTACAGGTTTGGTTCCAGATCACCACAATGAAGCAAATATCACAATAAAGTGTGTCACATAAATTTTTTTGGTTTCTCAATGCATATAAATCTTATGTTTATACTATATGGTATTCTACTAAGTGTGCAATAGTATTGTCTTTAAAATGTACATATTTTAATTAACACACACTTTATTGCTTAAAAATGTTAATGATAATTTTGGCCTTTAGCAAGTCATCACCTTTTTGTGGTGAAGGGTCTTACCTTGATGATGATTGCTGACTAATGGTGGTTGCTGAAGTTTGGGGTGGCTCTGGCAATGTTTTAAAAGAAAACAGAAGTTAACTTTGCCATGCTGAGTCTTTTTTAAGCAAAAAATTCTCTGTAGCATGTGGTGATGTTTGATGCATTTTACTCACATTAGAATTTATTTCAAAATTGTGGTAAACCCTCTTAAATTCTGCTGCTGTTTTATCAGCTAAGTTTATGTAATGTTCTAAGTTGTTTGTTTATATTTCTACAATGTAAATAGCATCTTCACCAGGAAGTAGATTCCATCTAAAGAAACCACGTTCACTGTTTATTCATAAGAAGCAACTATTCATCCATTTAAGTTTTATCATAATGTTGAAATAATTAAATTCTCATGATTTTTAAAACGGAAAATCTGCATTGACTTCAATTTCAAGTCATCGGTTAACCCCTGGCAAAAGAGTCAGCCTGAACTTTGAAGCTTAAAAAACAGGCAACTTCTTCTCAGCTATGAAAGTCCACAAGGCAGATTTCACTAATACTAGGCTTTTAATCTACATGAAAAATGTGTTGTTTAGCATATCCATCTTTATGAATTATTTTAGATGGATCTTTTTTTTTTGTCACATGTATAATAATCGCATCAGGGTAAATGGGGTGAAATTTCCTTCTTAATTCAGTTCAAGTTGAGTTTTCAGTTTCTTTTATAATTATTATTAACATACTTTACTTGCAGTTTCTTCATCACCACTTGCTGCTTCATCTCACACTTTATGCTATGGGAATGGTTTCGTCCCTTAAACTGTGTGAAGCAATCTTTACTAGCTTCAAACTTCTGTTCTGCAGATTCCTCACCTTTCACAGCCTTTATAGAAATGAAGAGAGATAGGGGTCTTCCTCTGGATTATGCTTTGACTTAAGGGAATGCTGTGACAGGTTTGATCTTCGATATAGAACACCTAAACTTTCTCCATATCAGCAATGATTCACTTTTTAAAACATCATTTGTGTATTTTCTAAAGTAGCACATTTAATTTTTTTCAAGAAGTTTTTCTCTGAATTCACAGTTTAGCAAATTGTTTGGCACAAGAAGCCTAGCTTTTGACCTATCTCAGCTTTCAATATGCCTTTCTCACTAATTTTAATCATGTCTAGCTTTTAATTTAAGGTAAGAGATACATGACTCTTAGTTGAAAACTTAGAGGTCATGATAGGGTTACTAATTGACTTAATTTCAATATTACTGTTTCTCAGGGAGGCCCCATGAGAGGAAGAAAGACGGAGAAATAGTGGGGCGGTGGAGCAGTCAGGATGCACAGTATTTATCAATTAAGTATATCATCTTATATGGTCATAATTCACATTGTCACAGAACAAGTATAATAGTAATTTCAAAGATCATTGATTGCATATTAACTTAAAAGATATGATAATTTTAAAAAGTTGAAATATTTTGAGAGTTACCAAAATGTTACGGAGAGACCTAAAGTGAGCCCATCCTGTTTGAAAAATGGCAGTTATAGACTTGCTAGATGGAGGGTTAGCACAAACCTCCAATTTATAAAAGACACAATATCTGAAGTGTAAAAATGTGGCATGCAATAAAAGGAGGTATACCTGCATACTTAATACTTATTGTATAGAACACATTATATACACACATATTCATATATATATTATCTATGTGTATTTACATATGTTTCTAGCTTTATATAGATATGCATGAACATACTATTCAAATATTTATACCTGTAATTTATATTTTAAATGTCTATACAAAATGTAAATGTGAATTAGGTTAAGTATATTATTTTGTATACAAATGATTACATATAAAATATGCAGATGCTCCTTGATTTATGATGGGGTTATCTCCTGATATAGACATACCACCATCATAAGCCAAGAAGCTTACTGAATCAGTATTGCTCTCTCATCATTGTAAAATGGAAAAGTCATTAAATAGAAAATTACATTTTGGATACCATCTGTATATTTAAAATACGTGTGTGTGTGTGTATGTGTGTGTGTGTGTGTGATATTATGTATATATATTTTAGGTGAAAAATAGTGCAAAAGAGATTCCCAGAACTGGAAGCTAATACCATTGAAAAGAAAAGATTCTTTGAACATACAAATGCTAAAAGGGGCCAAGATATATCTTAGACCATTGCTTCAGAAATTGCAAACCCCAAGCCTTGGCCTCTTCCATGTGGCATGGCCAATTTCTCTCATTTGGAATGGAAACATTTACTCAATGTTTGTTCCCTATTGTGTCTTGACAGTAACTAACTTGTTTTTTATTTTGCATGCTCATAGACACAAAGAACTTGCCTTGCCTCAGATGAGATTTTGGAGTTGGACTTTTGAGTTAATTCTGAAAGGAGTTAAGACATTTGGGGAAGGGGGAATTGGTTTTGAAATGTGAAAAGGACATAAAATTTTGGAGACACCAGAGGCACAATGATTTGTTTTGTCTCTGTATTTCCACCCAAATATCATCTCCAATTTTAATCCCTATGGGTTGGGGAGGAACTGGTGGGAGGTGATTGAATTATGAGGGCAGTTTCCCTCATGCTGTTTTAATAATAGTCAGGGAATTCTCATGAGATCTGATAGTTTAAAAAAGTTTTTGGTGATACCCCCCTGCATTAATTTTCTCTTGTGTGCCACAATGTAAGAGATGCCTTGCTTCCCCTTCACCTTCCATCATAATTGTAAGTTTCCTGAGGCTTCCCAAACCATGTACTGTGAATCAATACAACCTGCTTGTTTTATAAATTACCCAGTTAAGGTAGTATCATCACAGCAGTGTGAAAAATAAGTAATACAAAATGTATGCGTTAATCATACATTCTGCAATTCTTCTAAACTTACCTTTTAGTTCAAAGCACCTTTTTTAGTAAATTCTATGAGACTTTCTGCATAGACAATTATGTTATCCACAACTAGTGACAGTTTTACTATAATTTCTTTAACATTTTTCTGGTATAAAATTCAACTTCCTTAAATGATGAAAAACCCTCAATGAATTAGGCATTGAAGAAACATACATCAAAAAAGTAAGGGCCATCCATGAAAAACCCAACATTATTCTGAATAGGCAAAAGTTATTAGTGTTTTTCCCAAGAACTGGAACAAAACAAGCAGGTTCATCTTTACCATTCCTATTCTATATAGTAATAGAAGTCCTAGCCAGAGCAATCAGGCAAGAGAAAGACATAAAATCTAACCAAATAAGAAAAGAAAAACCCAAATAATCTGTGCTAATGTTACTAGCCTATACCAGAAAAACTTTACAGATTCCTCCACAAGACACCTAGACCTGATAAACAACTTCAGTAAAATTTCAAGATACATAATCAGTGTACAAAAATCAGTAGCGTTTCTGTAATTATTTTTAATGGCAAAAACCTCAATCACTTTTGCACCAACCTAAATTAAAACAAAGATGAAAGAAATAATAGAGGTCGCAAACAAAGGAAAAATCATTCCATGCTCATGAATTAAGAGAATCAATATCACGAAAATGACCATAATGCTCAAAGCAGTCTAAATTCACAGAATTTTTATCCAAATACAAATGTCGTTTTTCACTGAATTAGAAAAAATAATTTTAAAATTTACACAGAACCAAAAATGAGCCTGAATAACCAAAGCCATCTTCAACAAGAAAAATATAGCCAGATTACCTGACTCAAAACTATACTATAAGGTTATAGTAACACAAACAGTGTGGTGCTTGTATAAACATGGAAACAAATACAAGACCAGTGAAACAGAATTCACACACATGACCATCTGATATTCAACAATGTTGAAAAAAAAAGCAATGAGGAAAATATTCCCTATTTAATAAATGGCTCTGGGATAGCTGAAAAGCCACATGCAGAGGAATGAAACTGGACCCTTACCTCTCACCATATATGAAAATTAACTGAATATACATTAATGACTAAATATAAGACTTCAAACTATAAAATCCTTAGAAGAAAATCTACTAAAAACCCTTCTGGACATTGGTTTACAAAAACAATTTATGACTAAGACCTCAAAAGTAATTGCAACAAAAACAAAAGTTGACAAATGGGACTTGATTAAACTAAAGATAATTCTGCCCCTGGACCCTCCCAAATCTCACATCCTCACATCTTAAAACCAATCATGCCCTCCCAACAGTCTCCACCTTGACTCATTCCAGTATTAACCCAAGTGTTCAAGTTAAAACTCTCATCTGCGAAAAGGCTAGTGCTTCCCAACTATAAGCCTGTGTGGCGGATAATATTAAATATCAACTTGATTGGATTGAAGGATACAAAGTATTGTTTCTGGGTGTATCTGGGTGTTTCTGAATATTGCCAGAAGATATTAACATTTGAGTCAGCAGACTTGGAGACAAAGACCCAACCTCAGGTAGACCCGCCAACAATGTGGGTGGGTACCATCCAATCCATTGCCACCACACCTAGAAAAAAAATAAATAAATAACAGGCAGAAAAAGGTGGAAGAAGCTAACTTATTGAGTCTTGCAGCCTTCACCTTTCTTCTACGCTGGTTGCTTCTTTCTTTTGAACATCATACTCCAAGTTATTTTGCTTTTCAACTCTTGGACTTACACTAGTGGCTTGCTTGGGGATCTTGGGCATTTGGCCACAGACTGAATGCCTCACTGTCAACTTTCCTACTTCTGAAGTTTTGGGACTCAGACTGAGCCACTATTGGCCTCCTTTCTCCTCACCTTGCACATGGCCTATTGTGGGACTTCACCTTGTGATTGTGTGAATCAGTTCTCCTTAATAAATTCCCTTTCATATATACATATATTAGTTCTGTCCCTCTAGAGAACCCTGACTAATACAGCCTGTAAAATAAAAAACAAATTAGTTAATTCCCAGTTACAATGGGCATAGAGGCATTAGGTAAATTCTCCCATTCCAAAAGGAAGAAATTGACCAAAACAAAGAGGTTACAAGCCCCATGCAAATCCAAAACCCCAAAGGGCAGTCATTAAATCTTAAATCTTCAAAATAATCTCCTTTAACTTTATGTCTTACATCCAGGTCATCCTGATGCAACGGCTGGGTTCCCAAGGCCTTGGACAGCTCCACCCCCTACAGCTATGCAGGGAACAGCCCCCTTGGCTTCTTTCAGGAGCTGGCATTAGATGCCTGTGGCTTTTCCAGGTGCAAAGTACAAACAGTCTGTAAATATACCATTCTGGGATATGGAGAGCAGTGGACCTCTTCTCACAGCTCCACTAAGCAATGCCCCGTGGGCTCTGTGTGGGGATTCCAATCCCACAATCTTCCCTCTGTGCTCTCCTAGTAGAAGTTCTCCATGAGGCCTCTGCTGCTGCTACAGACATCTGAATGGGCATGCAGGTGTTTCCATACATCTTCCAAAATCTAGGTGGAGGCTCCAAACTTTTGTCTTCTGTGCACCTCCTCTCACAGCTCCATTAGGCAATGCCTTAGTGACTCTGTGTGGAGGCTCCAATCCCACATCTCCCCTCTGTGCTTTCCTAGTAAAGGTTCTCCATGAGGCCTCTGTTACTGCCACCGACATCTGAATGGGCATTCAGGTGTTTCTGTACATACTCTGAAATCTAGGCTGAGGCTCCCAAACTCTCGCCTTACGTGCACTTGCAGGCCTAACACCATGTGGAAGTTGCCAAGGATTGGGGTTGCGCCCTCTAAAGCCACAGCCCTAGCTGTAACTTGGTGTATTAGTCAGGGTTCTCTAGATGGACAGAACTAATGGAATATATATTGTATATACATACAGGGGAGTTTATTCAGTATTAACTCACATGATTACATGGTCCCACAATAGGCCATCTGCAGGCTGAGAAGCAAGGAAAGCCAGTCCAATTTCCTAAGCTGAAGAACTTGTAGTCCATTGTTCAAGGACAGGAAGCATCCAGCATGGGAGAAAGATGTAATCTGAGATGACAGACCAGTCTCTCTTTTCACATTTTTCTGCCTACTTATATTCTAGCTGTGCTGGGTCTGCCTTTCCCAGACCACTGACCCAAATGTTAATCTTCTTAGGCAACACCCTCACAGACACACCCAGGATCAATACTTTGTGTCCAATCTAGTTGACACTCAGTATTAACCATCAAAAGTCCACACCTTGTCCACTTGAGCCCATGCACATCTGAGATCATACATAATCTTCAAATAAAGAAAATAATGAGATCATTATTATGCCTAATATAATACAACTATCCTTCATACAACCGGAAACACACCAGTCTCCAACTCAAATACTGTTAATTAAAGTTAACAGTACTTAAATGGTGATATGAAGTCAATGAATCTTATGTCACATGATAAAGGAGAAAGGAAATAAAATATATTTGCTCAGTACAAGTGTATATATCCACAAACATGTTTTAACAAAAGAAGGAGGAAACACTCAGGACAATTACAGTCCTCATTTCTGCAGCTGGTCACGTGGTTGTCACTGGTGTTGATGACTACCTTCTTCTATTACCCATTCTGTATTCCCTTTGCTTTCAGCAAGCAACTCAGCAGGTCGTGCTTTTTTTTTTTTTTTTTTTTTTTTTGGTGGAGTGACCCAAACCCTCATTCCTGAAGGGTCTGAGTCATTTGTAGTCCTTCCTGGATTGGGCTGTTGTAGTTTCTTGTTGACCTTAATCACATGGCCTAGTAATACTAACAGATGCCATAATGAATCTCCTGTACTTCATCCATATTCTTCATTACCTCCTTTGTGGAGTAGTAGACTGATTTCATCTTAATAGCCTGTGTCAATCTCCCCAGCCAACACTGTAACTCCCTTCTTAGCCTGTTGACTTAAGGCAGAAGCAGTGCCCAGGTGGCAAGCCTAACTTCCAGTTTAATAGAATTGTTGTGTATCCTGGTGGCAGCATTCTTCCCTCTGGAACGAAGACCTGTAGGCCAGCAGAATGTAATGTCGCAGGAAGAGGAAACAAAAATGTTGCTAGTGGATCAATAGGGGTGATGGTGAATGGTGCCACTTCAACTTCCACCCCTCTATTTCTGTACTGGTGAATCCTGGCTATGGGAGAAACAGTACCATATACTGGATGCTGATTCAGAGCATACATGGCCTTCTGGAGAATTCTGCCCCAGCCCTGCAAAGTATTGTCACCTAGTTGGTGTTGTAATTGTGACATCAAAAGGCCATTCCACAGTTCTATCAATCCAGCTGCTTCTGGATGATGGGGAGCATGGCAAAGTCAGTGAATTCCATGAGCATGAGCCCACTGCTGCACTTCTTTAGCTGTAAAGTGATTGCATCCAACAGAGGCAATGTAGTGTGGAATGCCACAATGATGGATAAGGCATTTTGTAAGTCCATGTATGGTATTCTTGGCAGAAGCATTGTGTGCAGTAGGCATACCCATATCCGGAGCAAGTGTCTGTTCCAGCGAGGACAAACCTCTGTCCTTTCCATAATGGAAGAGGTCCAATATAATCAACTTCCCACCAGGTAGCTGGCTGGTCACCTTGAAGAATGATGCCATATCAAGGGCTCAGTATTGGTCTCTGCTTCTGGAAAGTGGGCACTCAGCAGTGGCTGTAGCCAGGTCAGCCTTGGTGAATCGAAGTCCACATTACTGAGCCTATGCATAACCTCCATCCTTTCCACCATGGCCACTTGGTTCATCAGCCCACTGGGCAATGAAAGGAGCTGCTGGAAAAAAAGACTGAGTGGAGTCCACAAAACAGGTTATCCTATCCTCTTGATTATTAAACTCCTCCTCTGCTGAGGATACCCTTTGGTAAGCATTCATATGGGATACAAATATCTTCACAGTTTTTGACCACTCAGAGAGGTCCATTCACATACTTCTTCCCCAAATGTCTTTGTCACCAATTTTATAATCATACTTATTCCAAGTCCCTCACCATCCAGCCAAACCATTGGCTACAGCCCATGAACCAGTATATGATAAAAAATCTTGTCATTTCTCCTTCCATTCAAATTGCACAACCAGATGCACTGTTTGAAGTTATCCCCAAAGATTTCCCTTTACTGCTGTCTTTCAGGGATGTCCTAGAAAGGGGCTGTAGTGCTGCAGCTGTTCACTTTCAGGTATTTCCTGCATGTCATGCCAAACCACCTGTGAACCCAGCCCTAGTCTTGTCTTTCTCTGTCATCTGATCATAGGAAACTCCCTATGAGGCCATTGGTACGGTCTATGAGAGAGAAGAGGGCAGGAGTGGAGACCATGGACATTTGAACCACTTTCTCATGTAACTAACTTGTGCCTTCAGGACCTGCTGTAGTCTGATCACATATATTCCCCTTTCATTTGATGACTGAATGCTGTTGCACATGACGCACTTTATGGCTAGAGGTGTCAGAAAGCACCAGTTCCTGATAGGTAGTTCAGGTTGCATAGTGACTTGATGTCCTATGGTCATACTTTCAGTTTCCACCAAATCCCAGTAACAGGCCAAGAGCTGTCTCTCAAAAGGTGATTAATTATCTGCAGAAGAAGGCAGGGTCTTGCTCCAAAATCCTAGAGACCTCTATTGTGATTCGTCTGTTTGGGCTGTCAAAGGCTCCAAACAGCATTCCTGTCTGACACTGACACTTCAGACACCATTGTATCTGCTGGGTCATATGGCCCAAGTGGCAGAGCAGTTTGCCCAGCAGCCTGGACATGCTCTTGACCCCACTCAAAAGTGGCAGACTTTCAGGTCACTTAATAAATGTGCCAGAGTAACACATCCAAATGAAGAATGTGCTGCATCCAAAATTTAAATATACACACTATACATTGTGCCTCTTTCTGTTTTGTAGGAGGGGACAAATGCAGCAACCTGTCATTCACCTTAGAAGGAATATCTCAACAGGCCACACACCACTGGACCCCTAGAAATTTTACTGAAGTAGAAGGTCCCTGAGTATTAGTTGGATTTATTTTCCATCCTCTGCCATGCAAATGTCTCACTGATAAGTCCATTGTGTTTGCTAATTCATGCTCACTGGAGCTACTCAGCATTATTTCATCAATGTAATGAACCAGTGTGATATATTTTGGAAGCAAAATAAATCAAGATTTCTCTGAATAAGATGAGGACACAAAGCCAGAGGGTTAATATACCCCTGGGGTAGGGCCATAAAGGTATATTGATGGTCTTGCCAGCTGAAGAAAAATTGCTTCTGATGGGCCTCATGGATAGGAATGGAGAAAGAGGCATTTGCCAAATCAATGGTTACATACCAGATACCAGGAGATGTGTTAATTTGATCAAGCAATGAAACCACAACTGGTGCAGAAGCTGCAATTGGAGTTACCACTTGGTGGTAGTTAAGCTTATGATAATCCAGTTATTCTTCAAGATTCTTCTTTCTTCTTCACAGACAAAATGGGGAGTTGAACTGGGATGTGTTGGAGATCACCACCCCTGCATCTTTGAAGTCCTTGATGGTGGCACTAATTTCTGCAATCCCTCCAGGGATGTGATAGTGTTTTGATTTACTATTTTTTTTTTAGGTAGAAGCAGCTCTAATGGCTTCCCTTTGGCCTTTCCTACCATATTAGCCCTCATCCAGTTAGGGAGCCAATGTATGGGTTTTGCCAGCTGCTAAGTATGTCTATGCTAATTATGGATTCTGTCACTGGGGAAATGACCACAGGATGAGTCTGGTGATTCACTGGACCCACTCTAAATCAGACCTGAGCTAAAACTCAATTAATTACCTGTCCTCCATAAGCCCCTACTATAAACAGAGGAACACAATAAGGTTTTGGGTTTCCTGGAATCAATGTCAGCTCAGAGCCAGTGTTCAGTAGTCCTGCAAAAGTCTGAGCAATTCCATTTCCTCAATGCACAGTTACCCTGATAAAAGGCCATAGTTCTCCTTGGAAAAGGATGGGAGAAATATTCACTGTACAAATTGTTGGTAATGTCATAGGGTCCTTCCTCAAGAGGACTCAGTGTCCCATTTATTCAAGCAGTCTGGGTCTGTAAACTGGCTCCAGTCTGGAAATTGATTGAGAGGCTAAGATACTATGTTTTTATAATTCAAGTTAGTCTTTTGTCCATTCAACCTAGAAGGTTTTTGCTTGTATATGTTAAGCAGGAATGCAGTAGGCTTCCTATCAATTTCACTTCTAGGAACACCATGATTATTTAGACAATGCCAGTGCTCTACATGAGTCATATTATTCTGATTGCCACTTTGTCTCTGCTGTCAATTAAAATACCTACACCCACCTTGCCTTTGATGGTTGAGTGCTGCCACTTGGCCCCTGCCACTTTGGGATCCAATTATTCCCATTGTATTTCATTTTTTCAGTTGAGTGACTATGGTTACCACTGTTAGATCTGACATACAGAGAAAAGCAATTACAGGGCTGTTAAAAAATGGAGGTGCTGCCATCACAAATCTATTTTGCAAGGCATTGGTCAAGGGTATATCTTCTGGACCCTCCAAGCTAGGATAAATAGATCTAAAGTGACTAATCCACTCCACCATCTCAATCTCTCTAAACATTTGGATCCTTTTCTCTACATTAGACCAAGGGAGATCAGGCACTTCCAGATCCCTCACAGTGGGCCATCTTTTAATCCATATTTCAGCTAATCAAGCAAATAAACTATTAGAACCTTTTTTTAACTTCCCGAGCTGCAACATTAAATGCAGAGTCCCTACTTAGTTGGCCCAAATCAATAAATTCAGCATGATCCAACTTTATGCTCCTTCCACCATTATCCCACACCCTTACTATCCATCCCCATGCCTGTTCTCTAGAGTCCTGTATATATAAATTAGAAAAATTCAAGCAGTTTTTTTAAGTGTAGCACACCTCCTCATGGGTCATACACTGAACTTCACCTCCAGGGGCTCATCAGGACCTTAGTCTAGTTATAGGTCTAGAGGCAAACAGGGGTGTCAGGCGTGGCTACTGAGAAGAATCAACATTATCTTACCTGGCAATTGACTTAGGGCAGGCCATCACTGTTTCTTCAGGCATCACAGGGTTTAACTCCTCAGACGATGGTGGAAAGGTTGATGGCAGCATGGTTCAGGTAGGGGATGTTGCCACTTGGGGACAAGAAGGCTGTTTCTTCTGGCACAAAAAGGTTCACCATAGTTTACAAAATGAGTTTCCCCAGCTTCATCAGGGTCCTCCCACATGTCCTCATTCCAAGTTGCAGTGTCATGTTCTTTTTCAATTAATGTCCTCAGTTTAACAGTAGACAGTTTAACTTGTGAGGCTGTGCATGCACCTTTCATTGCAGGTCAGTCACTTGCATCATAAGAGCTTGTTTCTGGTTTTCCAAAATTTTATCTTTTTCTCTACAGGAGATAAGACCCTCACTCAGGGTCATCTTAGCAGAGTTGAGGCTCAGTATCTGCTCTGAGACCAGGAGATAGAAATCCTGAGTTTATAATTTTCCTTCATCATTTTATCACTGAACGTGGCCTGCCCAGCCATGTGGAACTGTGAGTCAATTAGATTTCTTTTCTTTGTAAATTACCCAGTCTCTGGTATTTCTTCATAGCAGCATGAGATGAGACTAATAAATAGAGTAAATTGTTACCACAGAGAGTGGAATGCTACTATAAAGATACTCAAAAATGTGGAAGCTACTTTAGAACTGGGTAACAGGCAGAGATTGAAACAGGTTAGAGGGCTCAGAAGAAGACAGTAAAATGTGAGAAAGTTTAGAAACTTCTAGAGACTTTGTTGAATGGCTTTGACTAAAATGCTAATAGTGATAAGGACAATGAATTCCAAGTGGAGGTGCTTTCAGAGAGAAATGAGGTTCTTACTGGGAACTGGAACAAAGGTGGTTCTTGCTATGCTTTATCAAAGAGACTGGGGCATTTTGCCTCTGCCCTGGAGAACTATGAAGTTTTGAATTTGAGAGAAATGACTTAGGTATCAGACAGAAGTGTCTAAGCAACAAAGTGTTCAAGGTGTGACTTGGATACTCTTAAAAGCATTCACTTTTATGTATTTACAAAGATATGGTTTGGTATAGGAACTTACGTTTAAAAAGAAAGTACAGCATAAAAGTTTGGAAAATTTGCAGCCTGAGTATGTGACAGAATAGGAAAATCCATTTTCTGAGGAGAAATTTCACCTGGTAGGTAAAATTCAGATAAGTAATGAGGAGCCAAATGTTAATAGCCTAGACAATGAGGAAAATGTATGCAGGGCATGTCAGAGATCTTCACAGCAGCACCTCCCATCACAGGTCCAGAGGCCTAAGAGGAAAAAATACTTTCATGGGCCAGGCCCAGGGTTTTGCTTCTTTGTGTATTCTCAAGACGTTGTGCCTGCATCTCAGTTGTGGCTAAAAGGGACTAATATAGAGCTCAGGCTATTGTTTTGGGGGTTCAAGCCTCAAGCCTTGGCAGCCTACACATAGTGTTGTGTCTGTGTGTGCAGAGAAGTCAAGAATTAAGGTTTGGGAACCTCCACCTAAATTTCAGAGGATGTCTGGAAATACCTGGATGCCTCTTCAGAGTGTGCTGCAGGAACAGGGCCCTTATTATGAACCTCTGCTAGGACAGCATGGAAGGAAGGGAAATTTGGAGTGAGAGCCTCCACAGAGTCACCACTGCGGCACTGCTTAGTAGAGCTGTGAGAAGAGGGCCACTGTCCTCCATGACTTAGAATGGTAGATCAATGACAGCTTGCACCACTTGCCTGGAAAAGTGACAGACACTCAATGCCAGCCCATGAATGTATCTGTGAGGGGGATTGTACAATATAAAGTCACAGGGGAGGAGCTTCCCAAGACTGTGGGAGCCCACCTCTTTCATTAGCATGACCTGCATGTGAGACTTGGAGTTAAAGGAGATAATTTTGGAACTTTAATAACTTCTCTATTAAATTTTGGACTTACTTGCAGTGTATAGCCCCTTTGTTTTGGCCCATTTCTCCCATTTGGAATGAGTATATTTACCCAATGGCTATTCCCTCATTGTATCTAGGAAGTCACTAACTTGCTTTTGAATTTGCAGGTTCCTAGGATGAAGGGACTTGCCTTATCTCATATGAGACTTTGGACTTGGACTTTTGGGTTAATGCTGGAATCAGGTAAGACTTTGGAGAACTGTTTTAAGGCATGATTGTGTTTGTAAATGTGGGTACCTGCAATTCTGGGAGGCTCCAGGGTCAGAATGATATGGTTGAGCTATGTTTCCACCCAAATCTCATCTTGAATTGTAGTTCCTATAATCCCTGTGGCATGTGGGAGGGACATGATGGGAGGTAATTGAATCATGGGGTGGTTACCCCCATGCTGTTCTTATTATAATGAGTGACCTGGTTTTATAAGGGGCTTTTCCCCCTTTGCTTGGCACTCATTCTCTCTCCTGCCACTATGTGAAGAGGTACCTTCATCATGATTGTAAGGTTCCTGAGGTCTCCCTAGCCCTGAGGAACTGTGAGTCAATTAAACTTCTTTTCTTTATAAGTTACCCAGTCTAGGATATTTTTTTCATAGCAGTGTGAGAACAGACTAATACAGAGAGCAAGCACATCTTCCCATGATGGAGGAGCATGGAGAGGCAGAGCAAAGGGGTAGTGCCACACACTACCAAATCTCATGAGAACTCACTATCACAAGAACAGCAAGGGAGAAATCTCCGACCATGATCCAATCACCTTCCACCAGAACCTTTCTCCAATTCAACATGTGATTTGGGCAGAAACATAAATTCAAGCCATATTACTCATAGTGCTCTTATTTTATTCTTATTGGTCCTGAAGGAGAAGGATCCTTGTAGAATTATTTCTGTACATCTCTTGTACACAGAGCATGTTGGAATTTGCCTCTGTGTCTGGGCCAGCAATAGTGAAGTAAAACATGGTAACCTTTGCAGCAGTTTGGTAGAACTTCAAATTTTATCCTCTTTTCCAATCAGTCTGCTACCTTTTCCTTTTCGGAGTTCGTAGAAAGCTGTTCTATGCATGGTGCTCATGTCATATAGTTGCATTCAGTGATATATATTAAGAAAAGTTTGCCTAAACTATCTCCTCTCTCCATTAATGGGGAAGCAGAATCCCCATTAATATTTAATTGACATCCAAAAGTTTTCTTTTTTAAAATTTTGTTCAGAAAATGATGTTGAACTTGTAATTGCTATTAATACATTTTTTAAAAAGTTAACTAAAAACCCAAATATAGACAATTAGAAAATAAATATCTTATCAGTGACTGATGTACAAATTGGTAGTAAATTTAACTTTGGGAAATACCTGGTAACAGATTGACCTTTTGACTGCTCAATCAATAAAGATTCAATCAGTGACTCTTCTGCATACATAACATTGTATTACTTAATTCATAAAAAATCACTCTTTTGGATACATACAATGCAAGAAGAAAAGGAAAAAGGAAAAATGTATTGACAAAAAAAACTTAAACATGATTTACCAGAAACTTCAAATAACCCAACTTGTTTTGACTCCTTTTGCACCATTGGGATATGGAGGTAAATAATACATTAATAATTGGGTTTTAGCTATATGTTCAAAAATCAAAACCTTCTAAACCTTAACTATAGGTCAGTAGGGACTAAGACCAATATCCCATACACTCTCTATAATTTCAATTCCATTCACTATGCAATGAGGATTGATACTAAGTATAATGAGCCTCAGGCATTGCAGATTCTGAATTATCACAGATTCAATTATCTTCAGACTCCTGAACTTGCTAAGGTGAGTAAAAAGACTAATGCATTTTAGAAAGATTTTAAAATAATGAGAATTGACCTGAAATGATTGGGGATTTAATTCTTAGTTATTCGTGGACTTTTATTAACCATATTAGCCAAATTTTTAAAGCATTACTGACAACCAAGATTTTTCCAACGTATAATCTTCTAGCTTGGAATTTGCTTTGAATTTTAAAAATATCTTTAAAGAAAGAGCCAGAAGCTTGTTCTTTTGTGATAGTAAGAACTTTCTTTTGGTAAGCTATTCAATTACTTTTTTTAAATTTTGTTTTGTCTTATTAATTAGATTGAACAATATAGCTACTGTGTATTTGTCAAAATAATATTTAGAAAAGCTAAACAGATATTGATATTTACTTCTTAATTATTTCATGTCTAACCAGTTGTTTTTATTAATGGGTATAAAGATAGTCTTACAGAGAAAATAATAATCAACTGTAACTAATATTCTTTGAATTTTCCTACTATATATTTAGTTATGCAATCATATTCCTTTTTTATCTTTTTGGATATTTATAAGTAAGATCTCTGAAACTGTTTATTTATGGGATAATTATTTTATTGCTGAATCAATCATACATTATGAAATATGGAAATTATAGTACAGCTTTTTAATATCAAATTCACAACTAGATATCCTGCTCAGTCAGATTTCATTTTCCTTTAATCTTTTAACATACTCTATGCTACTTGAACATAAACTATTTCTGGTACTGTTTCTCAGAATAAGCTATATAGGCATTTGTTGAAATAAAACAATACATGAATTATCTGATAATATTTTAAAACAGAACAAAGCACACAAAGCACATTGTTTTAATCTCTAATTTTAACCTGTGTTTTGCCAAACTTTTGTTTAATTTTTAGCATGCACAGAGGTAGATAGTCATAAATGTTAGATTGCTTCCTTAAGTTGAGAATGGCTGAGCCATTTGGAAAGTTTCTTCTAAACTGTGACTCAAGCATACCATATTTGAAAGACAGAAATGAACAGCCACACTTTGGTCAAGGAAAGGATTAATTTTTATAAAATCAAGTGTCTATATCTGAATCAATTTAGACTTGATATGATTCATTCTTCATTGGAGAATAAGCATTCAAATTGTTTATACCCATTATTGATTAATTTTTCTCAAAGGTGAAAAAATATTTTAAGGATGTGCAGAGGAAAGAAAGGAAAATTGCACTAGCAAATTGCAGCTTCTGTGTTTCAAATGTTTCATCCACAGGTGAATTTTCTAGAAGAAAATTATGTAGAACCAATATGATATGAACAAAAACTCCATTTGTCAATAAGGAAAATATAAATCCCTAGGAAGAGGCCATGTAGTTGCCCTAAATTAAAAGAAACTTAGAGGAAATCTTAATGATATGACATTATGTGAGACCTTGGGTGAGTGCAGGAAATTCTAAAGGTCACAAAATAATATAGAATAGAATTATATCTAAATGCCAATTGCCTGGTTCAGAGATATTGGTTCTTTGCACTTTATCTGCTTTTTCTCAATTAATGGGTTTATTTTTCTCTATTTAATACAAATATCTAATGTTTTACTTACTACCCCTGCTGATATTCTCAAATTTGATTTCTATTTTTGTTCATATGTTTTTGTTTCAGATTTTCTGCCACTTCACTTTTTATTCATTTATATATTTATTCATTCAACAGCTATTTAGAGAGTATTTACTTTGTGTTAGACAGTGCTATAGGTGTTTAGAATTTAATGGTGAACAAACCAGTAAAAAATTTCTGACTATACATTAGAGGAAATAAATACTATGGGAAAGGAAATATGATGTAGGGTGATGGGAAATTGTGAGGGTCAGAAGAAATTAGATGATTGCAATGTAAGATGCAGTGGTCAGAGTGGGTCTCATTGGAAAGGGGATATTTAAAACAGATTGAGAGGGCATAAGGGAGTTAAGCTACTGGAAGAGTGTTCCACTCAAGGGAGATAGCACGTAAAAAGTGCCTCAGGTGGGCATGTGCCTAGCATGTTTCGGGAGCAGAATTGGCCAGTGAGACAAGGGAAAGAATAATTCTGAAACCAGTCAGAAAGTTAGTGAGATATTGGATCATAAAGGGCTTTATAAGACACTAAGGATGTTCAATTTTACTTTGCTCAACAGGTTGAACTCCTGACAGTTTTTGAGCAGAGGTATGACATCATTAAATCAGGGTTTTTTTTAAAAAAAGATTACTTTTGTAGGGTGCAGTGGCTCATGCCTATGATTCCTTGGGAGGCCAAGGTGGGAGGATCATTTGAGGCCAGGAGTTTGAGACCAGCCTGGCCAACATGGTGAAACCCCATCTCTACTAAAAATACAAAAAATGTGGTGGCAGGTATCTATAGTCCCAGTGTCTCAGGAAATTGAGGCAGGATAATTGCTTGAACCTGGGAAGCAGAGGTTGCAGTGAGCCAAGATTGTGCCTTTGCACTCCAGCCTGGGGAGCAGAGTGAGACTCTGTTCACAATCAATCAATCGATCAATCAATAAAAATTACTTTGGCTGTTTTACTAAAACTATACTGTAGTTGGGCATGGTAAAGAGAGAACAGCTATGAGGCTTAGGAAATAATCAAAACAAGAAATTACATTGGCTCTAAGTAGCGTTGTAAAAAAAAAGATAAGTTGGTTATATTTGTGACTTAATTTCTTTTATAGTAATTAATTTAATACTATAGGAAAAATAGACTTAAAACATACCATCAAACAACCTGATCTAATTGACAGTTGTAGGACACACTACACAAGAATAACACAATTATTTTTAAAAGAAAACATAAGATATTACAAAGATAAAGGTTTATATAGGGCCACAAAATAAACTTCAACTAATTTAAAAGAAGTCAAACTATGCAAGGTATATTTCTTAACAATAATAAAAAAAAAACAAAAAAAGAATAATTTCACAAAATCCTCATATTTAAAAATTTTATAACAAATGTTCAAATAATTTATAGGCTAAATATAAAGAACAAAAGAAATTAGTAATATTTTGAATTGAATGGAAATAAAATATATCAAAATTTGACAGCATAGCTAAAGTGCTAGGGAGAAAAATATAATAATTGCTTGTATTTGAAAGACATGAAGTCTCACATCAATGCTCTAAATATCCATTTTAAGATAGAAGAAAATGAAGAGCAACTTGAACTCAAAACAAATAGAAAAAAGGAATAATAAAGGTAAAATTAAAAATCAATGAACTGTAAAGGGAAATAGAAAAAAATTCAAGAAAACTAAATGCTTATTAATTGTAAAGACAAGAAATAAGACACATAGCAGAATGATTAGGAAAAAAATAGAGATCAATTTATAATATCAGAAGGACATGCCTATTTAAAAGTTCTTATGGGAATATTATTAATATTAAAAAATGTAGCAACTTAAATGAACAAACGTCTTAAAATACTAACTTACCAAAATTTGATTAAAAGCAGGTAACCTCAATAGTAATATCTATTTAATAACCCTTTGAACAAATAAAACTTTAGGCAGAGAAGCCTTTTTAGTGAATTCTCCTAAACAATTAAGGAAATAACTAAGAATTCTGAAATGTCTCTTGCAGAAAATTAAGAAGGATATTATATTTTGTAAGGCTATATTCCTATTGAAAGAAAATAAAAATAAAAGAACAAAAGAATGGCAGTTCAGTATTAATCAGCCACATAGATACAAACATTCTCAACAATATATCAGACAATCAACCCTTCTATATACGAGAAGGATAATATATCATGCCATATCCTGGTAAAGCAAAGTTGATACATTTAAAAAATCAAAACATTCTAATTCACACTATCATTAGACTCTAGGCCATCCATATACTAATGTTTATGTGTGTGTTGGTGTGGGCAAGGTTGAAGTAAATCACTTGGATTAGAAGGATCCTTCCTAAGTTGTTAAAGAGAACTCACCACACACACACACACACACACACACACACACACAATCACCCAAAATCTCAAAAACAAAAGCCAAACAAATCAAACCAAAAAACACCCTACAGATTACATCATACTTAATTGTAAACAGTGAGTGCTTTCTTATATATTTTCTAAAAATAGAGACAGGAAGATACATTTGCATTTCCTACTGTGATGTAACTGCTTTCAAATTCTAGTCAATCCAAGTAGGTAAAAAAAACAAAAAAAAGCAACAAAAGGCATTATATTTGGAAAAGAATAATGAAAATGGTCTGTATTTGCAGGGAATGTGATTTTCTATGTAGTGGATCCCAAAGCGTCTTTCATGAGCTACCAGTACTAATAAGGATGGCCTGACACTATTGAAAAAATACGTTGAATTCCACATAATAGCAATGTAAAACTGGAAATTAAAATTTCATAAAAAGCACTATTTACAATAGCACCAAAAACATGAAGAATATTAATTTAAACTGAACAAAGTGTATGTAAGATTTGTGTTCTAAAAACTAAAAAGCATTGATGAGATAAATCATAGAAGACCTAATTGAATGGGAATATACAGTTTTCATGGATTGGAAGGCATGCTTTTGACAATATGTGAATTCTTCACATTGTTCCATGAACTTGACACATTCCCAGAAGACATGATTTTGATAATATGTGAATTATTTACATTGTTCCATGAATTTGACACATTTGACAAATTCCATCAGGAATTTTACACATGTCAACAAGTTGATTATAAAATCTACATAAAAAGCAAATTAACTAGAATAAACAAAGTCTTTAAAAAGAATAGAATTGGTGGACTCACACTATCTAATTTCATGTCTTAATATAAAGTGACACTAACCCCTGCGGTGTGAAATTGTTAAAAGAGTAAATATAGATCAGCATAACAGTATAGAGACTCCAGAAATAGAAATAGACATACACACAATGTATATATTTAATCAATTAGATATATACAACAATATTAACAATGATTCAATATTAATGAACAGTAATAATAACAATGATTTTTCATAACATTTGAAATGATTTATTGGGTGCTGGGCTCTATGCTATTTGCTTAATTGATATTATCTTTAGTATTTATGACAAAATTCAAAAATGTATATCATAAATCCATTTTTTCTCCCACTGTTAAAATTTGTTTCAGATTGGTTACATAATTAGCCCAAGTGTTGTTAACTCAAAGGTGCCTTAATCCTGAGTGACAGGTCCATTTGATTCAAAGAGATTTTTCCATTTCCTTGGAGTGAGAAAATAGGAAGGAATGAAGTTAATAGAGCTATTAGTGAGAACGAAGAGCTTATTCTATTGTTATGGGAACATGAAAAAGATGATAGAATATTAGATTTAAAGAGTAAAATATGCGTGGCTGCTGATTATGGTTATAGTTGAATTGGATGACAATAATCAATACACTGAAAGTGAAATAAATGTGGCATTTTCTTACAATGGTCATTAACATGTATATTGAGATATTTAATTTAATGGTAAAAGGGGAAACTGATTAATGCTAAATTAATTTTATTGTAGTTAATCGAGGACTTAATTTTGTGTATGAATGTTCTTCTATATAAGTGTTTTTGTATTTATATAAAATAAGGGATTTTAAACACATAATCAGCCAGGACTACTACTCAGAAGGAAAGGCAGATATACAGGAATGGAAACACTAATACCTATTTCCTGACTACTGGAAAGAAAGGAAGGAAGGAAAGAAGGAAAACAAACAAAGAAAGGAAAGAGACAATGAAGGAATGAAAGAAGAGAGGGAGGAAGGGAAGTGGAAAATATAAAGGGAGAAGGGGAAATGGAAAGAAAAGAAAAATAAACTACTAAATTAGTATGAAAATTAAAGGAAATTTCAGTTGCACAGAAATTGTAAAAATAGTTACAAATGAATCTGGATGTTACTATCTTAATCCACTGGGAACAAAGTGCATAAATCTCTACATATGCTTCTGTAGCCTGACCCTAGGAAGTAGAAATAATTGAGAAGCTGTCCACAGAATTTTATTATTAGACAGTGAAATTAGAAAGAAAAATTTAGTCTTGAAATCTTTATGCAGGTAATCTCCTCAAAGACAAGGTCATAGACTACAGGGAGCTGATAAATGAAATTGTGAGTGAGATTATTGGTCTCTAAGAGACTGTTGTGTATGCTTACTTTATTGAAACAGTAACAAGAGCTCCCATTTTCTGGTAATGAGAAGCATCTTATGAATTTATCTATCATCTAGGAGAAGTATAAAAATTTCTGTAACATTATTTGAAAATATGTTCATTTGCTAGGAATGAAAATTGAGGATAGTTGCTTATAATTTGTTTGAAATTCATTTTCTAACATGAGAAAAAAAGTCTTCAGTTACTTCACCAGGTTAAAGAAAAGAAAATTAAGTACGTTTATCATGCTGCAGAAAGTAAAACCATGCAAAATAAATTTTATTTTTATTTTTCAGAGTGTTTACATATTGGAATACTAATAATTCACAGAAGTAATGATAACTTTTCATATATAAGATGGAGAACATGTCAAGATTCTTCACTGTAGTATTAATGAATCTCCACATTACAGAATGTTAGTATTGTTTTAAAGCTTGAAATGTATCTTATGTATTACGTTGCTGAATTACCTGCATTGTTGTAGCCCTATCTATGATATAACTTCTATTACTATCCTTATTTCACAGCATAAAAAGTGGAGGCAAAGGAGAGTAAATACATACATGCTAAATCTATAAAGAGTGTCCATAACGTGTGTAGAGCCCTATTAGACTCCGGGGATGGGGGATTCTTTGGCATGACCCAATTTTTATTCTGCTTCCTCAAAAGTGCCCTTTCTTTTCTTTTCTTTTCTTTTTTTTTTTTAGTAGGTTACCTAGGCCGGTTGGGTTGGGCAGAGATCCATGCTCAGATTTTCTTCTGATATTCATTTTCCCCCTTTATTGAACCTTATTTATTGGTGTTCCTTCCCTGTGGACCTTGGTAAGTAATTTCTTCTTACAAGTTAATGGAATAATGCATTACATTCCCAGATAATAGAGTTATCTTTCAAAAAAATCATTTTGAAGATATTAACTTATGTAAAATAATTGATGTTGATTGAGCCTTTCAGGTATCAGGCAGGTTTCTTTAATATCTGAAGTAACTCAGAAAGTCATTCTGTTGTATTCTGACTCTAATGTACTTAGCCATAGAATCGAACTGGCCCTGGTAAAAGCTGAACTTTTTAAACATCTGGGACCCCTAGAGCTGTTCTAAATTGCCTTGTCAAATTGCAAGCTGCTCATGGTGATCTGAGGATATCAGTTTCAACAGAATTGTTCGCTTTCTGGATCAAGATGTTTATATGTATTTAGCAGTGAAAACCTGGTAAAAACTGAAATTGACATGGATCTTTCTTCTCTGAATAAGTTCTAAAATGATGCCACCAAGACATGCATTTTTGGTATATTCACCTATGTATAATCTTAGGTGATATTGCCATGAGAAGTTTTACAAAAGTGTAGGATGTTAACCTGTTGTCTACAAAATATTCAGAAATCTTAGAATTTTGTTCTGATGCGTTTAGGCTCAAAGGAATGCTTTTGTTACCATTAATAAAGAAAATGTCCTCACGTTCTAAAGTGATAGTGTATAACATGCATTATCATTTGTAGAATTTTTAAAATCTCTGGATATATGCTGTAACTCATTGTGTGCATGACATATATCTGAATCCAGAAATTGATAATAATAAAATGCAAGCACCAAAAGTTATAGAAGCTTATTATTCCTACTTTCAATATGAGCCTATAAAATCTTTTATAAATTATGCAAGTATTAAAATGACATTATTTACTAGATACCCAACAAACAGAATTTTCCTATGCCACATTTCAAAACCTCAATTAAAAAAAATTTTTAATTAATTTTTAAAACTTTGGGTACATAGTAGGTTTATATATTTATTGGGTACATCAGATGTTTTCATAAAGGTATACAATATGAAATAAGTACACTGTGGAGAATGGGACATTTATCCCCTTAAGCATTTATCTTTTGAGTTACAAAAGAATCCAATTACATTATTTACCTTATTTTAAAATATACAGTTATAATTGACTATAGTCACCCTATGTGCTATCAAGTAGTAAGTTTTATTCATTCTTTCTATTCTTTTTGTATTTATTAATTATCCTCACCTTCCACCCAACTCCCAGCTACACTTACCAGCCTTTGGTAATTATTCTTTTAATCTCTATGTCCATGAGTTCAATTGTTTTGATTTGTACATCTCACAGATAAGTGGGAATATGTGATATTTTTATTTCTTTGCCTGGTTTATTTCACTTAAGATAATGATCTTAAGTTCTATTCATGTTATTGCAAATAATTGGACCTTCTTCCTTTTTATGGCCAAATAGAATAGTACTTCATTGTATTTATGTACCATATTTTCTTTATTCATTTTTTGATGGGAACTTAGGTTGCTTCCATATCTTAGCTATTGTAAACACTGCTGCAACAAACATGAGAATGATGATATATTTTTGATATACTGATTTCCTTTTTTTGGACATATACCCAGCAGTGGGATTACTGGATCAGACAGTATCTCAATTTTTAGTTTTTAAAGAACCTCCACACTATTCTCCATAGTGGTTGTACTAATTGACACTAACATGAACAATGCACAAGGGTTCCCTTTACTTCACATCTTCGCTATCATTTGTTATTGCCCATCTTTTGGATATAGGCTATTTTAACTGGGATGAGATATCTCACTGTAGTTTTGATTTGCATCTCTCTGATAATCAATGATGTTGAGCACCTTCTTAGATGCCCGTTTGCCATTTATATGTCTTCTTTCAAGAAATGTTTATTCAAATATTTTGCCCATTTGCGATTGGATTATTAGATTTTTCTTTTTTTCCTATAGGGTTGAGTTCCTTATGTATTCTGGTTATTAAGCCCTTGTCAGATGGATAGTTTGCAAGTATTTTCTCCCTTTCGGGGGTTTTTCTCTTGATTTTGTTGAATGTATCCTTTGCTGTGCAGAAGCTTTTAAACTTCATGTGATTTCATTTGTCCATGTTTGCTTTGGTTATCTATGCTTATGGGTTATTGCTCAAAAAGTCTTTGCAGAGATCAATGTCCTGCAGATTTTCTCAGTGTTTCCTTATATTATTTTCATAGTTTCAGGTCTTAGATTTAGCCTTTAGTCCATTTTGATTTTATTTTTGTAGACTAGAAGTCTAGTATTCTTTTGCATGTGGCTATTCATTTTTCTCAGCATTTTTCTGGATTTCTGATATGATGTATCAACAGAATAAAGGTTACTGACTCTTTTATCATTATATAGTGGCCTTACTTATCTTGTCTTAGTTTTCATTTGGAAATCTATTTTGTCTGATATAAGTATAGTAACCTGCTCTTTTTTGGTTTCCATTGGCATGGAATATAATTTTTAATTCAATTCCAGAAATTCAGTTTTAGTAAATTTTTAAAATTTATTTGTATACTTTCAACCACCCTTGCATCCTGGCATAAATTCTACTTGGTCATGATGGATGACCATCCGAATGTATTTGTTGAATTCAGTTTGCTAGTATTTTGTTAAGTATTTTTATATTCATCAGTTTTATTGGCTTGTAGCTTTATTTCTTTCTTTTGATCTGTCTTTTTCTGGTTTTGATATCAGGGTAATGCTGGCATTGTAGAGTGAGTTTGGAAGTATTTCCCCCTCCTATACTTTTTGGGATAATGTATGATTGATATTAATTCTTTAAAATTTGGTAGAATTCAGCTATCAGATCTGAGACTTTTCTTTAGTGGGAGACTTTTAATTGCAGCTTCCTTCTTGTCAATTGTTGGTTTGTTCAGATTTTGCATTTCTTCCTGGTTCAATCTTCTTAGGTTGTGTGCATCTAGGAATTTGTCCATTTCATCTAGATTTTTCAATTTATTGGCACATAATCATTCATAGTAGCCAATAATAATTATTTTATTTCTGCAGTATCAGTTGTAATGTCTCCCTTTTCCCTTCTGATGTTACTTATTTTTATCTTCTTTTTTTTTTTTTTCTTACCCTGGGTAAAGATTTGTCTATTTTGTTTAAATTTTCATAAAACCAACTTTTGGTTTCACTGATCTTTTGTATTGTTTTATTTTTTCATTTCAATTTCATTTATTTTTGATCTGATATTTTTTTCTCTAATAATTTTGGATTTGGTATTCTCTTGCTCTTCTAGTTCTTTAAAATGAATTGTTAGATTGTTTGTTTGAATCTTATTCTCTCATTTGATGTAGGGACTTATCAAATATTTCCCTGTAGTATTGCTTTTTTTGTATCCGTAGGTTTTGATGTATTGTGTTTCCATTATCATTTGTTCCAAGAAATTTTTCTATTTCTTGATGTCTTCATTCTGGAACATATTGTTTAATATCATTGTATTTGTATAGTTTCCAAAATTACTCTTATTATTAATTTATCATTTTATTCCATTATTGTCAGAGAAAATGCTTATATAATTTTCTTTTTTTTTTTTTTAGTGTTTTAAAATCTATTTTGTGATCTTAGGTATGGTCTATCCTTCAGAATGATCCATGTGCTGAGGAAAAGACTGTGTATTCTTCACATGTATATTGGATACAATGTCCTGTAAATATCTAGTAGATTCATTTGTTCTATAGTGCAGGGTAAGTCTGATATTTCTTTGTTGACTTTCTGTCTGAAAGATATGTTCAGTGCTGAAAGTGAGGTGTCAAAGCATCAGCTATTATTGTATTGGAATTGGGTCCTATCTCTCTCTTTAGCTCTAATAATATTTCCTTTTAAATCCAGGTTCTACCATGTTGGGTGCATATTTATTTAAACTTGTTATATTCTCTTGCTGAGTTGATCTCCTTATCAATCATTATATGGTGATTTTCTTTGTCTCTTCATATAGTTTTTGTTTTAAAATCTATTTTGTCTGATATAATTATAGTGACTCCTCTTCTTTTTTGGTTTCCATTGCCATGAAACATCTGTTTTCATCCCTTTATTTTCAGTCTATGTGTGTCTTTGTGGGTGAAGTGTGTTTCTTGTAGCAGCAGAGCAATAGGGTTTTTGTTTTTGTTTTTTCATTCATTCAGCCAGTCTATGTCTTTTGATGGGAGAGTTTAGTCCACTGACATTCAATGTTACTATTGATAAATAATAACTTATTCCTGCCATTTTGCTATTTGTTTTCTGGTTGTTTTGTGGTCTTCTCTTCCTTTTTTTTTTTTTTTCATTTCTGTCTTCTTCTAGTGAAGTTGATTTCTCTGGTGATGTAATTTTGTTTCTTGCTTTTTATGTTTTGTGTATCCATTGTATGTTTTTTGGTTTGAGGTTACAAGGAGACTTGCAAATACTGTCTTACAACACATTATTTTAACCTGATAACATCGCTATTTACAAAAACAAATTAGCAAAAAGAAAACTAATAAAAACTTACCTTAAATTGTCCTCCTACTTTTTAACTTTCTTCTGTTTCTATTTATATTTTATTTTATTATGTCCTGAAATGTTGTTGCAGTTATTGTTTTTGATTGGTTCATTGTTTAGTCTTTCTATTTAGGATATAAGTTGTTTACACACCACAGTTACAATGTTATAATATTCTCTTTTTCTGTGTACTCACTATTATCAGTAAGTTTTGTACCTTCAGGTGATAATTTATTGCTCATTAATATCCTTTTTTCTGATCGAATTACTTTTTTAGCATTTCTTGTAGGACAGGTCTAATATTAATGAAATTTCTCAGCTTTTGTTTGTCTGAGAAAGTCTTTATTTCTCCTTAATGTTTGCAAGATATTTTTACCACATATACTCTTCTAGAATAAAAGTTTATTTATTTTTTTTCCTTCAGCATTTTAAATATATTATGCCACTCTCTCCTGACCTGTAAGGTTTTCACTAAAAAGTCTGCTGCCAGATATATTAGAGATTTATTGTATGTTGCTTCTCTTCTCTTACTGTTTCTAGGATACTTTATCCTTGGCTTTTGGGAGTTTGATTATTAAATACCTTGAGGTAGTCTCTTTTGGGTGAAATCTGCTTGGTTTTCTATAACCTTCTTATATTTATATATTGATATCTTCTTCTAGGTTTGGGAAGATCTCTGTTGTTATCCCTTTGAATAAACTTTCTACTCATCTCTTTCTTTATCTCCTCGTTAGAGCCAACACAATTTTAGATTTGCTGTTTTGAGACTATTTTCTAGATCTTGTAGGTATTACTTATTTATTTTTTTATCGCTTTTTCTTCTGTCTCATTTGACTGTGTATTTTAAAATAGCATGTTTTCAATCTTACTAATTCTTTCTTCTGTTTGATCCATTTTGCAGTTAAAGGACTGATGTATTTTCAGTACGCCACTTGTGGTTTTCTGCTCCAGAATTTCTGCTGGATTCTTTCTATGGTTTTCAATAACTTTGTTAAATTTATCTGACAGAATTCTGAATTCCTTCTCTTTATTGCCTTGAGTTATTTGAGTTTCCTCAGCACAGCTATTCCGAATTCTCTAGCTGAATGGTCACATACCTCTGTTTCTCCAGGACCAATCCCTGGTGCTTTATTGAGGTCATTTGGTGAGGACATGTTTTCCTGGATGATGCTAATTCTAGAAGATATTCTTTAGTGTCTGAACACTGAAGATACAGATATTTATCATAGCCTTTACTCTCTCGGCTTATTTGTAGCCATCTTTCTTGGGAAGGCTTTCCAGATATTTGAAAGGATTTGGGTGTTGTGATCTAAGTTGTTTCTGCTTTAGGGTGCACCCCATACCTAGTAATGCTGTGGTTCTTGCAGACTTGTAGAGGACCCAACTTGATGATCTTGGACAAGATTTGGAGGAATTCTTTCAATTACCAGGTAGGGAGTCTTGTTCTCTTCCCTTTGTCCCAAACATACAGAGTCTCTGTCTTTTCTGAGCCATGTAAAGCTGGAGGTGAAGTGACACAAGTACCTCTGTGCTTACCACCACTATGACTGCACTGGATCAGACTTGAAGCCAGCATAGCACTCTGTCCCACCCAAGGGCTGCTGTAACCACTCCCTGGCTACTGCCAATGTTTGCTTAAGGATCTGGGGCTCTACGATCAGTAGGTGCCAGAGCCTGCCAGTCTTCCCTTCAGGCTGACAAGGTCCTCCAGGCCCCAGGGGTTCCAGAAGTGCTACCTGGGAGTCAGAGACTAGAGTGAAAAAACTTAGACGTCTTCCTAGTATTCCATTATATTGCAGCTGAGCTGACACTCAAACCACAAGATGCAGTTTTTCCCACTCTTCCCTTCCCTTTCCAATGGCAGAGAAGTCTCACCCTGTAGCCACTTCCAGTCCTGGCAACAAGAAGTACTGCCAGACCTTCGTCAATGTTCCATTAAGGACCAAGTCTCTTAAGTCAGATTGTGGTGAATGCTGCCTGGCCTGGGTCTCACCCTTAGCGGCATTGTGTGCCCCTCTGGCCCAGGAAGGGTCCAAAAATGCCATCCAAGACTTAAGTCCTGTAGTCAGGGACCCCAGCCTGCTTGGTGTTCTACCACCCTGCAGTGATGTTGGTACCTAAGATGCAAGACAAAATCCCCTTTAATTTTCCTTCTGCTTTTCTTAAGCAAGAGTTTTGCCCCATAGCTACCAGAGCTGGTAATTTGCTGTGTCTCACCTGAACTAAGCAAGTCACAGAGGTTCACCAAGGCCCTGATTAGTACCTGGGTATTGCTGCTCGTTATTCAAGGCCCAAGGGTTCTTCAGTTAGCAGATAATAAGTGCTGGCAGACTAGGTCCTTTCTTTTAATTCAGCAGCTATCCTACTGGCCCAAGATGTGTCTGGAAATATCATCTGGAATGGGGCCTGGAATGGGGGCCTCATGACTTTGACTGGTGCCCTATCCTACTATGGCTAGGCTGGCATCCTAGATGCAAGACAAAGGCCTTCCTACTCTTTTCTCTCCTCTCCTAATGTTTAGGGAAGGGGTGTCTTTTGGAGCCTCAAGCTGTGCAACCTGGGTTTAGGGGAGGGGTGATGCCAGCACTCCCTTGGCTGCCCCAGTTGGTGTCTCAATAGGTCACACGGCACTCCCTCAAGTCCACTGTCTTTGTGCCTAGTCCAGCCCTAGAACTCGCCTATGAGAGTTGCAGTCCATATGGTTTAGACTGCCTTTTAAGTTTACTCAGAGATGGAGAGTACTTTGGCCTTTGGTGGTGTGATTTGTGGGAACTCAAGTTCATACCACTGGAATGGGCAATTCCCCTCTGATTAGGCCTGGTTTAAATGTTTCCTCTGTGGGCAGGCATCAGCTGAATTTGGTCTGATTTTCCTTTTTGCTCTAACAGGACAGCATTGCCAGGGATTGAGTAGAGGTGGCATCAGCTATTCAGAGCTGTCTTTTCTATCTCATCAGTGCCTCTTTCAGCTATATGAAATTAAAACCAGGTACCGTGACTGCTCACCTGATTTTTTTGTTCTTAAGAATGTTTTATTCTGTGTAATAGTTGTTAACTTGGCATCCATGTGGGGAGGGGAGACAATCCGTGGAGCTTTCTTTTTTGCCATCTTGCTCTACCACTTTCCAAAGAGTTTAAATTTTTATTTAAAGAACTTCAACATTTTCACAACAGGTTATTTGAAAGTAGGTGTTCCTCAATATTTTTTTCAATCTTAGAAAATTTGTCTTTACATAATGTGCTCAAATTAATGTCTTGATCATTGATAAAAGATTGAGTTCTGGTCTGGTGGTATTCTCTATTGAAAGTGGTATTTCCATATAAAATTTTTGCTATAAAAAGAACATTTTATCCTAAAGAAATTGTGAAGTGGGTTAGAATTGCGTTTTGAATCCTATGCTTTGTTAAAACACACTTACTTTATGGTTGTTTCCTGAGCACCAACCGCAGCTGATTTTTAGGATATGTCACATACATTCCTCATTTGCTTTCCTTTTTAAAAGTCTCAGGTTTTATGTTTCATGCTTCTTTCTCCCTATCTTTCCTCTCTCTCCCATTAAACTTACTCTCAAAGATCACAATCATCCTTCCACATGCGTATTAATATGGAAGGCATGTTGGCAATTTTGATTGATGGACACATTGGAAATTTCAAACATGGACCTCTATTTCTTTTTCTTGGGGCTTCATATAAATCTGAGATGACAAACAGCTAATCTGATGTATTATCATGTATAAAGAAGAAAATCTAGAGCCATTTTTTAGGAGAAGGTAACAAAGATCAAGGCTTTAATGGGTGTCAGTATGACTAAACGAAGTTACGAGATTTGGCTAATTTCTTACCTTTTCCATGTTTGTTTCTTCATCTGTGAAATTGAACTAATATGTTGCAAGATAGTTATGGGACTCAAATGTTTATGTATGCTTTAACACATATAAAAGTGACAACACAGTGTCTGAGACATAACAGACCTACAGTGAGTATTTGTTAATTTGAATCTCAGGTGAGGAAGCAGGGTGTAGAGAGTTAGTGGCTAGTATTGACCCTGAGGAACAAGAAGCAAACCAGTAAGGAAAGTGGGAAAATCAGGTCTTCATGAGAGAGGTCTTGCTATCTGGACATCAGTAATTAATATGAGAAGGCAGTAGTCACAAGCAAATGCAAGAGGTGATTAACTGGAAATTTGGTCATAATATAGCTAGAGCTTGTGGAGCTCTGTGTGTGGAATACGACAATGTTTTTTATGAGGAGAAAATGAATATGAATAAAGAAGAAAAATGAGATTCTAGATTAACAGCTCTATGTAAATGAGATGAAGTAGAAGTGACTTGAAAATTGATAAGATGGTACTAGTAGTATAAGAAATAATGATACAAAGAATAAATGGTTTTAAAATTTGATGAAGTTGCAAGAAAATAGGTAAGCATTGGCCATAAGACTAAATTTCAGTGTCCAAATGTGACTTCTATACATTCCCTGTGATAATTTATGAGACTTTCTTTCAAGAAGTATGCTTCTCTTAGTAGGAAATAATAAGTTCCTTAAAGAAAGATTAATGCCATGGCACTTTAAGCTACCAAAATCTCTAAGGTTGATTCAATGCTCAGTGCTTTGTCTACTTAAAAAAGAATCATTTGATTGTTGTGATAAAAATTATTATTTCAATAGCTGAGAAGATTAATCACTTAAGTTGTGCTGCAAATTTGGGGGCCCCATAAAAACACAGTACTGGCAATACAAATTTTAAGTAACAAGGGCCTTTATATAACGATCCATATGCATAATCATGTTGAGAATCTAGTAGGAAAATAGCTACATTGGATTTCTTTGGTCTTATATGACACAGAATATTTATTATTTAAGAGATGTGTATATACCAAACTTTAAGCAAATGAAATACTCGGATGTGTACTTTATAGATAGCTCATTTTTGTCCATAAGCAATTTTGTGTTATCATGTGTTTTTTAATGGCTGAGAACCTTCCAAAATAGGCTTAGAGGATTATATAATACATAATTTCTGACTTTTAAAAGTTCAGAAAAAAGTAGTTACGGTTTATTTGGAGATACCACATAGTTACTGAAGTCTCCTGAGCTTGTTGACATCCCTGACACTTTGTGAATGAGGCCTTTTTTATTTTCCCTTCATTTGTTTAGTTCTTTACCTAATTGATTTTCTGTGCTAATATACTAAAAGTCTGAAGAAGGCAGAGCCTCAGGTGTAACAGATGAAATAAGGCGCTTTTAGTCATTGCTTTTATCTTCCATGTCTAATGTGTTGGTTACAGCTGTGCAGTTTAACAGCAAAATCAATACATCATTTGCTGTAGGTACCTAAAATAATTTGGAAGTCCTTCAGTATTTTAACTATTAGATTTCCTCTGGATTTTTATTTATGTATTTATTACTTATTTACTTATTTATATGCTTTCTGATATTGAATGCCACAAGGTGACAGATTTTTTTTTCTCCCTCTTGCTGTCTTCTCAAACATTGTCGTTTTCACCAGTTAGTTACTTTTCTTTTTGTCTTAGAACATCTGCCAATCTAAATGAATCCTGTGAAGTGTAAAATAAATGTTTAAAAAATCTTTTTCACTTTGTCTAAATCATCTTTGATCTTAAACATTTAGCATATGTTCCACTAAAAATGGAACTATTTTGTATTGTGCATGAAAAGCAGTATGTGTGGGGGCACTGAGCAATTTCTCATGTAAATGGATGCTTTTATTGCCAGTTTTCCATTTTGCATTGGCAATTACATGGTTTCAACATAAAAGAGAGAAAACATCCACCATCCCTGCAACCTACTTTATTAGAACAACCCCATGTTCTATATTCTTCTGTGTAAATGCATGTTATTTCTTTCATAAATTTTCAATTTGTTAGTAGTCATTAGTTTCACTTTTATACTCTGAATGTAAGAATGGGAAATGTGTCCTATCTGTCTCTCTGCTTCCTTCATATAGATGAACATAGGTGCAAATATGTATAGGGTGAGGGTGGCTACTGCAGCTTTGAAATCCCATGAAGAATTTTCCACATTGTTTTACTCATAACCAATCCTTAGGAAAAAGTATATTGAATTTTTTAATTGGTGTTCTCTAATAGTTAAGTTTTTCTGCATATGCCCATTTGCCTACATAAAATTTGTGAAAGTAGCAATCTTATTGAAGAACTTTATTCCCAAAGTGGACTTAAAATTGTTTTAAAAAATGAGTTTATGAGATTAATTAACATGCTTATGTCAAAGAATGGACATTTTAGGTAAAATAAATTATAACAGAGTGATAATGTTGTCCTGACAACACATATCAGTTCTTGTTATCTGTTCCACATATTAGCATACTATCTGCAATAAATTTACAATTAAACCTTAAAATCTTAAATGTTAAAATTTAGATAGATTAAAAATATAGAGGGCTTTTGCCCCCATTTTATAAATAAGAACAAATGACATTTAAGTAAACTATTCTAATGAAAATATATTTCTCACAATATAAAGTACAGGCTAATTTATTTTTTATATAGCCATATATACAAACATGTTTGGTCATAATGATGACTCAGAAAGGGAGAACTTGACTGATGTCTCAGTTTAACATAAGGTTAATATTATTTCAGTTTATATTATGTAAAGTGTTTTTTTAAATGTCATTCTAGTCATTACTTCTAAAGTGTAATTATTAACTTTTACGTGATTTATCTCATTTGGCAAGTAAATTTAACTTTATCCTAATTTTCAAACATTTGTTTTTTAATAGGCTACTTTTTCAGGTTTCACAATTGGTGTACATAATAATTAACCTGGTTAACTTTTAACTTATTCTTGGATTAAATGTAACATGTTTCTTGGAATTTTATAGAAACTGGTTGATACGGTTTGCGTATGTGTCTCCTCCAAGTATCATGTTGAAATTTGATCCTAAATGTTGGAGGTGGAACTAGTGGGTGGTGTCTAGCTCACAGGGGTGGATTCCTCATGAATGCCTTGGTGCTATCTTCACAGTAATGAGTTTTCCCTCTATTACTTCACAGGTGAGCTGGATATTTAAGAGAGTGTGCCACTTCCTTCTCTTTCTTCCTCCCTCTCTTGCCAAGTGACATGCCTGCTACTGTTTCCCTTCTGCATGACTAAGAACTTCCTGAGGCCTCACCAGAAGTTAATCTCATGCCATATTTCTTGTACAGTCTTCACAGCCATGAGTCAGATTAAACCTCTTTTCTTTATAAATTACCTACCCTTGGGTATTCTTTTATAGTAACACAAAATAGATGAATATACTGGCACAATTTGGATAGGTGGAAGATATATATTTCTGAAGTTATATATGAATATATATAACTATGTCTGAGGTTATATATGAATATATATATTATATGTCTGATAGCTTGTTTATGTTAGCAGTAGCTTACTGTTAAGTTTTTCTTCATCCAAGGTGTCTGCATTAATCATCAATGGGTTTTTCTATGGTGAAGCAGATTTCTGTTCCTGAACAGTCTGTGCTGGCTCTCTAGGCACTTTCAGTTTCATTTGTAATTATACAAATGCATATTTTCATTGCTCCAACCTAAGAAATTTGATGGAATGAAGCTGATTCATCAAAGATTTTTCTCTAAAATTAAATAGATTCCTCATTAAAATTGTGGAATTGTTTTTCTAAATCTTATTATCAATTATTAGTGAATAGGTTTTTTTGGTTCAGCTTATTAATGACTAAAATAATTGACTCTATCCCTATTATCTTTATGACTACATTTTTCTAATATGTTGGTGTTTGACCAAAGAATGAAACTCAATCCCTTGTGAACCTGGCTGAAATTAATTGTAGATCTAAAGAACAGTGAATCAGAATACTTAGTATGACCTCATCTTAAGGCAGAAAACAGACTTAAAACCCTTCACATTTTAGCCAAATATACCTATCCAGAGGCAATGCAAGCTTGTTAGAGAAGTACCATAGTAGCATGCTTTAGACAGGAGGACACAACTTATTTATTGGTAGGAATAGATCTTCCATTAAGGAGACATATTTTTTTACATTCTTTAAATGTAATTATGCTGGTGGAAATCAAACAGCCTTAGGCTGTATCTGCTTTTGAATTCCAATGACATACTATTTTCATTTCTGTACCCAAGCTCCTTTAATCTGCTACATTGTTTAAATTTGTGAAGTAGCCAATTTTATGCTGTATTGATGCTTTGGCAATGTTACCCAAGATTGAATCATCAATCTTGTGAAAAATATGGCTAGGAAAAGTATGAACTTACTATGGTTCTTAGTTAAGAAAGTGGGCAATATTCTTATGAGAAGCGAAAGTACAATATATGAAGCCCTAATTCTTTAAGGATAAAAAGGCCATAAGCAGGCATTCATTTTTGTTTTCCTTTTCTGGGAATGACTTACCTTTTATAATCCTAAAAGATGACACATTATATATATATATATATACATACATGTATATACATATATATATATACACATACATGTATATACATATATATGTACACATGTATGTATATATGTATGTGTATATATATACATGTGTATATATATATGAAATGTATCATCTTTTAGGATTATATTATTAGCATATATAGAGCATCTGCTATGTGATTTCTATCCTTCAAGCATACTAGAAGATACAAAGATGAGTAAGGCATGCTCATGTAGACTAGAAATTTATAATATAGTGAGAAGGGTAGTTATGTGCATAGATATTTGGAATTTAACCACTTAAAGGAGCAGGCAAGGGACTGAATGAAACTTTAGAAAGAAAAATGGACTGCTTAGTCCTGCAGTTTCCAAGAAGCAGCCATACAAACTCTTCCAGTAACACATTTCATCTAGTTCATTCTTCAACATTGACCCAAGATGGACAGGCTTCCATTTTTTTATGTGTCTCTGTTTATGATTATTTCATTTGTAAACTTCATCCCTGTCAAATTGCGTTTATCACCTAATAATACTTTAGTATTATTTCACGATGTGTTTTAAAATAAAATAATAATTCAGAAATAAATATGTGCTGCTTTTTATGATTTCCCAAACTATCATTAGCGTAGAGAATAAATGTAAGAGGGGTACATTTTCAGCCTTATTTTAATATTACATCTGTTTTTCTGAAATTTATTGTCATTAGCTTCTAGTAATGTGTAGTGTCACAGAGGTATCTGGTGTTTTGTTTCCTGCTTAGTTACAATGTATCAGGTGATATTGTATGAAGGTTACATTGGGCATATAGTAGAGTGGTACCTTCCTGGTTTGAGGTATACAAAAGACACAGCTTCAAATCATATTGATTGTTCTACAGAAAATTGTCATATAGCAAGCAAATTAGGTGTTTTTGATAAGACTTTTTTTTTTTCCCTGTATGATCTGGAGAATTCTAGATCCTCTATATATCTTCCCAGGCAAGAGCAGCTTTGACATGAGATACAATAGGAGTATAGACTTCTCTTCTTCATATAGAACTGTTATATAAACAAAAAAACCACTTATCCAAGAATGACAAAGAAGATACCTAGAACCTTGGAAGGCAAAACAGGCAATTGATTTGTTAATTTCTTTATACTTTAATTAAAGCGTATATTGATTTACTCCTAGGTGCTAGTAGATAAGAGAACTGGTAAAATAAAAACGGACTTTGATTTCAATAAACTTGCTTTAAAAGAAGAAGGATGGAAACTAGAGAAGCCAATCAGACCAATAAAACCCTTTGGTGGGGGAAGATGGTCTTGTATAATCTCAATCCAAATCCAAGCATGGAACTGTATTTAGGATAATGCTTCAAGACTCTTCTAAGCCTAGATTCACTCTCTCTAATATATGTTTACAAATCTTATTTCTTTTAAACTATTTAGGGTTATTCCCATGAGTAACTATAGGAGAGTAGAAAAACCAAGCTATAGCAAAGCTTTCTCAGTTCTACAGCAATAAATTAGATATATAGACATATATATCAAATTTGGTATCACCATCCACCACTCAGTTGCTACCTCCCACACCGAAATCCAAATATAAAAAGTATGTTCTGGGGAGCACTATTTTAAAATATATCTCCTAAATATATATGCATTCAATGTATACTGACCAAACAGACGATACTTGAAGAAGTAGCTGATAGAATATTTATGATATTTAGATACTAAGTTGAAAAGATATGAATGCTGTTCTCTTGAGTCTATGGGCATTTTTACATTGTAAGAAAATTACATGATGTTTAAACTGTTAAATTGTTAGTTCTCTAGTTCAAACATGACTCTACTTTTGCCAAAGTGCAGGAAAAAGACAGCTTATTCCCTAATTTTTACCTTGTTATAACCAATCAAGTCGCTTCTGTCTACTCCCTACCTGTCCTGTTGAGGCATAATATCTATAGTATTATATACATGGTAAAAAAAATGTGGTTTTCATTTTTATTAAAATAAAAGGAAAGCACTTGTCTTACAAAATAGGAACACAGGGAAAACAATGAGTTTGTCCCAGAGAAATTCATTTTCTCATTGATTTGTGCCTTTTTTTTCATGCTAATGTCAACTGCACCTTTCAAATCTTTTTTTTTTTTTTAATTGTACTTTAGGCTCTGGGGTACATGCGCAGATCATGTGGGATTGTTGCATAGGTACACACATGGCAGTGTGGTTTGCTGCCTCCACTTATGGTTCCTGGGCCTAGGGAGTAAGGGGAAAGTATGAGGGTGTGCCAGTGAGAATAAGGGAAAGTAAGTAGAAGTGAGGACTTGTCTTTTACTCACCATTCCTGTCCTCTGTGGAGTACTCAGTTTCTGTGAACATTGTACTCTTTCCAGGACGCTCGTTGTGCCGTTATTTGTAAGATCTCAGTCAAATCGAGAGACTTAGAATCGGAAGGTGATTTGCTTCAATACATTGCTTTACAGGAAATGGCTTATTGCTGAACTAAATTTTCAATGTTGCAGACCACTCAACTTAGCGTTTCTAGTGATAGAACTGCAAATGGATGGAGACATCTGAATGTTATCAAAGCACATAGTCATACTATAAATGGCTCTTTTGTCTGGCTTTCCTCTAAATTTTTGCTTACATTGAGGTAAGTCTAAATTGCCTTTTTCATAATGTTGAAATCAGTTGATCTACAAAATGTTTGCAATACCATTTCAACAAGATCCATTGTGAGAAGCAATAGGGTCTACTTTAATTTATGAAATGTAGCATTAATGCAGTCCTTTGTAACGTGAAAAGTCAAAGAAAATGAAAACCAACACTTTTTTGGTTCTTTTTTATGTGCTTGCTGTCAAATCAAATAAAATGTTGAATACCTGTTATTATTAAAGGAGAAGACTGCCTAGTGAGTAAGTTTAAACCAATTTAAGAAATTAAAAACAAAACTTAATGAGGTTCTTACAAAAATCATTTTCATCAGGAATACTGGTCCTGTTCCTTATATTTTCTGTACTACATAGTATTTTATTGCCTTATTCATATCACCTGTGGAAATGAAAGTTTCTTCTCCATATTTCAAATTGATGAAAATCTACAGTATGCTAAAGCCTAAATGCAAATAAAATCACAAGTCCTAAAAATTAATGAATGGTGTATTCTACAGTTAGCTATTTGGCAAGTAAGGGAAACATTTTACATTCTAGGAGTGTATCTAGTGACTTTTCTCCTAATATAATCTGAAAGTTATTGAACTATGGAATCTCAAAGCAAACAAGATATGGCCAAAGCAAACAAGATATGGTCATTCCATAATATTTGTTAGTCAGTTATGCCAAAAAATTGTATAAGTTAAAAAGTTAAAATAAAGTATACGATTTCTAAGATAAGGAGTGTCAAGTATTATTTAAGGTAATAGTTCAAGAATGACTAATGGTAGAAAATGACACAGCCATATTTAACTTGAAAATCTTCAAGTTGCCCTATTGCTACTTAGGGGCCATAGTTCTTCAATCTTCCCTTAAAGTAAGTAGAGATGTTATTCTATGAATTCAAAGCATTCTCAGGAGAAAATTCTCTCTATCAATTAATAATAGCCCAATCAAGCATCACATTAGGTTTTTGGTCACTGTATACTTACATAACATGAAACTTCAAGTTCCAGTGCACTCGAATCCTCTGGAGTCTCTAAGGTTGATACTATTTATCTTTGAACCTCTACAGGAAACATAATATAGTATATGCATTAGGGATATATGGCTTATTATGTTGCTGCTATGGACAAACAGTTTTTTTTTTTTTTTCAATTGATTTGTTATCTGGTGAACTTGATAAAAATACAGTGCTATATTTACTTTTCAAAACAGCTTTTTAGGCATTATGTCCCATGATGACTAGAGGCTTTAAAACAGTTCCAATATATCAGTTCAAAGAAAGTATCATTTTAGCAATGGGTGAAGTGTGTCCTATGTATACAGCCCTCAGAGCATTTTCTTATTCTTTGTGATACAGTGCTGAAGAAGTATAATTCAGGTCATTACCCCTGGTGCTTTCCAGAATAGAGAAGTACATTATATGAAATTAGCAGTGAACAGATGAAAGCTCTTTCTACACAGAACAGCAAATTCTGTGAATTTGCAATATCAAGGATAAGTTCCAAACCCTCTTATGGGTCATTGCAGATTGTTTGCAAATGATCACATACTGACTCCCAAGAAAACATGGGAAATATTTTCATGCTTGTTGGAGAGAAGTCTGAAACTCTACTTAAGCCAGAATACCTTTGAAGAAAGTACAGTATGTGTGTGTGTGTGTGTGTGTAAAGCTAAATCTTTTATATACTGTCAATAGAATAATTTATTTTATGTTAAAACAATTACTATAATTTTTGTCAAGTTCAGGGCATGCAACTTTCTGCAATGTGAATAAAGAAACTGGAATCATAAAGTAGCTCTTTTACTATTATTATACTTTAAGTTATGGGATACGTGTACAGAATGTGCAGATTTGTTACATAGGTATACACGTGCCATGGTGGTTTGCTGTACCCATCAACCCATCATCTACATTAGGTAGTTCTCCTAAAGCTATCCCTCCCCTACCACCAAACAGACCCCAGTGTGTGATGTTCCCCACCCTGTGTACATGTGTTCTCCTTGTTCCACTCCCACTTATAAGTAAGAACACATGGTGTTTGGTTTTCTGATCCTGTGTTAGTTTGCTGAGAATGATGGTTTCCTGTCCCTGCAAAATACATGAACTCATCTTTTTTATGGCTGCATACTATTCAGTTTTGTATTATCTGGTCTATCATTGATGAGCATTAGGGTTGGCTCCAGTTTTTTGGTATTATGAACAATGCTGCAGTAAACATACATGTGAATGTGTCTTTATACCAGAATGATTTAAAAACCTTTGGATATATAACCAGTAATTGGATTGCTTGGTCAAATGGTATTTCTGGTTCTAGATCCTTGAGGAATCACCACACTGTCTTTTATAATGGTTGAACTAATTTACACTCCCACCAACAGTGTAAAAGCATTCCTGTTTCTCCACATTCTCTCCAGAATCTGTTGTTTCTTGACTTTTTAATGATCACCATTCTAACTGGAATGAGAGAGAATCTCTTTGTGGTTTTGATTTGCATTTCTTTAGTGACCAGTGATGATGAACTTTTTAAAATATATTTCTTGGCCGCAAAACTGTCTTCTTTTGAGAAGTATCTGTACATATACTTTACCCACTTTTTGATGGGGTTGTTTGCTTTATTCTTGTAAATTTGTTTAAGCTTCTTGTAGATTCTGGATATTAGCCCTTTGTCAGATTGCAAAAATTTTCTCTCATTCTGTAGGTTGCCTGTTCACTCTGATGATAGTTTCTTTTGCTGTGCAGCAGCACTTTAGTTTAATTAGATTCCATTTGTCAATTTTGGCTTCTATTGACCTTGCTTTTGGTGTTTTAGTCATTAAGTTTTTGCCCATGCTTATGTCCTAAAAGGTATTGCCTAAATTTTCTTCTAGGGTTTTTATGGTTTTAGGTTTTTTGTTTAAGTCCTTAATCCATCCTGAGTTAATTTTTGACTAAGGTGCGAGAAAGGGGTCCAGTTTCAGGTTTTTTTTTTTTTTTTTTTTTTTTTTTTTTTTTTTTACATATGGGTAGTAAGTTTTCCCAACACCATTTATTAAATAAGGAATCCTTCCGCATTGATTTTGTCAGGTTTGTCAAATATCAGATGGTTGTGGAATGGTGGCATTATTTGTGAGGCCTTCATTCTGTTACACTGGTCTATGTCTCTGTTGTGGCACCAGTATCATGCTGTTTTGGTTATGGTTGCCTTATAGTATAGTTTGAAGTCAGGTAGCATGATGCCTCCAGCTTTGTTCTGTTTGCTTAGAATTATCTTGGCTATGTGGGCTCTTTTTTCATTCTATATAAAATTTAAAGTAGTTTTTTTCCTTTTTAAATTCTATGAAGAAAGTCAATGGTAGCTTAATGAGGATAGCATTGAATCTATAAATTACTTTAGGCAGCATGGCCATTTAAGCAATACATATTCTTTCTGTCCATGGGCATGGAATGTTCTTCCAGCTGTTTGTGTCTGTTCTTATTCCTAGAGCAGTGGATTGTAGTTCTCCTTGAAGAGGTCCTTTACATCCCTTCCAAGTTGTAATCGTAGGTATTTTATTCTCTTTGTAGCAATTGTGAATGGGAGTTGATTCACGATTTGGCTCTCTGTTTGTCTCTTATTGATATATAGGAATGCTTGTGATTTTTGCACATTGATTTTGTGTCATGAGACTTTGCTGAAGTTGCTTATCAGCTTAAGAAGATTTTCTCATCATCACTAGTCATTAGAGAAATGCAAATTAAAACTACGTTGAGATACCATCTCACGCCAGTTAGAATGGTGATCATTAAAAAATCTAGAGACAACAGATGCTGGAGAGGATGTGGAGAAATACACTGTTGGTGGGAGTGTAAATTAGTTCAACCATTGTGGAAAACAGTGTGGCGATTCCTTAAGGACCTAGAAATAGAAATTCAATTTGACCCAGCAATCCCATTACTGGGCATATATCCAAAGGATTATAAATCATTCTACTATAAGGACACATGCACATGAATGTTCATTGCAGCACTGTTTACAATAGCAAAGACCTGGAACCAACCCAAATGCCCATAGATGATAGACTTGACAGGGAAAATGTGGCACATATACATCATGGAATGTTATGCAGCCATCAAAAACGATGAGTTCGTGTCCTTTGTAGGGACATGGATGAACCTGGAAACCATCATTCTTAGCAAACTGACACAAGAGCAGAAAATCCAACACCGCATATTCTCACTCATAGGTGGGTGTTGAACAATGAGAACACATGGACACAGGGAGGGGAACACTACACACTGGGGTCTGTTGGGGGGAAATGGGGGAGGGACAGTAGGGGAGAGTGGGGAGTTGGGGAGAGATAACATGTGGAGAAATGCCAGATATAGGTGAAGGGGAGGAAGGCAGCAAATCACACTGCCATGTGTGTACCTATGCAACTATCTTGCATGTTCTTCAAATGTACCCCAAAACCTAAAATGCAATTAAAAAAAGAAGATTTTAGGCTTATATGATGGGGTTTTCTAAATACACAATCATGTCATCAGTAAACAGAGACAACTTAACTTCCTTCTCTTCTTATTTGAATCCCTTTATTTCTTTTTCCTGCCTGATTGCCCTGGACAGAATGTCCAATATTATGTTGAATAGAAGTGATAAGAGAAGGCATCCTTGTCTTGTTCTGGTTTTCAAATGGAATGCTTCCACCCTTTGCTCATTCTGTATGATATTGGTTGTGGTTTGTCTTAAATAGCTCTTATTATTTTGAGATACGTTTCTTCAAACCTAGTTTTTTAAGAGTTTTTAGCATACAGGGGTATTGAATTTTATTGAAGGCATTTTCTGCATCTATGGATATAATCATGTAGTTTTTGTCATTTGTTCTGTTTATGTGGTGGATTATGTTTAACAATTTGCATGTGTTGAACCAGCGTTACATCAAGGGATGAAGTTGACTTGATAATGTTGGATAAGGTTTTGGTTGTGCTGCTGGATTTGGTTTGCAAGTATTTTTTTGAGGATTTTTGCAACAGTGTTCATAAGGGATATTGGCCTAAAATGTTCTCTTTTCTTTGCCAAGTTTTGATATCAGTATGACGCTGGCCTCAGAAAATGGGTTAGGTGGGAGTCTCTCTTTTTGTATTGGGTGTAATGGTTTCTTTATTATTATTATTATTATTATTATTATTATATTTTAAATTCTGGGGTACATGTGCAGATCTTGCAGGATTGTTACATAGGTACACATATGCCATGGTGGTTTGCTGCCTCTATTCCCCCATCAACTACATTAGGTATTTCTCCTAACGTTATCCCTTCCCAATCTCCCCACCCCCTACTATCCCTGCCCTAGCCCCCCAAACCCAAACAGACCCCACTGTGAGATGTTCTGCTCCCCGTGTCTATGTGTTCTCATTGTTCAAAACCCACTTATGAGTGACAACATGTGGTGTTTGGTTTTCTGTTCTTGTGTCAGTTTGCTGAGAATGATGGTTTCCAGATTCATCCATGTCCCTAGAAAGGACATTATTTCATCCTTTTTTAGGGCTGCATCATATTCCATGGTGTATATGTGTCACATTTTCTTTATCTAGTCTATCATTGATGGGCATTTGGGTTGGTTCCATGTCTTTGCTGTTGTAAACAGTGCTGCAATGAAAATATGTGTGCATGTGCCTTTATAATACAATGATTTATAATCCTTTGGATATATACCCAATAATAGGATTGCTGGATCAAATGATATTTCTATTTCTAGATCCTTGAGGAATCTCCACACTATTTTCCACAATGGTTGAATTATTTTACATTCCCATCAACATTGTAAAAGAATTCCTATTTCTCCACATGCTCTCCAGAATCTGTTGTCTCAAATTTTTTAATGATTGCCATTCTAACTGGCATGAGATTGTATCTCAATGTGGTTTTGATTTGCCTTTCTCTAATTACCAGTGACAATGATCATTTTTTCATATGTTTGTTGGCTACATAAATGTCTTTTGAAAAACATCTATTCATATCCTTTGCCCACTTTTTGGTGGGTTGTTTTTTTTTTTCTTGTAAATTTGTTTTACCTCTTTGTAGATTCTGGATACTAGATCTTTGTGAGATGGGTAGGTTGCAAAATTTTTTTCCAATTATGTTGGTTGCTGGCTCACTCTAATGATTGTTTCTTTTGCTGTACAGAAGCTCTTGAGTTTAGTTAGATCCCATTTGTCTATTTTGTCTTTTGTTGTTATTGCTTTTGGTGTTTTAGTCATGAAGTCCTTGCCTATGCCTATGTCTTGAATGGTATTGCCTAGGTTTTCTTCTAGGGTATTTATGGTGTTAGATCTTATGTTTGAATGTTTAATCCATTTGGAGTTAATTTTTGTACAAGGTGTCAGGAAGGGGTCCAGTTACAGCTTTCTGCACATGGCTAGGCAGTTTTCCCAACACCATTTATTAAACAGGGAATTGTTTTCCCATTAGTTGTTTTTGTTAGAATTGTCAAAGATCAGATGGTTGTAGATGTGTGGTATTACTGCTGAGGACTTTGTTCTGTTCCATTGGTCTATATGTCAGTTTTAGTACCAGTACTATGCTGTTTTGATTACTGTAGTCTTGTAGTATAGGTTGAACTTAAGTAGTGTGATGCCTACAGCTTTGTTCTTTTTGCTTAGGATTTTCTTGGCTATACGGGCTCTTTTTTATTATCATATGAAGTTTAGGGTGTTTTTTTCCAATTCTTTGAGGAAGATTAGTGGTAGCTCGAGGGGGATAGCATTGGATCTATAAAGTACTTTGGGAAGTACGGCCAGTTTCACAATATTGATTCTTCTTAACCATGAGCATGAAATTTTTTTCCATCTGTTTGTGTCCTCTCTTATTTCCTTGAGCAGTGGTTTGTAGTTTTCCTTGAAGAGGTCCTTCACATTGCTTGTTAGTTGTATTCCTAGGTATTTTATTCTCTTTGTAGCAATTGTGAATGGGAGTTCACTCATGGTTTGACTGTTATTGTGTATAGGAATTCTTGTTATTTTTGCATGTTGATTTTGTATCCTGAGACTTTGCTGAAGTTGCTTATCATCTTTAGGAGATTTGGGGCTGAGATGATGGGGTCTTCTAAATGTACAATCATGTCATTTGCAAATAGAGACAACCTGACTTCCTATTTTCCTAAATGAGCACACTTTATTTCTTTTTCTTGCCTGATTGCTCTGGGAAGAATTTCCAATACTATGTTGAATAGGAATGGTGAGAGAGGGCACACTTGTCTATTGCCAGTTTTCAAAAGGAATGCTTCCAGTTTTTGCCGATTCAGGATGATATTGGCTGTGGGTTTGTCATAAGCAGCTTTTATTATTTTAAGATATGTTCCATTGATACCTAGTTTTTTGAGAGTTTTTAGCATAAAGGCTGTTGAATTTTGTTGAAGGTCTTCTCTGCATCTATTAAGATTATCATGCGGTTTTTGTCTTTGGCTCTGTTTATGTGATGCATTATTTTTATATATTTGATAATGTTGAACCGGCATTGCATCCCTAGAATAAAGCCTGCTTGATCATGATGGATAAGTTTTTTGATGTGCTGTTGCATTTGGTTTTCCAGTATTTTATTGAAGATTTTTGCATCAATGTTCATCATGGATATTAGCCAGACTAACAAAAAAGAAAAGAGAGAACAATCAAATAAATGCCATAAAAATGATAAAGGGGATATCACCAATGATTCCACAGGAATACAAACTACCATTAGAGATTACTACAAACAACTCTATGCACATAAATCAGTAAATCGAGAAGAAATGGCTAAATTCCTGGACACTTACCCCTTCCCAAGACTAAACCAGGAAGAAGTCTAATCCGTGAATAGACCAATAACAACATCTGATGTTGAGGCATCAATTAATAGCTACCAGCCAAAAAAGTCCTTGCCCAGGTGTGTTCAAAGCCAAATTCTACCAGACATACAAATAGGAGCTGGTATCATTCCTTCTAAAACTATTCCAAACAATACAAAAAGAGGGAATCCTCCCTACCTCATTTTATGAGACCAACATCATCCTGGTACCAAAACCTGGCAGAGACACAACTAAAAAAGAAAATTTTGGGTTAATACCTATGCTTGTGGCTGGGCACGGTGGCTCACACCTGTAATCCCAGCACTTTGGGAGGCCAAGGTGGGTGGATTACGAGGTCAAGAGATCGAGACCATGGTGAAACCCCATCTCTACTAAAAAATACAAAAATTAGCTGGGTGTTTTGATGTGCGCCTGTAATCCCAGCTACTCAGGAGGCTGAGGCAGGAGAATTGCTTGAAACTGGGAGGCAGAGGTTGCAGTGAGCTGAGATTGCACCACCGCACTCCAGCCTGGCGCCTGGCAACAGAGGAAGACTCTGTCTTAAAAAAAAAAAAAAATCTATGCTTGTAATAGTTTCATAAGGAATGGTTCCAGCTGCTGTAAATATGTCTGATCCTGGGATTTTTTTTGTTGTTGTTGGTAGGCTATTAAGTACTGCCTCAATTTCAGAACATGTTATTTGTATATTCAGGGATTTGACTTTTTCCAGGTTTAGTTTTGGGAGGGAGTATATGTCCAGAAATTTATCCATTTTTTTTTTTTTTTTAGATTTTCTAGTTTATTTGCATAGAGGTGTTTACAGTATTTTCTGATGGCAGTTTGTATTTCTGTGAGATCAGTGGTGATATCCCCTTTATCAGTTTTTATTGTGGCTATTTGAATCTTCTCTCTTTTTTATTTATTAGTCTGGGTAGCAGTCTATCTATTTTGGTAATCTTTTCAAAAACCAGCTCCTGGATTCATTAATTTTTTGAACAGTTTTTTGTATTGCTATCTCCTTAAGTTCTGCACTGATCTTAGTTATTTCTGGTCTTCTGCTAGCTTTTTAATTTTTTTTGCTCTTGCTTCTCTAGTTCTTTTAATTGTGATGTTAGGGTGTTGATTTTAAATCTTTCCCGCTTTCTCCTGTTGGCATTTAGTGCTGTAAAGTTCCCTGTAAATACTGCTTTAGCTGTGTCCCAGAGATTCTGGGATGCTGTGCCTTTGTTCTCACTGGTTTCATAGAACTTACTTATTTTTTCCTTAATTTCATTATTTACCCAGTATTCATTCAGGAGCAGGTTGTTCAGTTTCCATGTAGTTGTGTGGTTTTGAGTGAGTTTCTTAATCCTGAGTTCCAATTTGATTTCACTGTGGTCTGAGAGAGTGTTTGTTATGATTTTTGTTCTTTTGCATTTCCTGAGGAGTGTTTTACTTCTATTTATGTGGTCAGCTTTAGAATAAGTGTGATGTGGTGCTGAGAAGAATGTATATTCTGTTCATTTGGGGTGGAGAATTCTGTAGATGTCTATTAGTTCTGCTTGGTCTGGAACTAAGTTCAAGTCCTGAATATCCTTGTTAATTTCCTGTCTAGTTGATTTGTTTAGTGTTGACAGTAGGGTGTTAAAGTCTTCCACTATTATTATGTGAGACTCTAAGTCTCTTTGTAGGGCTCTAAGAGATTGCTTTCTGAATCTGGCTGTTACTTTATTGGGTGCATATATATTTAGGATAGTTAGCTCTTCTTGTTGTATTGATCCTATTACCATTATGTAATGCCCTTCTTTTTCTTTCTTGAACTTTGTTGGTTTAAAGTCTGTTTTTATCAGAGACTAGGATTGCAACCCCTGCTTTTCTTTTCTTTCCATTTGCTTAGTATATATTCCTTCATCCATTTATTTTGAGCGTATGTGTGTCTTTGCTCTTGTAAGGCAGGCCTGGTGGTGAGAAAATCTCTCAGCATTTGCTTGTTTGTAAGGGTTTTATTTCTCTTTTGCTTATGAAGCTTAGTTTGGCTGCATATGAAATTCTGGGTTAAATTATTTTTCTTTAAGAATGTTGAATATTGGCCCCCACTTTCTTCTGGCTTTAAGGGTTTCTGCAGAGATATCCATTGTTAGTCTGATAGGCTTCCCTTTGTAGTTAACCCTACCTTTCTCTCTTACTGCCCTTAACATTTTTTCCTTCATTTTGTTTATGTGTCTTGAGTCTGTTCTTCTCAATGAGTATCTTTGTGATGCTCTCTGTATTTTCTGAATTTGAATGTTGGTCTGTTTAGCTAGGTGGGGGAAGTTCTCCTGGATAATATCCTAAAGAGTGTTTTCCCACTTGGTTCCATTATTCCTGTCACTTTCAGATACACCAATCAAACTTAAGTTTGGTCTTTTCACATAGTCCCATATTTCTTGGAGGTTTTGTTTGTTCTTGTTTATTCTCTTTTCTCTAACCTTGTCTTTATGCTTCATTTAATTAAGTTGATCTTCAATCTTTAATATCCTTCCTTTCACTTGATTGATTCAGCTATTGATACTTGCATGTTCTTCACGAAGTTTTCATGCTGTGTTTTTCAGCTCCATCAGGTCATTTATGTTCTTCTCTAAACTGGCTATTCTAATGAACAATTCCTCTAACCTTTTATCATGGTTCTTAGCTTCCTTGCATTGGGTTAGAACATGCTCCTTTAGTTTGGCTGAGTTTCTTATTACTCACTTTCTGAAGTCTAATTCTGTCAATTAGTCAAACTCATTCTTCATCCAGTTTTATTCTCTTGCTGGCCAAGAGTTGTGATCCTTTGGAGGAGAAGAGGCATTCTGGTTTTTGGAATTTTCAGCCTTTTTGCACTGGTCTTTCCTCATCTTTGTGTATTTATCTACCTGTGGTCTTTGATGTTGGTGACCTTCAAATGGGGTTTCTGTGTGGACATCCTTATTGTTGATGTTGATGCTATTCCTTTCTGTTTGTTAATTTTCCTTCTAACAGTCTGCTGCAGGTCTGCTGTAATTTTCTGGAGGTCCAATCCAGACCATGTTTGCTTGCGTATCACCAGCAAAGGCTTCAGAACAGCAAAGATTGCTGCCTATTTCTTCCTCTGGAATCTTTGTCCTAGAGGGGCACTTGCCAGATGCCAGCTGGAGCTCTCCTGTATGAGGTGTCTGTGGACCCTTGCTGGGAGGTCTATCAGGAGGCACAGAGGTCAGGTATCCACTTGAGGAGGCAGTCTGTTTCTTAGCAGAGCTTGAGCCCTGTTCTGGGAGATCTGCTGCTTTCTTCAGAGCTGACCCCACAAAAGACCCTTCCCCTGGGTGTTCTGTCCCAGGGAGATGGGAGTTGTATCTATAAGCCCCAACTGGGGATTCTGCCTTTCTTTCAAAGATGCCCTGCCCAGAGAGGAGGAATCTAGAGAGGCAATCTGGCTACAGAGGCTTTGCCTTGCTGTGGTGGGCTCCACTCAGTTTGAACTTCCTGTTGGCTTTGTTTACACTATGAGGGGAAAACCACCTACTCTAGCCTCAGTAATAGTGTGCCCCCCTCCCCAAATCTAGCTTGACCCTCCCAATTCGACTTCAGACTACTGTGCTGGCAGCAAACATTTCAAACTAGTGGATCTTAGCATGCTTGGCTCTGTGGGATGCCCTGAACTAGACCACTTGCCTCCCTTGCTTTTCCAGGGGCATGAACAGTTCTGTCTTGCTGGCATTCCAGGTGCCACTTGGGTATGAAAAAAATCACTTGCAGCTATCTCATTGTCTGCCCAAATGGCCTCCCAATTTTGGGCTTAAAACCCACGGCCCTAGTGCTGTAGGCACCCGAGGGAATCTCCTGGTTTGTGGGTTGTAAAGACCATGGTAAAAGCATAGAATCTGAGCCAAAGTGAACTGTCCCTCACAGCTTTCCTTGGCTAGGGGAAGGAGTTCCCCAATCCCTTGTGCCTCTTGGGTGAGGCAATGCCCCACCCTGCTTTGGCTCACCCTTAGGGGGCTGTACTGTCTAATCATTCCCAATTAGATGAGCCAGGTATCTCAATTGGAAATGCAGAAATCACCTGCCTTCTGCACTGATCTTGCTGGCAGCTACAGACTGGAGCTGTTCCTATTTGGTCATCTTGCCAGCCACCTCCTGGTAGTTTTTATTATTGTCATAAAAACCACAATCATCATTCCAGCCATCATCATTATCATCATCATCACTATCAAAACAGCAGAGAAAAAGAGCTTCTAATTTCAATCACTAAAAAAGGAAAGCATTTTTAAGATTTACCCTTCTACTATAACATTCTGAAAAACTAAGAAAAAAAGGAAAATGACTGTTTTCAGACATTGAAGAAGCAGCAGCCCAAGACTGCAATCCTAGAAAAAGGGAAATAAATAAAGTGTGTCATATATTTGCTACAATTTTTACCCAGAGGAAATTTCCAGATTAAAGAATAGGAAGGAGAAGCTTCCACAGCAATGAAAAAGCCCCATGAATTTGTAAAGATTTTCCTTTAGTCTTTGACATTAAAAATTAATAACAATCTGTGCATACATAAGGTGAAAATTGACAAGACTGATCAAACTAATTTTAGAAATATAATTACTACCTGAATTCACACAGATCAGGTGATTATTTAAATTTTTGCCATCCACTGTGAAAAATGCTTAAAAATTATACCTCAGTAGTGGAGATAAATTTGTTTAATATTATCAAAAATTCAAACTTGTTTTATAGAAACTAAAATCAACAAAAACAAAAAGTCTTATAATTATTTAAACAAGTAGTAATTTCTTAACTACTTAAGAGATCATAGACCCACATCCTTTATAATAACACAAACATTTAGCACTCAGAAATGTAGTATCACTATGTTCTTCAACCAAAAAATATTATTAGCTATGAAGATTTAAAAAATAAAAAGATACAGAAAATATTCAATTTAGATACATACAAAATATAAAAAAATATGTGAATACAGTTGTCATGAGTAAGCTTTATTTGCTCAACTATTTAACAGAAAATATAAACATGATTATATGTTAAATAAATATATGTAAACAAAGAAATATCAAAAAAAATTAAAAATACAATCTTTAAAATGAAAAATATGGTAGGATTAATTGTGGGTTGGATCCTGTAGAAGAAAATACAGTGAACTTAAAGGCAGCAATATAAACAATTAAATAAAAAAGAGAAAAAATGATAAGAAAAAATCTTGTTTCTTAAATATATGAAGCATTCTAGTGTACATGAATTGGGGTGGTATGTAAGCAATATCAGAAACAATATCTTAAAATACAATGACTTAAAACTTTCCAAATAAACTATAAATTCACATACCCAAGAAACACGACTTCATAAAGATGAACACAAAGCCAATCATGCAAATAATACACATCACAATCAAATTACTGAAAGACAATGACAAAAAGAACATCAGTCCAAAAGCACCCTGGCTACAAAAAGACATGTGTTAGAAAATCACAGACATCTAACGTTTTTTTGATGCAAGTCAAAAGAAAAAAATATTCAACTTAAATATCTATATTTAGAAGAATTCTTCATAAATTATACAAAATAAATACTTTTGCAGGGGAAAAGCAAAACTTTATATGCCACCAGCATTTTTGCACTATATTATATATCAAAGGAAATTTTTAAGCCAAAATAAGGAACATTACATTGCAACTTTTATCTATAGAACAAAGAGCACCAGAACTATTAAATTTATAAGTAAAAAATGTATTTATATAATTTCTAAATTTATTTTCAAACTAACTATTATAGCCTTTACAACATATGTAGAAATAACATAATTTTATGGTAATAAGACAGAAAAAGGGAAGAAAATGGAAGTATAGTGCTATAAAATTTTACATATAATGTGAAAGAATATAATATAATTTGATGGTAGGGGGTAATTTAGTAAAAGTGTGTAATCAGCAACCCATAAATATTATTAGAAAAATTTTAAAAAGGAGGAGCTAATTAGATAATGTTGAAGATAAAATAAAATGTTAAATATTCTAGTTCAAAGGAAGATAATAAATGAGGACAAAAAGCAACACAAATGAGAAAGGAGACCAAATGTTCATATAGCAAATTATTGTATTCGAACATTATTACATTACAAAGTAAATAAATATACATAATCTAAATGTTCTAATTAAGACAGAGATTTCACAACTGAATACGAAAGCAGAAAAAATACAAATATACCCTGTCTACAGATACTGAATTTAAACACAAATACAAAAAAAGTGAAATGAATGAAAATGTATAGCATACGAAGTGAAATCATAACAAAAGTTGAGGTGGTTGTTGCAGTATGAGACCAATTGAATTTCAGGTAGAAATATAACATAAGGGATACATTAAAAAATTAATAATGATAAAGGGACCAAATAATTAATAATAATAATAGTGCAAACATGTAATGAGAAGTAAAACTGATGGAGGTGTTCTCATTTATAGTTAGATATTTCAACACTGCTTTCTCTGTAAGTGGCACAGCAAGTAAGAAAAATAAGTAAAGCTATAAAAAATATAACATTATCAATTAAATTCACTTAACATTTATAGAATACTCCTAAAAATAACTACAAAAGACACATTCTTTTTATAGACACATTCTGAACATATAGAACATATGCTGCTTTATAACGAATCTTTCTTTGTAAATTTGAAAGTGTCCTATGAAATATGTCACATCACCACAATAAAATCAAATTAAAAATATATAAGCAACAATCCTGCAGGATGCAGTATGTACACATGTACCCCAGATCCCAAAGTACAATAAAAAAAAAAAAGAAAGATTTCAAATTCATGACCTAACATCACACCTACAGGAATCAGAAAAAGAACAAACTGATCCCAGACAGGCAGAAGAAAAGAAATAACTGAAAACAGAGCAGAACTGAATGAAACTGAGACTTAAAAATACATATAATCAGAGAAACCAAAACTTAGTTCTGTGAAAGAATAAACCGAATAGATGATTCCAAGATAGATTAACAAAGAAAAAAAAAAAAGAAGATCCAAATAAGAGCAATTAGAAACAACCAAAAGACAACAAATCCCATTGAAATACAAAAGCTCTTCGATGACTATTACCAACACATCTATGAAAACAAAATAGAAAATCCAGAGAAAATGAGTGGAATCATGGAAACACAAAACCTCCCAAGATTGAATCAGAAAGAAATTGAAACTCTGAACTGAATAGTATCAAGTTCTGAAACTGAAGCAGTAACCAAAAAAAACCTACCAACCAAAATTTCCCAGACCAGATGGATTCACAGCCGAATTTTACCAGACGAACAAATATGAGTTGTTACCAAGTCTACTCAAACTATTCAGAAAAATCGCAGAGGGGGGACTCCTGTTTACCCGTTATATAAAGCTAACACCTTTTGGATACCAACAAGTGGCAAAGACACATTGAAAAAATAAAATTATAGGACAGTATTCCTGATGAACTTAGATGCAAAAAATCCACAGCAAAATATTAGCAAACAAAATACAGCAGCACATCAGAAAACTATTTCAGCACTATGAAGTAGGATTTTTTTCTTGGGATGCAAGTTTTGCTCAACATACACAAATTGAAAGTATGATGCCGCACACAAACAGAATTAAAAACAAATGCAAATAATCATCTCAATTGATGGAGAAAATCTTTTGATAAAATTCAACATGCTTTCATGATAAAAACACTCAACAAACTAGGTATCAAACGAATGCATCTTGAAATAATAACATCCGATCTATGAAAAACATCCTACTGAACAGGCAAAACCTTGAAGAATTTCAAGAATAAAAGACTTCTCACTATCATAACTCCTATTCAACCTAGCACTGGAAGTCCTAGATTGAGTAAGCAGGTAAGAGGAAAAAAAAGGCATCAAAATAGGAGAAGAAGTCAAACTATCTCTCTTTGATGATAATATGACTCTACCTAGGAAACCCTGAAGACGCCACCAATAGGCTTTTGGAGCTGGTCAACAATTTCAGTAAAGTTTCAGGATACAAAATCAATGTAAAAAATTATTAACATTTCTATATACTAATAGCATTCAAACTGGGAGGCAAATCAAGGATGGAGTCATATTTACAATAGCCACAAAAACTTACCTTGGAATACCTCTAACCAAGGAGTAAAATGTTTCTACAAGGAGAACTGCAAAACACTGATGAAAGAAATCATGGAACACAAAAACAAATGGAAAAACATTTCATGTTCATAGATTGGAAGAATCAATGTAATTAATATTATTATACATCCCAAAGCAATGTACAAATTCACTGCTATGCCTATTAAACTACCAGCATCATTTTTCACAGAATTAACTGTTCTAACATTCATGTGGAATGAAAAAAAATTTATAACATTAAAAAAAAAAAATTGAATATTTGAAATTGAATAGCATAAGCCAGACAACAGTCAAAACAATACAAAATACATTAGAAATATTCAAAATAATTTAAAATGAGACCTAGTACAATGGTTTGTGCCTGTAATTCCAGTACTTTGGGAGGCCGAGTTGGGCAGGTTGCTTTAGTCCAGGAATTTGAGACCAGCATGGATAACATGGTGAAAACCTGTCCCTACAAAATATTACACACAAAAAAAGCCTGGCATGGTGACATGAGTCAGTATTTACTCAGAAGGCTAAGGGAGGATCACCTGAGCCTGAGAGGGTGAGGCTACAGTGCCCCTGCACTCCAGCCTGGTTGACAGAGTAAAACCCTGTTTCAAAAAAAAAAAAAAAAAGAAAAAAAAAAACAAAACTAAATAAATAAAAGGAAAAGAAAGAAAAAAAAAATATATATATATCAAAATTTTTGGTCTGCAACTAAAGCAGTCTATAGAGGAAAATTTGTACATTTAAATGCTTACCTTAGGGAAAGAAAAATTTCAACTTAATAATCAAACCTTCACATTTTAGAAGGTAGAAATAGAAGAGCAAATCAAGTACAAAATAAAAGGAGGCAGGGAATCGGAATTGCAGAAACTGGGATAAATTAAAAATAAAATGAAAACTATATTAGATAAAATAATAAACCAAAGGCAGTTCCTTAGAAACTATGGATAAAATGGATAAATTGCTAGCTAGATTAACAAAAGAAACAAAAATTACTGATAATAGGAATAAAAAGGCATTATCACTACCTGTCCCTGAGACATAAATACAAACTAAGAAAATATTATAAAAAAACGTTTTGCTAATATATTTGATTTACTTGAGGTATTAGTAGAAGAGATTCCTTGTAAGGTATAAATTTCCCAAACTCATTTAGATAAAGTTGAAAAAATTAATTCCCTATTTCACTTAAAATAGATTAAATTACTAAAAAGTCTTCTACCCTAGTAGAAAATAATAAGCTGAATTTAAGATTTATATAAAGATTCAAATAAAGAGAGAAAATGTTGATGGAATTGAACTTTCTGAGCCTTTTGTAAGAGCTGCATTAATCAAGATAGCATATGGTTTATCAGTGGAACAGAAGAGATAATCCATATATGGCCACATTTGATCACACATATATTGTCAATTAGGTTTTCACAAAGGTGCTAAGATAATTAAATGTGGAAAACGTAAGACTTTGGCTATGAAGTTTTCTGGTTTCCAGGGTGGCACTTAAGGAATTTGTCCTAACAACAAACAAAAAGTCAAACAAATTAAAAAAACAGTAGTTCTTTATAGATCCATATTTTAAGTGAGGATCTAAGAAGAACGGGGCAAATCACAGTCACCAAAATTGAACAAGTGGATACAAAAGATCACAACTTAACAGAGCAAAAACCTATGAGCAGGAGCCTCTGTGAAATCAGTAACTAGTTAGAAAATTATGAACTATAATTGATAAACGCAGGTTTTGTATGAACAAGACTTACAAGGTATTTGCGTTAAATGTAAAGTGGTGGGATACTATTTGAAAGTAGACTTAGATTACTTGTAAATGTATATTGGAAATTGTTGGACAACCATTTTAAAAAGTTAAAAATAGGCATAATGGTATGCTAAGAAATAAGAGAAAATTGAATCATATAAAATGATCAGTTAAAATCATAAATGGCAGAAAAATAGAACACAAAAAAGGATAACAAATAGATAACAGGTACAAATATGATAGATACTAATGAAACCATATCAATAATCACTATACAATAATAATCTAAAAACAATAATTAAAAGATGAATATTTTCTGTAAAGATTTTTAAAAGACCCAACTACATGTTGTCTACAAGAAATTCACTTTAAATATGAAGAAACCAAAAATAAAGGGATAGAGAATAATGTACCATGCTAAGATTAGTAAAATTTGCTGGGCAAAATTTGCTGTCAAAACAATATGAAGGCAAGTGACAGATTGAAAGAAAATATTTGAAAATGATATATCTGATAAAAGACTATTATTCAAAATATACAAATAACTCTTAAAACTCAACAATAAAGAAGTGAACAATGCAATAAAAATGGGCAAAAGACCTGAACTGACATCACATCAAAAAAATATACAGATAGCAAATGAAAAGATGTTCCACATCATATGTCATTAGAAAAACGCAATTGAAAACAATGAGCTACCATTACACACCTATTAAAATGGCCAAAGTCTAGAACACTACACAACACCAAATGCTGGAGAGGATGTGTAGCAACAGGAACTCTCATTCATTGCTGGCAGGAACACAAAATGGTAGTCACTTTGGAAAACAGTTTGGTAGTGTTTTAAAAAAAACTAAACATACTCTTATCATATGACCCCAAAATCACATTCCTTGGTATTTACCCAAATAAGTTAAAAACTTAAGTTCACACCAAAACACTCATGGGAATGTTTATAACAGATTGATTTATAATTGGCTAAAATTTGAAGGAATCAAGATGTCCTTCAGCAAATATAGGAGAATAGCAAATGCCTACAACTTAGTAAATTAAGTCTTAAATTTCTACGATTTAGTGAAAACACTGCATACTGTATGACTGCAACCTTATGACTTTCTGGAAATAGCAAAACTATGAAGACCGTAAAAACATTTGTGGTTGCTAAGAATTAGTGGGGAGATAGGAATAGTTGAAGCACAGGGGAGTTTAGAGCAGTGAAATTACTCTTTATGATAGTGTACAGGTGGATACATGTCATTTTACATAATGCATAACACCAAGAGTAAACCCTAATGTAAATCCTAAGGTAAACTATGGACTTCAGATGGTAATGTCACATATCTGGATTGCAGTGGTGGCTACATGGAAATATAAGTTTGTTAAAGCCATTTAATTGTAATTTGAATGTTTTATAGCATTTAAGTTATTCGTAGAAATATCATTTTAATATCCAAGAGAACAAAAAGGCAACAGAATGCAAATTTAGGAAAACTGACCTGTTCTTGTTGTACGTGCCACTCTCTCAGAAAAGATTCAGGGCTTAGACCTCAGAAAAAGTTAAATCTTACATGAGGGCAGCCACAAGGTCTCTTTAGAATACAACCAGCTGTTTTGATAGTTTTTCATTAATTCACTTTCTTTCTTAACTGAAATGATCTGTGCAGTACAGCATGACAGACATCACTCCTCTTAGTTAAGCAAGAATTGAAGATACCTTCAGGAGGTCAAGATTGAAATAAATACATGGTACTAGGAAGGTGAGACAACATAATACCTTACTAGATACACGAAATAAGAGGTTTTCCAAGATAAGAAATTCTGACCAAATGTAGGTAAGCTTCATGTCAAGGAAAGGAAACAGAGAAATGAGGCCCATGTGGATGGGAGAAGGCATGTAGAGAGCCCATCTGCTAAAAGAAGGAGATTTGAACTTAGGAAGCACAACTGCCTTTGTTTTACTTAGAAGACTTTGGGTATGGGTAAGGTAGATCAAATGAACTGCAATAGAAGTGAGTATGCATGATTTATTTCTCTATTTTATTTTGTGATATTTATCTAGGATCTAGATCAGTGTGTGGTATGTAAAAGCCCTACATACTTGTTAAAAGAGGAGATCAATTAATAGAGATGGTGGTTATCAAAAGAGTATAAAGAGCTATGAAAATAAAAGTTGTTTGTTATCTGAACACCTATTACAGTGTCTGAGCATATATTATACTTACTATGGGTGGTTTTAATAACTAATATTTCATATTTTTGGCTAAAATCAGCCCTTTGACAATTGAAACTCAGGGTCATCCATGAATATTTTGGAATATTTTTCAAAGAAGTGAAATATGTAAGGTTAATAAAAGCAGTACAGTTTTAAGAAAGATATTTTAACTTTGTTAAAAATTTCTCACTTCCCATCTGTTCATATTATATTTCAGTGCTTTAGGGAAAAAACCTCTTTGACCTGAAGTTCAGAGCTAATGCTCAAGTTAAAATAAAAGCTGTTCAGTACTAATTACAATGATGAAAGAGAAGTTGGAGAACTATATTCTTGTGATTTAGTCACTTAACTAACTGTATTTTAGATGAAAGGAGGTTGTTAAAGAAACTAAATAGAAAAAAAGATGTTGGGGCGATGGCTTTCATAAGATTATAATCTAGTGAGCCATCTCTGTTTTCCAAGCCCCTATTCTAAGTGGACTTCTGCACCTTAGCGTGCTTTTTGAATCATTTTTTTATGTTCCCTTTTGGTGTTCTCCATCTGCAATTACAGACAAAATGGTATGAGCAAGTCTTCCCATGTTCTGACTTGGATCTTCAAGGTGCTTTGGGAACCGCTACCTCACACCAGACTTCCATTGCTTGTGGAGGTGACTAGGTGTCCCTGGAAGTTCTGGGATGCAGAGGTGGGGTTTTCCTTAAACTTTGTGGTCAGGCTAGTTCCAGAAGTGTAGCTTAGAGGCAAACTACTCCTGTTTTTGAACGTGGTATTTCTTTCCAAATATTGCACATACTAATTTGCGGTGATATAAATTGTTTACATACGGAGGGGCCCTCTTTACTAGTATCTCTCTAACTCTTCAAACCTGAAAGAAGAAAAATAAAAGGTAAAAGAATATGAAAATTATAAAGTGACAATATCTGAAAACAGATTTAACAATAATAAAATATTAGCAGTCCTATGCTAAATTTACCTTAGTATAAATGTAATTGTACTAAGATAGAATTTAAGGGTAAAACTGCTATATTTAAAACTCAAGTAACTAGATTAAAACAAAAATAAGGCATTTGAAAAGCCAAAACTAGGCTACACTTGGAAGCAATTGGAAAAAAATCTGTTTAGACTCACAGCAGAAAATACAGTTTCTCTGTATTTCCAAAATATAGAACATTTGCTAGGTAAGAGTGGGTATGCTCTAGAAAATAAACAAATGTATGTTTGCAAATAATATTTATTGAACTAGGAGTACATAAAAGTTACTTAATAAGGCATCATGTCATGCCTAAATGATTCTAGTGCTTTTAAATATTGCCTTACAGTTATTAAACATGTAAAAAATATTTGTAACCTATATGGAGCTTGTCTTCTGTTGGATTTTTATATCAATAATGCATTGAATATTTGTAAGAAGAAGGCAGCAAATTCAATGGTATATATAAAAAACAGTTTGAAGCACAAAAAGGATACATAAGAAGGAAGATTTTTTGCACTAACCAAAGCATTTATAATGTAATGTCATAGTATTGAGAATTGACCCTGTACTCCTTAAAATAAGCCTATTAAGGGTTTTCAACTTTGAATGCTTCAATATGCAAATAGCATTTGGAAAATTATATATAAAACACAGAATAAAAGCAAATGTGCCTTCTTTGGTGGAGAGAATCCAAACGTTGAAACTCTCCTCAAAGCCTTCTATGTGGTAGGTCTTAAGGAGTATTTAAATTATATTTCATGTATACATTTCCCACATTGGGGTTGCTTTTATTTTTGAAAATATTATGAATATTATACTTAGTCCATGAAAATTCTGAGTAAAAACATTTTTATATAAAATGTTGCCTTTAGCTGTCAAAAGAGCAAATGGCCTGATCAAGTTCTAATTCATGTTTTTTTGTATAAAATTGTATGTTATCTACAACTGGGGGAAGTAAACATTTTATGTGATGGGATAGTTTCTAGAGCTTATCCTCCTGAATTTAATAGAGTTATTATGACTCAATTCAAAATACGCAAAAATGTGTAAGTGTTGGGGTCTTGGCTTGACAGAGATCATAATAAGATTTTTGTATTTTTTTTTTCTCTGACAAAATGTAGCATTTAGCGACACAATGGGAATATATTTAGTTTGGCTACAGGAGTAGTTAACATGGAGATATATTTAAATGGGTAGGGTAGATTCTGAGTTTTCTTGAAAAACTAGATTCACACTATTCACCATAAAAATATTCATTAAATTTAAAATATTCACTTGTTAATAATTACGCTTCTTCTTCGGAGATATTTCTTTTCTAGGAGATAATGACTTCTGAGCCTTTCTACAGAAAATATAATTTTATGTTAAGCCTTGTGTGCTTAGGTATATTTGAAAATGTGTGGAGTAGATTTAAATTTCAACTTATTTTATAAAAATCTGGAAAATGCACATATTTACAGGATGGCCCTCTTCAAGTAACTCTTATGTTTAGAAATTGTGATATGATTATAAACAAACAAAACTATATAAAGGTTATTTTTTGAAGAGTAGGAAAAAATACATGTTCTCCATCTTTGGAGGGTAGATTTTAAGTATTCTTAATCCACTGAGTCAAAGTATTTAAAACTGAATAGTGTCCCTTCTGTTAATTTATTACTTTGGTCTAAACTGTTTTCAGGATGAATGATATTGAAACAGAAGTTGATGACTTAAATTGGTAATCACATGTTGACATTTGCCTATTAACTAAATTCCACCACCAAAATGATTCCGTCATTTCTATAATAAATAATTCTTATGAAAAAGATTGATTAAATTGTGTTTCTTTTTTTCTAACAACAAACATTGCTTTTATGCACTTTGTGCATTTTTAATTTTTATTATAATTTTATGCCTTTTAAATGGAGCTTCTGCCTAGGAAGAGTTAGCTCCTGGGATCTCCCCTGCTTATCTCATTTGCCTCCCTTTCTCTGAAATTGCGCATGAAACACGCTCCCAAAACACCCCCACTGAGACACATGATTTACCTGTCTACTTGTAGCTGGGAAAACTCAGAGGGAAATGTGCAATGAAGCCAAAACTCATGTTTTTGCCAAAAGCAAAAACTGGACAAATAGCAGGAATCCAGTGGTTTATTATACAAAAATTTATATTTGGGTATGAATTTCATTAAACTAAATGAAACAATCTTTTCTGGATATATGATACTATGGCTTTTTGCATTTAACATAGACAAATATTTAAGTAGTCCTTTTTCTTTTTTAAGTATCTGTTTCTAATGACAACACATTTCTTCAGAAGGTGAGGATACTTTTTCTAATCAGTGAGACAATGAAGATAAAAGCTCTCCTGCAAACCCTACTGACCTCCTAAATTGAATAAAAACACAGATGGTTTTTAAACTCTGCTTACTGCTTCTGTGATATCATTCTTTTGATAGTTTGCTGCTTTCTTATTCCAAGGATCATCTTTGGGGTCCAGTCAACAAAACCTTTTGAGGGAATAAAACTCCTATTCTTCTTTTGCCTGTTTTGTAAAGGAATAAAATCCTCTTTCCAAAATATATCTGAAGATAGCATCATTGCTAGTAAAATGAAGATGAGATCAATTATTTAGAAAACAAAGTAGTGTTTTCCAAAGGGGGTATATAAGATTATCCATTCAAGATTATACAATGTAACAAAGGTGTTTACATATTTATTTATATTTTATCATTTTTAATTTTATTTTTTTTCACATTTTTTAATATTCATACAAAAGTATCATAGAAAAATACATAGAGACAACACTGTTTTAAAGTGGTCAAAGTTATGCCTCTGGAGCCTGACACTTAGGTCTAAATCCTCCTGCCATCCCTTACTAAATAAGGCACTTTGACAAAGTTACTTCTCTGTGCCTTATTTTTTAGGTAGGAATGCCAATAGTACCTATAACTGCTTCATGGATAATGTAATGATTAAATGAGTTAATACTTATAAAGTATTTATAACAGTATATTATTTGTTTAGCTAGTGTTAAATTATTATTACATATAACATAAATAAGTAGATATGCGTACACTGAGAATGTATATATTTAAAAACTAGTAAAATAGCACATAATCAAAATATAGAAATCCTTAAAATATATGCATTTCTAATCCAGGAATACTAAGAGAATAGGTCTTAAAAGTAATGACAATTTCCTAAATTGGTGGAGAAGAAAACCCACAATTTAATGAATAAAAGGTCCTGGATGAAAATGTTCTTGCTAAAGCATGTCATAACACAAGCATTTCAATTGCTTAGGAAGATAGACATAGGTTTGTTTCTGACCAATATCTCTTTGTGAGATATTGGACAAATTAGTTCAGTAATCTGAAAATCACTTTTCTCATCTAATAAATTGCAGTAGTAATATTTATTTCATACAGTTAAACAATTAATTACATGTAAGGTGCTGAGTGTATTGCTTGCCACAAAATAAATGCTAAAGAAAAGAATTAGTTTGATTCCCTATTTCTGGTCAAAGCATGTTAAATTCCTATATTCCTTATATAATAAAATTTTTTATTGGTGGAAATTCTGTTTATATATTTTATTTTGAAATATTTATTAGATAATCAGTTCATCTAAAGCATTCTACAAGCATAGAATGAGTATGTTGATGAGGTCATGGAGCAGTTTAGAATGAAAGTATTGGTGTTTCTCATGGGCACTCTGAACTTCAGCAAAGTTCATTTGTGTTGGAGGGCCTTACCAGGCTCAACTATATCCTCCTAGTTCCATTAGCATCTCATGTGAGTTGTCAATGAGATGGCTTGGCTAACATGCTTCCTTAGCTTAACTGTGAAATCAACTGCTCCACTGAATTTCATGCTAAACAATATAAAGGCATGGAAAATTTCCAGGCCTATTTCCAACCTCTAAGATTGAACTGGGAAGGAGGAAATTATATCTCCTCGCTCCTAATCACACTGAAGTTTGGTCCATTAAAGCCCTAAATCATATGAGATATTTCTGTATACTTGCTGGCTTTAGAAATCTCCAGAGCAGGATCAAGGACCAGCTTTATACTGTATGAAAGTATATTTCCTCCACGTAAGGCAGTGATGTCCACATCAAGCTTTCCAAGAGAAAGCAGACCTTACCTAGAATATTCTCAGAACTGTCACTTTCTCTATCCTAAAGTCTCCTGTAGGTAAAGGCAATACAATACCAGTTGGGTTTTTCTTGAGCTTAGAATCCTACCGGGCATCTCTTGTCAACATCTGAGCCCCTTTGGAACATAGGATATGAGAATTTAATATTTTTTCTCAGCGACATGCTGTCAACCAAATTCCCAGGATGATTTGGCAATCTAGATGAATACATACACATATACATACATGCACTTTAATATGAAATTTACATCACCAGAGAGCCACATATGGCCTGAAGGAAAGGGCAGATAACACAGAAAAAGAATATGAAAATAGTGGCACATGCTAAAATAAGCTTCTTTTTTTAAAATATATTTTTCCTACACTTGGCCTATAATACAACAGATAACTCAAAAACACCAAATTATTCATTCCTTTTGAGATATTTATTTTGACAGTGAGTTTGTTGCAGCAATTCAAAAATTGCTAAGCTCTAATGTGGGCATATTGGGTTTAGGATGCCTCTGGGCAGCTGGGCGGCTGGGCAGCAATACACGGTGAACAGCTGGATCTGTGGATCTTGGTTCATGGGAAAGGTTGTGATAGTCATTGTCATGCAGGTGAATAGGGAAGCATTAAGTGGGAACAAGATCACGAAAAGAGTATGTGTGAAGTGATTAAAGGGTGGAGAATTCAAACTGAGGCACATGGTCACTTAAAGGAGCACACAGAAAAAGGAGACAAAGGAGCCTGTTGAAAAGCCTAAATGTGAATGACTACAATATCATGACTGATCACAGAATCATAGAGGTGTGCATTTTAGTAAGTAGGAAGTAAATACTAATATTATAATCCCCAGAGAAAACATAATTCTACAGGCTACATTAAAATAAGAACAATATTTAAGTTGGTAAGACAAGATTTCAAAAAAGTAACATTGAAAGAATCCATAGAAGAAAGACTTAAGAATAAAGGGATGTAAAAATGAGGAGATCAATATGCATAGATGCTGTTTATAACATTTTGGGACTTGGGACATTTATTAAGAATTTTTATCTCTTATCAAAGGCTTTATGGAAATATGCTTATATTCTAAAATATTTACTCCATGTTTAGGCCCAAGTTTAATTATTTGCTACATGGTCAGCTCATTTTCTTGCTGTCTTAATAATGTATTTGTTGCTTAGATGAAGAAAGTCGTTCAGTAGCTTTGAGTAATATGATGAGAATTATTAGGCAAAAATAGAGCATGCTTATTCTGAAGAAAAAAGCTGATGTTCACATATCATTTGATACATGGTTAAGAAGACAGTTGATGATTAAGGAAAGTGTTGAGCTGATTCTGGGAAATATGTTTTCAAAACCAAACCATCATATCTACTAAGGGGTAATACTGTATATTATTAACTATGTAGGTAAAGTGAGGGACATTTTTGCTAACATAGTTTTTTTAAGATGATCCAAGACATTCACTTTACCCATAAACTTATTCATATCAACTATGAGTGAAGTATAGTTTAGATTTTAGAGATTCAATGCCCTTAAAAAAAGACATTTTATGTAACAGACATTCAGTAAAAAAAAGTAAATATTTATATACATGTGTCTATGGGTGGTGATAACATATTCACAATCATAATTAGTCATTTAAAACTCAGGTTAAATCACATGGAAGAAAGGCCAAAGGATAGAAACACACAGACATCTCAAGGCCAGGATAGTAAAAAGAAAATGACTTAGAGAAATAAGGGGTAAGTTAGAAAGAGATAAGATTGTTTTATGTGCTAAGCAGAGGAGTGCTTGCTTATATTCACCATCAAAATTCCAAGCCCCAGGCAATTTAGTCAATATGTATATACTAAGTGTTGAAATTGAAAGCATGTTAGTAGCACAAAGAAGTGGCATTTAACAATCTATTTTCTGGATAATTTCTGAGCAAAGAATTAAGAGAATAACGTTGATATAGAATAAAAGACATCACATAGCAAGTGACAAACCTGAATACCATTTTAAGCATCTTTGGATTCCAAAAGAAAATGCACACACTTATGTAACTGTTAAAGGTACTCATTCAGTTATGATAATCCATTGACAGTGGTCATGAATAAATAAACCCATATAAGAGATGGAGATTGTGTTATTCTTGAAGGTATAGCTTCACCTAGACATGAAGAAGCTATGCCTTCCCTCTCATTCTTTCTCATACATTTTTATATTATTCGTGTCATTATCTCATTTTCTTTCATGATATTGTCAGTATGAGCCGACTCATCACATGCCCCTAGGCAGTTTATCTGCAAACCTTTTAGATTCTGAAATTATCAAGGATTTACAAACTCAAAGACAAGGAACCATTACTCCTTTGCTTGCATGAACTACGCACTGTTCATCACATACAGACCTTCAAATTCTCCATCATGTAGCAAAGGAGGCTTTAGGAGATTTGCGGGTTTGGCTGGTTTTCCAAATATTACTTTGTTCAGTTTGAAACAACCACACTCCCACATATTAAATTTATGTTTTGTATTTTTTTTATTTTTTTTGAGATGGAGTTTCTTTCTTGTCGCCCAGGCTGGAGTGCAATGGCGTGATCTCGGCTCACCGCAACTTCCAGCTCCCAGGTTCAAGCTTATACAAATCTATTTCTCAAGTTAGAATTATCTTGGTTTCAATAAATAAGAGTACTGTATAACACAGTGCTGTTTAGAACAGTATTAAATTTAGCTAAGTATTGGCCATGGCATATAACACTTATTTCTTAACATTTAGATATTACAACATTAAGGAGACTCTTTTCTGGGAAACTAGGAAAATGTCAGTGGTATGCTCCAGTTGCAAATTTCAGTTGGGACTCTCAGTGTGTTCCATTTAGCCTTATTTGGTGTTTAGTCTTATTTGGTGTTTAGTCTTTTCTTTCATATTAGTTAATAGTAATATGCATACTTAAATTATTTTAGTAATAAGAGAAAAAGCTGCTTGAAAGTAAGCATAATTTTAATTTATTATGTTTACTACAGTGTCTAGTTCAGAATCTTTTATAAATTTAAAATAATTGTAGATGACAAGATCTCCAGAATTCAAATTTTTCTAGAATTATTTTTAACATAATTATTACCAGAAATATCGTTATCATTTTATTATGAACAATTCATAGCTTTTTCATTATTCAGAATAGGGTTGATGAAGAGAGCTTATCTCAGAGCCAATATCTTCTTAAGAGAAAGCTGCATTCATAATGACAGGCCTCTCAATATCTAATATGTAACGAAGAGAACTAGTACAAAATTTCGATATTTCACATGAGACTTTGCTATATGTAATATTGAGAAAATTCCAATTCCAAATGAGCTTTTTATGGAAAATAAGTGTGTATTTAACAGAGAGTGAAGGTTCTATGAAGATATTCATGATGCAGCTTTAGAAATTCACCAGCAGTAAATCACCCAAACTGGTTGAGTGCTTTATGATGAGATGTGGAGAAAATATAGTGTGAAATCGCAGAGATATTGACAAGGATATAACTTAAAAGCAATAAGGACATGAAAGTTTCCCATTCTCAAAAGGAGACTAGAAAGTGCAGAAAAGTAGTCTACTGAGTTTAAACTAAGAAATGGACTATATAATCTAGTAAATTGAGGATTTCTATAAAGTGCAGTAATGTGCTACATAACAATGTTTTGGTCAATGACAGATCACATACACAAAGGTTGTCCAATAAGATAAATGGAGCTGAAAAATTTTATTGCCTAGTGACAACATTGCCATTATAACATCATATTGAAACACATTACTCACATGTTTATGGTGATTCTGGCATAAACAAACCTGCGGTTCTGCCAGTTGTATAAAGGTATAAAACATACAATTAATTATATATAGTACATAATACATGATAAAAATCAACTATGTTACTGGTTTGTTTGCCATACTATATTTTTATTACTGAGTACACTTCTTTACTCATTAAAAAAAGTAACTGCAAAACAGCCATTGTCAGTTCATTACGGAGTTATTCTAGAAGAAGGCTTTATTATCATAGAAGATGATAGCTCGTTACTGCCCCTGGAGGCTTTCCAGCAGAACATGATGTGGTGGAAGACAATAATATTGATGTTTCTGACTCTATGTAGACCTAGACTGGTGTGTGTGTATGTGTGTGTGTGCTTGTTGTTAACAAGAGTCAAAAATAAAATATTTAAAAATATTGTAAAGGTGTATAGAATAAGGATATAAAGAAAAAATGCTTCTGTGCAGCTATAAAATGTGTTTTAAGCTGTTACTACAAAAGAGTTAAAAAATAAAAAATGTATAGTAAAAATATTTACCATAAGCTAATTTATTATTAAAGGAATATTTGTTATAGTTTTAGTGTAGCCCAAGTAGGAAGTGTTTATAAAGCCTACAGTAGAGTACTTAATATCCTAAGTCTTTGTGTACACTCACCACTCACTCACTGACTACCCAGAGCTACCTCCAGCCCTGCAAGCTCCATTCATGATAACGCTCTAAAATATGGCTCAGGTATACCATGTATTATTTTTATACCTCATTTTTACTGTACCTTTTCTATCTTGTCCATGCATAGATATGTTTAGGTTTATAAATACTTACCATTGTGTTACGATTGCCTATAATATTCTGTATAGCAACCCATGTTGTACATATTTGTAGCCTAGGAGCAATAAGCTATACCATATTGCCTAAGTGTATAGTAGGCTATGCCATTTAGTCTGTGATGATACAGTCTATGATGTTGTGCAATGATGAAATGGCCTAAAGAAATATTTCTCAGATCATACCACCAGTCATGGTGATTGTTACTATAACAATTATGTGGAATGCTTTTTCTGACAGAATTACCTGTAGAAGTACCACTATCATCAACAATATATAGACGATTCCTAACGATGATGATTCCACTTAGAATTTTGTGACTTTTGGGTGGTGTGATAGTGATGTGCATTCAGTAGAAAGTGCTATGATACCACCCTGACATGCTGGGCAGTTCCCAGTCAGCAACTTGATCACAAGGGTAAATTACTGATAATCTACAGTGTACTGTGTTGCCAGATGATTTTGCTCAACTATAGACTAATGTAATATTTGGAGCATATTAAATATAGCCTAGGTTAAGCTATAATGTTTGGTGCTTTAGGGGTACTAAATACATGTTAAAATTATAATGGGTTTATTGTGACATGATTCCATCATAAGTTGAGGAGCATCTGTATTACATTATAGTGCTTTCTGGGTTGTAACATGTATCTCAAACATTGTATATATATTTTTAATGACCAAAACTACTCCAAAAAGAAAAAAAGAGTAATTATTTCTCCCATTTTGTGTTCAAAGAAATTGGGGTCAGTGAAGTTATCTGAATTTATTTCCAAAACCACGTGATCAGTATGAGAAAAAATAATTAAAAAAGAACTTCTGATTCTTCATTAAGTATTCCCTCCATAAAGATGAATCTACATGTTCCTTTACCTCATGGCACAAATTTTCAAGCTGGTTGACTGGGTTAAAGAAGAAGACTGAGGCTATAAAACAATGTGGGTTTTTACCTCATGAAGCTATAATTGATGTGCTTGGGGGCTGTACGTCAGTCCTGACTTCATTATTAACATTCTCAACAGGGTACATTGATGAACTTTAATGAAATGAGGATTTTTTTTTTCTGTTGAGATAGAGGGTAGGAGAAAAAGATCAAAAGTTTTAGTAGATGTTAAAAAAAAAATCTAGGATAAATTTAGTGTATCAGAGCTGGAGCAGCATCAGATTCCCATATTGTGTCTGAATTTACCAGCTCCTAAAAGTGTGAAAAAGGCTTAGAAACTTCATAGATACCTCAATGCCCATGATCCACCCCCTTTAGGGTGTGATTTGAAAAGCAAATGGTGTGTTGATGGCATTAAAAAAGGTATAAAAGACATTTTAATGACAGTGTAATCAAAGATTATACACCAGCTGTCACAACCAAAGCAACCATAGTAATTGGGGGTGACCAGAAGGCTTTCCAAAATAAGCTTCTTTAAAAGATTCATTTAAAACTGTCACCAAGGGACTGCTGACATTTTAGTTTTTTTTCTTTAGATTAGGAGTTATTTTATTTCTTTTTATCTTTTCTTTGCAGAACATTATAGCTCAATGCATTATCAGTGTATGCTACAGTGAGCGATCAGATACAGATGCAAAGAAAAAAGGAAAATATTTGCAGAATAAACATTTTTATTATAATTAAGGCTATTTTGAAGGCAAATACTGAAATAATTAATTAATATGACAGTTGGCCTTATATATTACAATAGAAAAAGTGTGTGCCTTCAAAGTGAATATTTGTGCCATTAATTTTGGTTAGCAACTTTTCTTTATATTTTGGGACAATAATTATATGATCAAAAAGCAATTACTAGAATTTGTATCATTGTAATAATTCATAATGATGCTTTTTATGATTTTCTCAATAATTTTGTCTAAACATAAGTTATCAATATACTTAATTTACAAATCGATAATTTCCCTGCTTTAAGCATTTGCCTTTTGAATCTTTTCTAAAACCTTCACTGAAATTCCTTGATAATAAGATTTCATCACATTAGTAAATTACTTTGTATTTTACAAAATATTTCTAAATATGTTGCATTTGTTTATCACAGCAGTGCAATAAGCAAGGCAGGACAAGCATTAATTAGCAGCCACCTTTTACAGATGTGGAAATTGAGACTGATTTCAGGTTACATAATGAAGAAAAGGTATATTTGAGACTTAACTGGTAACACAGCAATACTTAGTATTGTCAGCTTGTTAGTTTTTTTTTATTTTATTGCATTTTAAGTTTTAGGGTACATATGAAGAACATGCAGGATTGTTGCATGGGTACATACATGGCAATGTGGTTTGCTGCCTTCCTCCTTATCACCAATGTCTGGCATTTCTCCCAATGTTATCACTCCCCAACACCCCACCTTCCCACCGCTGACCCTCTCCTAGTTCCCTCCTAAACAGACTTCAGTATGTGATGCTCCCCTCCCTGTGTCCATGTGTTCTCATTGTTCAACACCTGCCTATGAGTGAGAATATGTGGTCTTTGATTTTCTGTTGTTGTATAAGATATGAACAGACATTTTTCAAAAGAAGACATATATAAGGCCAAGAAACATATGAAAAAATGCCTATCATCACTAGTCATTAGAGAATTGTAAATCAAAACTACGTTGTATTTGTTAGTTTTAAGCCATATTAATATGGGAGTGGTGGTACCACATCGTGACTTTAATTTGCGTTTCTCTAATGACTGATGAGTTTGAACATCTTTCCTGCTACTTTTTTGCTATCTGTATATCTTCTTTGGTGCAGTATCTGTTTAAATATTTTGTCCATTTTTAAATTAGGTTGTTTTCTTACTGTTGAGTTTTGAGAATTCCTTCTGTAGCCTGCATACAAGTTTTTTGTGTGTGATATATAATTTGCACACATTTCTCTCTGTGTGCAGCTTGTCTTTTCCTCTCATCAGAGGAACTTTCAAAGATCAGAGGTTTTTAATTTTAATTAAATCCTATTTGTCATCTTATGGATTGTATTTGCAGTATTACATCTGAGGAAAAAATTGTTCAACCCAGGGTAACAAAGGTTTTTTTCTATGTTTTCTTTTACCATTTATTTCAACTTATACTTTAGGTTTAAGTATATAACCCATTTTGAGGTATTTGTGAATCAAGTATAAGGTGTGGTTTGGGATTGATTTTTTTCACATAGTGTTCAGTTTTTCAAAAATTGAAAAAGTTTTTTTTTCTATTGAATTGGATTTATTTTTGCAAAGCTCAAATGAGTGCATTTCTGTGTGTCATTCTGAACTACCTTACATTCCATTTATTTAATGTGCTCATCCTTTCCCAAATATTTTGCTTCCAGATTACAGTAATTTTATTAATTATTGAAATCAGGTAGTGTGGATTTTTCAACTTTGTTCTTCTTTGTCAAAAAGGTTTAAAACATTCTGATTTATTTGTATTTTGATATATTTTAAAAATTCAGCTTAGTATTTAGAAAAATTGTTGCTGAGATTTTCACTAGAATCAATCAATGTAGGAGAAACAACATCATAATAATGTTGTTATCTTCACATCTACACACATAGTATGCTTTTCTAATGATTTCAACTTTTGAGTTACTTCGTCTATGTTTTTCGGTTTTGAAAATATGGATTGTGCACATATTTTGCCAGAATTATGCCTACGTAGTTCTTCTTTTTTTCAGCCCTTCATTATTTCTTATAATTTTGGTGAGATATTACATTTTAATCACTTAGCCTTTCTCTTATGATAAAGCTGTTTGAAAGCTGTCAGAGGTCATGTTTCCTAACTGACTTAGAAACAATAAAGCTAATTTTCAGAAAAAAAGCAGAGTAGAGAGAGATTAAGAAAAGCAGAACACAAGGAAAGATTGAGAAAATGTATTAGTCTTGGAAGCACACAAGTCGATAAAGATCCATGACCAAAACAGGCAGCCATTTACATTTGTTTTATACAAATGACACTTCTTGCTGAGCCATTTAGTTAACTATTGGGAAAAAAAAGTAGTGGCATCCCATGAAAAGTATTCACTTAAATATGCTTTTAGAACATGAAGCAGTTATTTATCTCCAGTTTGGGGCTAGTACCCAATAATCTCTGACATTATACTTTATGGTTATGAAGCTTTTTTAGCCACTAAGGACAGATATCACAAAGATATTAATTACCTTTTCTCTGGATCAATTCCTTCTACAGAAGAGAGTTCCTAATAGCAATCATTGAAGAATGTAGAATGATATTTATGTAGGAAAGGAAACTCTCCAACATCTTTTATAACTGTGCATTTATAAATGTGGGGATTGTATTTATGTGATGTGTGTCTATAGCACTCTATCACAACTCCCCTGTAATACGTATATCCACAGAATTGTTTCAAAGTTTGAATGAACAATAATAAACATAATACCTTGAGTCACACCCAAGTTATGTTATTCTACCCACACTCACTATACTTCAAGAAGATTGGAGCTGGATCCTAGAATTTTCTGTATCTTAAATTGAGTGTGACTATGAGTAGAGAAATTTCTAAAGGAAAGAAAGTGCTACAGCTTCTCTCTTAAGTTCAGATATCTGTTAATAATTTAATGGGAAAATTTATTTTTAGAAAATGTTGTTCTTATTATAAATTATCAAATTTCATGAAGCATAGTCTAGATTCTAAATGTCAATGATAAAGGATTATATTTAAAGAGGAATGGAAAAGATGCTACAACCTTATAAATACTGGGCAACAAATTGCAAGCGATGCAACTATCGATAAACTAAATACTGTTTTCATCTCATGTGATTCAAAAGGAAGAACACAACTTTACCTGAGATATAGCTTTACTAATAAAAAAAATTGACTAATCAAATGTGTGGATAAACATATTAGTTTCAGGAAATACAGCAGGGAGAGGTGCTTGCTAAGTGATACCATAAGGACGCAGTCAGCTAAATCCAGATTGTGATTAATTCTAAGTCCCAAAGACCAACATATTATTCTTATTATTACAAATAAATGGTATACAAAAGTAAAGACGTATAAACTTCTAAAAGACTAGAAGTGACTTAAGAAACTTCAAATTCTTGATCAACTTTTCAGATCTTCATTTAAACAATCCTGTCATAAAACTATACATTTCAGATCATTGATAAAGTAACAAATAATATTAGGAGATGATTGTTAATTTGGTTTTGTGTGCTTATGTTATTAAAGTAATATTTTCATAAATTCTTTACTATTAGAAATGCATAAAGCATTTATACATAAAAGAATATATATTTAATATTTACTTTGTAGTACTCAGAAACAAACACACTAATAAGCAACAAATATTGGGAAGACAATAAATGAAACAAGCCTATACAAATGTTGTTACTAATTGCATAGGCTGGATACCAGACACATGTGAGTTTAATATGCCAATATCCCTCTTTTTGTGTATTTTTAAAAATTCCTATAAGAAATAAAAAAATTAATACAGAGAAAAAGATCTAACAACACAGGAAAGTGTTGAAACTAAACATATACGTTAAAAATAGATTTTAAAATTCATGATTAGTATAACCCCCTGTAAAAAGTAACTTTATAAAACATTATACTTTATAAAAATATGTATATGAATATGGGACTACATGTATCAAAATGATTTTCTCTGATATAATCACTTTGTGTTTCTATATATATTTATGAACTTTTATAATAACTTGAATACATTTTATAATTGGGAAAACATTAAAATTCTTTATAATTGTATTAGTCAATTATCCATTTTTACTTAATCTTTGGGGAAGCATGCAATTCTTTGATTCCTGGTCTTTAAAATGGCTTAAAATGATCTTACTACTATTGTCTAATCAATCTTATTACCATTGTCTAATCACTAACATCTTTCCATGTTTATAACAAATTGAATTCGTGTCAATTTATAACATTGTTATTCTTTATAACGGAGTCTACGCTCATTTTAGGACATATTTATGTTGTTGTTGTTTTATAATTGGGTTGGGAATGCATTACTCTCATAAACATAAAGTTCCCAAGTTGGGTATGATAAAAAATGAGCATACTTTTAAAAATTCTTCTGTACCAAGATGCTAAATGAAACTTTTTCACTTGTCTCCAACTTGGCTGAGGCCTGAGTCTAAAACAAAGGTTGTCAAGTTATTATACATTCTAAGAAGAGTTGCCAAGGTCTCATTTGTGCAAAATGTATTAAGAGGCAACTGTAAAAACTGCACTTTGCTTCTTAGCATACCTTGAAGTCATATGAGGTGGAACAGGTAGAGAAAGCTCAAGAGAGAGAAATTCTTTCCAGGGAGTAGTTTGATTGCTGTGCATTTTCTCTCTTTTCCTCACCATTTACAAAGGGCTGGTGCTTTTGAAGAGGAGAGACTCTTTCCTTTTCCTTGTCTGAATACTGGATGAAGTTAAGAAATCTTGGAGCCTCGGTGCTCTAAACTAAAGAGCAGAAGATGGCAAGAGTCTGACCTGTGTGTGCTGTAGTTTCCGGGGACTGGATTGGGGCTTGACTCTCAACTAGAAACACCTCCAGAGATCCCTGAGTTCCCTGAAAGCAGACCATGCAGAGACCACTGCAGGGGTTCAAGTAGATAACTGCTGCATACCAGAGAGGACTTGGGGAAGGAAATTGTGCTTACTCACCTTTGGCTAGTGTAGTAGGTTGAATAGGGCCACTCATCCAACTGCCTCTGTCCTCAAATGCATGCCAGAATGTGACTATTTGGAAATAGGTTTTTGCCAATGTAATTAGCTAAGGTGAGGTTATACAAGATTCACGTGGTTCTAAATTCAATTACTAGTTAATTTGGTTTGGCTGTGTTCCTACCCAAATCTCACCTTAAATTTTATAATAATTCCCACGTGTCAAGGGTAGGACCAGGTGGAGATAATTGAATCATGGGGGTCAGTTTTCCCCCATGCTTTTCTTATGATGATAGTGAGTGAGTGCTCACGAGATCTGATGGTTTTAAAGGAACTTCCCCACCTTTGCTCGGCACTCTTCTCTCCTCTGCTGCCCTGTGAAGTGGTGTCTTCTGCGATGGTTTAAAGTTTCCTGAGGCTGCTCCAACCATGCAAAACTGTGAGTCAATTAAACCTCTTTTCTTTATAAATTACCCAGTCTTGGGTATTTCTTCATAACAATGTGGGAACAGACTAATACACCAGTGTTCTAGTAAGAGGAGTACACAGAGAAACTCACATAGAAGAAGGCCATGTGAAGACGGTAGCAGAGACTGGAATCATGCTACCACAAACCAAGGAATGACTGGGAACACCAAAAGGTGGAAGAGGCAAGGAACACTGAGGATTTCAAGCAACCACCAGAAGCTAGGAGAGAGAGGGTAGGGATATCATTGGGTTGCTTTCTCCCTGAGAGCATCCAGAAGGAACCAATTTCCTGACACCTTGATTTCACACTTCTGTCCTCCTAAACTATGGGACAAGGGGAGGATATTAGTACAGCTAGAGTAATGAAATTTTATAATTCGTATCAAATACTGTATGAGAGTAAAGGCCTTAAAATAGCTTAAGCAACCCTCAAAATCTGTTACCTATTTCTAACGCTCTAGAGAAGCAAAGTTTTAGTAGTGTCTGGTATTTTAATGCTCTGTGATAGCTGTGAGGAGGGTGTTTTAAGATAGGATGAGATCAGGCTGATAACTGTTTTTCATGATTGAGAAAGCTCCCATGGGACACTTGACTAAATGTTGACTTTTTGGTCACTTTAATGCTCCTCACTTGAGGGTGGGCGGTCACTTCTTTCTGCTTTTTCTCCTGCTTGTGCTGAGCTGGTACTCCCTATAATGCTATTTCTTCTGCACTGTATTCAGAACCGTGCCAAGGTGTAAAACAAATTACCCTTTTGGGAAAGTTGTTATAAAGAGAGATTAGTACACAGCCTTAACAACTCACCTGAATACACAGCTGGAGGTTTGCTTTTAATGAGTACAATCTTTTAAAAGTCCTGTGAATACTATGAAAATGTAGCATATAATTACGGTGTGCGTTGTTGTGCCCATATGTATAAGCTAGTGGATCTATTCATTATTGAGATAATTCTTGAACTTGGGATAATTCTCAGACTGCCCATAATATCCTCCTGTCTCTGTGTAGTATGTGTGTACATGTGTTTCTGCAAACATGAGAAACACATAGATTTTCTGAGGCATTTACTTTCTACAGCAAACATTAGGGGTGACTCAGAATTGTTTACTACAAGTCTTATGCTGGTTGTACCTATAAAAGATTTTATAATTTGGAAAGAGCTTGGGTTGTCATAATTTTTCTTATTTCTGTTTCTATCTGGTTGCAGTTACTATTATGAATAACTACATAAAGTGGCTTGAATATTATAGGTCATTATACATTTAATTGAAATATTATGAAATGGTTTTGTCAAGCCTCAGAAGAATAAAATGAATGAGTTCATAAATTTTGTTTTTAAATTTTATTCTTAGCTATTTCAAATTAAGCTAGTGTAGAAATTGTACAGGATGATCACAAGTTGTATAGCAGGAGCATATATCAGTGAAGCTCCAAAATTTAGAAACAGTTCTTTAGTACTACTAAGTTATGATAACGTGACTGGTCTTTGTGGAATACTGAAATCTCAAAGCTGAAATGTTCTCATATTTTCTAGGGAATGCAGCTTCATATAACCCAAATATTAAGCCTTTTTATTTGAACCAACTGAAAGAAAGCTCTCATCAAATAATTCTGTAAATTAGATAGATAATAAATGCAAACATTGGTTAGGGCAGACAGTCTATCAAATATAATAAACTTGTAAAATATTTGCTATATTATAAATTCATATTTCTTCCATACTTGTGAATATATATTATGCTTTCAGAATAATGTTGCTAAACGAAGAGCAGGATAAAATTTCTCAACAAACATTATTTATAATTGATCTATATCAGAATGTAATACATTTACCGAAAGAAAAAAGGAAAAATACTCATGTAGACTTTTAATCAGCAGTTAAATATCATTCCTAAAGAAATAACTAATGAATTACTGCAACCAAATTTTTCCAAAGAGAATATATCCCAATTTTATGCAAATTCAGGAAATCAAATTAGGGAAAGTATCAGCCAATTCACTTTATGAAGTTAATCAGCTCATTTAAATTTATTACCTATATCTTGAAAAAAGACTATTAAAAAGATAAATTAGAAGCCAATCTCATATAATTGTTGAAAAAATCTTGAATAAATTAAACACAGTAGCAAAATCCAGTAATATATGTTAGTATATAGAGTTCAATTTATATGTCATAAGAGACATACTTTGTCATCATTCCTGAATATACCTACATGTTGACTGTACCATAATAAGGCTTTTCTACTTCCTACAGTGAGGAATTTCACTTGCTCACACAGGCACATAAGTTCAAGACAACTACGGCATCACTACTATATACGTACATACTCCATGGGGCAGAATATTTAGCTTTTAAAAATGTTTAACTCTCTATAAAGTTTCCTGTTTTACAAAAAACGGCTGGACCCTTACCCTTACCCTGCACTCCTAAACCGAAATACAAGCCCAGTGCTTCCTTAACATTTATATGGACTCCTCATGTCACCCAGTGAGACTTGAGAACAAAGAGGAACACAGGAAATACCCAAATGCTCATACTGTTAGCTCTGCCTTAAGAAATAAAGTCCTTTGCCTTTGATCCAAGTGTGTCATGCCTTCTCCCACTGTACCTGAATAAATACCAAACAAGTAGGGTAAACCCTGAGATACTTCAAAAATCTTAATGATATAATTATATAAATCTAATATTATACAAACTCACACACATACACACACATATATCTACATACATACACACATATACGTGTGTGTGTGTATATATATGTATATATGTCAGTAGTTGCCAAAAGCTATTTGGTAATATTCAACACATATTTACAATTAAATATATTTTAGCAAGATAGTGCCATTCTCAATTTGATAATTTCTATTTACACATAGAATATACCTGTAATTCTACACCATTAGAAGAATCTCCATTAAAGTCAGAAGCAAGAGGAGCACACAGGCTAGTCAGCATTACAGTGGAGGTCCTAACCACTGTCATTGAATAAGAAAGTGAAATGTATGAGACCCAAGAAGAAAAACAAATTATTTTTATTTAAGATAATAAGGTTAACATAAATATACAAGACAATTGCCAGGAAAAAAATGAGAGTATACATGCAAACAATAAAAAAATGTAGTTAAAATAAAAAATATTATCTTCAATTTTGACAATATAGAGTACATAGTAATATGTTTTTAACTACTTTTTTTTAATATATGTTCCTTACACAGTAAACTGAAACTATTCCAAATAAAACAATTCTAAATTAATGGAAATGTATATTATACTCTTAGGTAAAATGACGTAAAAAATTAATCAGTTAAATTAAGATCTCCAAATTTACTGAACTTTTACTGAAAATTTATTGATTTTTAAAATTAAATTTTAACAATATTCTAAGATAGTATGAAGTTTATGGGCAAAAAAATGACTAAAAGAATCGTGAAGAAGTGGTCAAGTTTGGAATTTTTAACATATTATCTGTATTGATTATGGAAATATGATGCTAATTTTAACATAGGATTGTACGACTTTGATCAAGAGCCAAAGAAATGAAACATGAATAAACCATTATATGGGATGCCAATATATGATGTAGATGACACTTCTAGAAAAATTGGGGAAGAATAAATTATCTAATTTTTTTTCTAGCTATTTTGACATGCAATAAGTTAACCTGTAAAATATTTAGAAGAAAAAAAAGGCTATGCAACCTAAGAATTTCTTGAATTAAAATAAAATTTTAATAAAACTTAAAGAATAATGGATTTGATTATACTAAAACAAAATTATAACAAAAGACAATTGGAGAAATAGTAAGCCTTTGGCTAGGTAGAATATTCCTGTGTAAGTTCTTTGATATGTGGATGATTATTGAAAGAAAAGGAAAAATTAAAACATTCCCTGGTGGGATTTTAAAATAGGTAGATTGATAGCTATTACAACTAGAGCAGAATGGGTTGATGAAAAAGGGACAGATATGATGGTAAGTTATGTATATTTCCTTGAAGAAAAATTTTAATTCTAATAATTTTCACAGTATCATCCTAGACTGTAAAATATTAATAATGTACACTGTATTAATAATGTACACTGTGTACGTTTTATTTTTGACACCTGTATTTCTCAAAGTGTCATACTTGAAACAACAACAGCAGTAGCATCACCTAGGAATGGGTAAGAAACACAGACTCCCAGGATTCATTCCAGATTTACTGAATCAGAAACTCTGGTTCTTGTGCTGGACAATTTGTGTTTTTACTAGTCTTCTGATACTCACTGAAGTTTGAGAAATGTTGCTCTATTCATACAGATTAATAAAATGTTCGCGGTATCATTATCACTTACCTGCATCACTGTCTCAGTAGTGCACTGCAATCATATTTGCTGTGCTCCAATCCACCTTGTAGAAAGCAACTAAAACATGCTTTTAAAAATGTCAGATTGACTTACCTGTACAAACCTTTTTATGGCTTCGTATTGCCACTGCAGTACAGATTCAATATTTGCTAATACTTGCAGGACTTTTCTTAATCTGGCTTGCTTGCTGCCTCATCTTGAACTTTTTTCCACTCCTATGTTTTGCTTTTGTCTCATTCCATCGAGTACTAAGGTCTTGAACTTCCATGCTCTTATCAACCAATACAAAAATATAGCTCTCTTCATCTGAAATGGTTTTCCTCCCTCTTACTTTCTTGTTTTCCCTTATTAACGCTAACCTATACACCAATTTCAGCTTCTAATTGACTCTTTTGGGGAGACTACTCCAGTCCTTAAACGTCTATAATTGTACTCTTTGAAAGGTAGTCTTTGGAAGGTAATATTAACCAAAATGTGTACAAATATTTAATACTACATTTAATTCCTTTTACTTTATTGGTAACATGTTGTAGAGATTTATGCTGCAGAAAGATATATGCACTAATGCACTAACATAATTCTGTCTTGATTATCAATTCTTGTGTTTACCTAATTTAATAATCACACCAATTTTCACATAAAAGAAAGTAACAACCATTGCATTTTACATTATTAACATAAGCAGAATATGTTAATGGATAAAGTGATGTAATTTATCTATACATGGCTCATGATTTACCTTTGAATCATCTTCTAGAACTTGTCAAATATCTTCCTCTAAAAACAAGAATAATACACTTGACTTCAGGACATTTTATAAAAATTAATAAATAGTGCATGCAAAAGTTTTTATTTGGATTTAGGCAGTAATTAAATATAAAAAGCATTATTGAAAGATGTATCAGAAATCACAGCAATAGATTAAAGTTAATTAAATACAATGTTACAAATTATCACTGAATCTCACCCAGCATAATTTTGAGAGACTCAAAGCTCTACTTAATAACCTCACTACTGACCACTATAAAATACCACATTCAACATGTCTAAATCTTAGAATGCTGAAATAATAGGCATTAACATTGAGGCATTTAATAGAAACAGCTTATGAATAAGTGATAGCATCTTTTAGTAGTTACTCCTATGCTTAAATAGACTTCACTAGTATTATTTTTTAAAATGTCTATGTGACATGTTCTTTATTCCTTACATATTTGTACATTCCTTTTGTTCAAGTGGTTAAGAAATAGAAAAATAAATCATTTATTTCAGCAGAATTCTGACAGTATCTTCACTATTTTACAAAAAATGTAATTTTTGCCTTTATGTTTCAGAAATGCCATCATGCTCTAAGCCAAGTCAAAGATAGCTGCATACTAATTTTTACAATACTTATATATGTATAGTAACAAAATTTTAAATACACATAAAAGCTGTCCAGATATGAGGTTATAAAGCATATCTATCTGTTCCATCTTTAAGTAGCTACTGTATGCTAGCTATGAAGGATAGGGTCATTAAAATAGTAATTAGAAGTTGCTAGGTATGAGCATATCATCTGATTAAGTCAAACAGTATCACACGCTGTGTATAGCAATGCATAGGTACAATTTATTTTGCCTTTTCCTCAAACAGCCCACTGGCACCTACCACATGCAGGTTTTAGTTTAGAGGCACTAATTGTCTGATCCATCATATTGAAATTCATGGACTTATTTGAAGAGATGATGAGAAATTATTATTTAAAGGATATCAAAGTGATGGTAATTGTGCAAAATAATTGTTAGAGTAGATGTTTTGACAAGCATATCCTTTTCATCATTATTATCTATTTACTTCATTGAGTTTATTTTTCTCTGTCAGTAGACATGTTAATTTTATTCAAAAGGAAACTAAAGCCTTTGTCCAAGGTTTTTCCAAAATTCAAATTCAGTGCTATTGATGTGCCTTTGTAGCTTTACTGTGATATTTTTTTGCAGAATGTGAGCAGAATATTAAGTAGTCCTTTTTATATCTGTGGTTCTTAATTCTAAATCTGCATCAGGTGTCCTATTTTCTAAAATCTTGAAGTAACACTGGTATTCAAAAAAGGCAATGGCTTAGGCAAAATAATTTGTGTAAGAGCATATTAAATGTGGGAACAATAAAACATAAAAGGAAAATAGTATGGTCAAAAACCAGGAACCCACAGGAAATCATATGAACACACTGCATAGGAAATATTCTCATTAGAATTTTCATCATCAAAATAAAATATTACTAAGAATGTTAGATTTGTATAGAAATAAGAAATTCCAGGAATGTTTAGATTTTGAAATGACAAATCAGCTATTTTGGCCACATTATGCTCTAGTATTTTCCAGAATTGATCATACCAGAGTAGTCAATTATAAAAAATAAATAATATACCCCTGGTACAAGACCTTCTTTCCTATCATATCAGATGGCTATTCAAATAAACTAGTGAAAAATCTATGTTGTCAAAATTATACATCTTAAAAAATAAGTAACACAGAAATACAAAAATGCATTATTAAGAGATGGAATTTTTAAGCAAATAGTTCAGGACAGAACAGGTAATAATCTAAAGCATAAAGCAATCAATTCCACATTCCTATCCAAGATTTTATATTACTGAAGTAAAAGCATGAAGATACAGTGGGAAGGACAGCACAATGTAGGGTAGACAGACTTTGCGAACCAGCCTTAGGACATATCTTTCAGTGGACAAACATAAAGTCAATTTAACCAGGACCTGGATATGCAGCTTTACTTATTGTTTCCCAGTCAGAATAGTGCCATATTTCTGGAAAACGTCCAAAGACTCTTTGAATAGCCATTTTTATGCTTGCTTTCACACCTTGGAGAGGATGTGAATAGTAGACATGGAGAAACTCATTTACCTAGTATCCCCTGAAGATTTCAGGCCAGATTATATTCTCTTGATTTTAATCCATAATACAGAAGTTAGATTATTCTAAGAAGTTACCTACAGTCAAAAGACAAGAGTATTGTATCATGTTATAATGATCATGGACGTAATTTAATCTAAGAATTAATGTCTTTGTTTGCTAAATGGGGACAGTAAGTAGTTTCTGAATCTAATAGTGGGGAGGATTAAATGAAAATAGAGTATTTTGAAGTGTTTAATAAACTAGTCAGTGAAGTATAGTTTATTTTTAAAATTATATTTAGTAATATAAATTTGAAACTTTAGGTTTCACCACAATAAAAATAATTGCCATTTTAAGAATGCCAAAGGAAAGTTACCCAGGATTTCCCCTAGACAAATTTGATAAGTGTGTGGTAGGGGGCAAGAGGATACGTATTCTTATACTGTTATTAAAGAAGGAAACACTTAGGGATATGTTTCTTCTAGTTTTCTAAATATTCCTGAGGACATATACATAGTCACCAGAAATTTGGAGCTCCCAAATACACAACAAAATGACTCTTGTCAAAATAATAGTAATTACAAGTTTGGTTTTTAGTTTTTACATTTTCCCATAAATGTGAGAGTGCTTTAAATGGGGTTCACAGTTGGCTGTGGCATGTTTCTTATGCATTGGTTCTTTCCATTAATAATTTTCCCTCTCCAACTAAATCAATGCTTCTGCATGTTCCCATAGTATAAAGAAATTGTTTCTTATAAATATCTTTCATATTTTGAAATAATTTAAATGAATATATCTCATTCTGGCCACATTTGCTCAGAGCTTATTCTGCTCATTATTAGAAAAATAAAGCAAACAATTTTCTCCTTATGAAATTTTGAATGAGCATTTTTTCTCTTAAACAAAAATCAAAAATAAGAAAATACATTCTGATAACTGACAAGAGTCTTCAGCTAGCAAGTAATAACTTAATTTCTGTATAGCTTAAAGGGGGTTGCAAAGGGAGTGTGAGAAGTTCATTATTATCCAGCAGAAAAGAGGGAGCATACTAAGAAGAAAGCAGCATCTTTCCTACTGGGATTTCTCTTGGACTACATGATTTGCATGAAGGGCGCCACATCAAACACAGTGGGTGCCCTTTTTCAAATATTAATGTGGAACTTGTTTTAAGTTCTCTCTTGACTTTGTGCCACCTTGTATCAAAGGAACTTAAAAGTAGGTCTTGCGGGTGGGGGAGAACTTTTTCAACTGTTTTAACACTTAATGGAATTCTTTCTGCACTTGATCAATGTGCTTCAAATTTGTAATCATTTGATATATATGCACATTTTTCTACAGCCTATTTTTCATGATCAGTCTTTTTATGTTTTGTTTCTGTGTGGTGGTTTTAAGTATCTTCAACCAAAAGGATTTAAGAGATTGACAAGTAAACTACACACAGAAGCAATAAATACAGGCACTGATAACTACTGGAATTTACTATATAGGGAGGATCTCTAGTTGCTGTTATTTCAAATGAAAATTTTCAGCTGTTTAAGTGCAGGCTTTTAATCTCTTTCTTTCTGGCATGATTACAACAAATGCAATTTGAAAATGGTTTTGGTGATGAGTCTGTCTGGGTGCACATGGACGTATAATAGGGTATGGGTCATGGAATGAGATTGTTAAATTGATCCACAGTAAGTAGATCTGGATTTGTCTCTGTCGTGTATGTGGGTCAAACAGTAGTTTGATCGTACTATTGCTTGTTAAATAATTTAGGGCTGCAGCAGAATAGTTCACATTCAGATATGTTTTTGGTTATTAATTTCAAGAATTAAAATGTGAAATATTTACAGCTTGATGTCATTCTTGCATACTTTCTAAAACACAAGATGAAATAAGATTCAAATTAGGAATGTACATCTTAAAATTTAAAATCTACATATGAGACCTGTTATCTTTGGAAGAAGATTATTTTATAACATAGTTTTATTAAAAATTACTCATCAAAATGTTATGAATTTTATCTTCTTAGTCTCCACCATTAGATATTATTCTACCTCTTTGGTTTCACTTTCTTCCTTCACCTTCCCCCAAACACTGTTACATTAGCATTAAAACATGAGGTATTTGTCTGTACTAAAAATAGGCTTACTTTTTTAATATGTATCACATTGCCAGGAAAACTAAAACTCAAGTAGTAAACAAAGCTGGATTTAGATTTCATTCATAAGAATAACAATTAGGTATCCTTTCTAGAGACCCTGATGGTGACTTTCTGGAATAAAAGCTCTCACTGTATTCATATTGTAAACACTTTGTAGCCAATACTTTATTTACAGAGGGTGCTTTAAAAAATGAAAATTTTCTGCTATGAACTGAACTGCCCTGCCCAAATTCATATGTTGGAGATTTAAGTCCCAATGTGATAATATTTGAAGACAGGGCCTTTGTCAACTGATTAGTTTTAGATGAAGTCATAAGGGTGAGGCCCTCATGATGGAGTTAGTGCCTTTATAGAGGGAAAAGACCTGGGAGAGATTGTTCCTCTCTTTTTGCTATGTGAAGACACAGCAAGAATGCAGACACCTACAAGCGAGGAAGAGAGCCCTCACCAGAAACTGTCCTTGATGGCACCATGATCTTGGACTTTCAGCATTCAGAACTGTTGAGAAAAAATATTCTGTCCTTTCAAGCCTCCCAATTTCTGATATTTGGTTATGGCAGCCCAAGCTGATGAATACACTGCTTGAACGCTCATCTACCATAAGCAGTAAAAGCACATTGAATAGTATTTATACTATGTAAGGTATTTTTGACACTAAATGTTTGAGATGAGTTATACAAATAAAATATCAATTTAAAAATATTAGGGTATGAGCCCTACTTTTTGTTCAGGTAATTTTTAATAGCAGATAGGTTTATAATCATAGAGTCATATTGATTTTCATATTAATCATGTTAACTTATAATTTACCTCGCTTTTCTATAAATTATCAACTATAAGTCCTAACACATGTAGTGTTGGAAACAAATATATACTTTCTTTCAAAATACTGTATATATATTTCAATTTCCATGCTTAATGTCTTCATTTTTCATTGACCTATATTATCTCAATGACACCTTAAAGATGTATTAACAGCAAAATAATATATGTAACATGTAGACTAACTTATAAAACATAATTTTAAACCCTTGAACATACTGCAAAACTTGAAGGATTTAACTTTACCAGTACCTTATATCCAGCCATGTACTCCTTCTCTGCTATCCCATTCCCTAGCCTTCCCTTATACCGATGGTGGAAAATACTATCTTGGGTTTTGTCTTCATCATTTCCTTGCTTTTAAAAATACAACATAATCTTAGTAGTTACTTTACCCACAGCTATATACTGTCCTTTTTTTTTTTTTTTTTTTGGCTTGTTTCTGAGTTTTATAAAACTTAAAATAGTTTAGTTTTTGATAGTCATATGTCCACATTCTATTCACTGGAACCTGTGAATATGTTGATAGTATATACTAGTATATTCATACAATGAAGTATTCTGCTTCTAAGGTCTATTCATGGCTTTACAGTTAAACAATTACATTGTATGTATATTCGACTGATTGGTTCATTCTCACATTGCTATAAAGAAATACCTGAGGCTGGGTAATTCATAAAGAAAAGAGTTTAATTTGCCCACTGTTCTGCAGGGTGTACAGGAAGAATGATGTTGGCATCTTCTTGGCTTCTGGGGAGACCCCGGGAAGCTTACAATCATAGTGAAAGGCACTTTACATGACAAAAGCAGGAGTAAGAGCGATAGAGAAGGGAGGTGTCACGCACATTTAAATGACCAGATCTCATGAGAACTCACTCACTAAACAGTACCCAGAGATGGTACTAAACAATTTATGAGAAATTTGCCCCCATGAGCCAATCACCTCCCACTAGGCCCCAACTTCAACACTGGAGATTATAATTCAACATGAGATTTGGGTGAGGCCAGAGTTCCAACCATATCAACCACAATTTATTATTTTATATTCCTGTCAATGCACATTTGTGATGTTTCCAAAAATCAAAAAGGTTTTGTTATATTTTCATTTTTGCCATTGATGATAATGCTGTTAAGAATATTAAGAATATCATATATATGATACCAGATGCTAATTCTTAAATAAAAAACCCTAGGTGATATTGATAGAACTGGATTTTTAGGTAAATGGTTTTTAAATTTTTAGATTTACAGTATAAAGAGAAAATACTTTCTGAATTTATTGTACCAGTTTTTTCTCATTCACATCATAGATATGGATGATACAATTCCATAAAGAATATATATAACACAGTAACAAAATATAGATCGCAGAAAAAGATATAACAATATATATGTAAGACTTTGAATTATGTTTTTAATTGAAAATATTGAAAATGACTTAATGGAGAAGTAAATGATGTAATCATCTATTCAGTAAAGAGAAAGAAATTAGTGAAAAAAGGAGAAGTGACGATTACTAGAAGAATTTTCTTGAATAGGTGAGATAAAAAGTATCACAAATACAAGTTGAGAGACTGCTTATGTGAGGCATAGTAACAAGATAAGTAGACTGTAAGAGCAGCATGTAAGTGGACAGTGGGCTCTACTGGGTAGGCAAAGTACTAGGTGCCTGAAATTTCTTTAGTGTCTAAATAAATGAGGAAGGAAAAGAAAAACAAGAGTGATGATGGGGAGAAGGTTTAGAGATTTGAGAAAGACGTATAAAATAATTATATGAAACAGTAGGAAGAAGAATAGGATATAGAAGTAGTGTAATTAAATGGTGATTAATAGCAGTGAAATTAAAGTGAGATCTAGAAAAATGTTTTTTTTTTTTTTTTTTTTTTCCCCCCTTGAACAGATTAAGATGCATAGTTTTAGTCTGGGAGTAGTTAGAGTTGGATTTAGCTAGGGTTAGAATGTTGCCAAGGTGTGGTGGGTATGGTGGTTAACACTTATAACTCCATCAATTTGGGAGGCAGAGATGGGTGGATCACCTGAGGTCAGGAGTTGGAGACTAGCCTGGCCAACATGGTGTAACTTCATCTCTACTAAAAGTACAAAAACTAGCCAGGTGTGGTAGTGGGCGCCTGCAATCCCAGGTACTCAGAAAGCTGAGGCAGGAGAATCACCTGAACCCAGGATGTGGAGGTTGCAGTGAGCCAAGATCATGCCATTGCACTCCAGCCTGGTGACAGAGCAAGACTCTGTCTCAAAAACAAAACAAAATATTGTGAAGGTCATATGGAATGAGGAAAATAATAAAATTCACAGCTTAAGGGAAAATAGTTGACCCTCCCAAATCCATGTGTCCTGCATCTAGGATTCAACAAACCACATATCAAAAATATTTTGAAAGACATAATTGCACTTATATTGAACATGTACAGACATTTTTCCTTTTCATTGTTCTCTAAACCATATAGTATAACAATAAATCCAATATCATTTATATTAGGTATAATAATAATTCAGGGATGTTTTAAAGTTTGTGGAAAGATGTGTGTAGGTTATATTCAAGTATTATTTTATATCAGGGTCTTGAGCATCTGTGGACTTTGGTATTCACAAGAGGTGCTGGAACCAATTGCCTGTGGATACAGACAGGTGACTCTACATGTAATGATGAATCATGACAGGAAATGTAGAATCTGGGTGATGGGCAATCAGGACAGTTAGTGCGGAGGTATGAATTTTAGGAAGGAGAGAGCATCACTAGTCTGAAAGATTGCAATGAGGATAAAGGAGAGAAGTACCTAATGTTCAGGGTGCTGGAACACAGATGAGAAAGTAAAAAATGTCTACCACTTAAGAAGGCTGTGAGTAGAAAGTGTCCTTAGCACAATGTGGGCTTTCCTCAGTGTATGAAGGTGTAAAAGAGTGATCAACATTAGAATATATGAAAGATGTAGATTGACCCTGTGTTTCCAAAAGTACAGAAGAATTATTTCAGGAGTAGCAGAGGTAGGAAATTGAGTCAAAACAGGATATAAAGGTTTACAGTGATGAGATCCCACGAGATGGGGGATGTGCTAGAGCCTTTTGAGTACCTTATTTTGGATTTAAAATAGAATACAGGACATAATTAAGTTGGTTATAACTGTCTTAGAACTTAGAATCATGTTTTAAAAAATTCTTTATTATAGTTTTTCTTGCTAATCGGCCTTATATTTAAAAACAGGTTTTAAGATACTTTGTCCAGGATTGTAGACATTCTTTATTGAGAATGTTTTCAAGTATATCTCATTTATCTCAAGGTCAGAATCCTAACGAGAAATTTGTTTTAAAAATACTCAATAATAACTTGGATGCTTTATTTCTTCCAGAAAATAAGTTGTTTGCTGTATCTAAATCTTAACATATGTAACCACCATCTGAATACTGAACTAATGGCCAGGGAGTAGTGTATTGTTTCTGATGAAATTTAAATGCTCACTGGCCTACCCTCTAATAGAAAGGGATATTCAGTGATGAGTGTCCTGAAAATGTATAGTTACAATAGTGTCTTGTGGTTACAGTACTTTTTTTATTGTTGGTTTAATTTTTAAATTTTTAAAAATTTTTTATCGTTTGGTTTGGTGAGGCAGGAATAAAAGAGTGATATTGAGACATGACACAACAACACAGGGAACAAGAAGCCTCTATTACCATCTGTTAAAAATAATTTGGTCAGGAAGACATGGGTGGGATGAGCCACCAAGATAAGTGAACAGAAGTTTCAGTTTTATTAATGCATGGATGGATGGATGGATGGATATGTATGTGAAATCTGTAAATCTATTTTGAATCTTCTGTGGATAAAATGTCTTTTTTCCATGAATTAAAAGAGATAAAAACTTACTTAAAGGTTTAACCCCACGGTAAGTGGAAATTTTGAATTTTTTAAAAGTCATTATTGTCTTATTTTCTACTTCATGCTGAAACTTACATTACTCCTCTTGGCTTATTTGACTTTCTACTGTAGGACACTTGCTGAAGGCTACAACCACAAGAATTTTATCCACAGCTGCAGCTGTGGATCCTGCCCTATTTATGGTATCTAAGATATTCCTATGAGTCCTTCCTCCAGAATTTCTAAGAAAAGTCAGTTTTTATATAGTTTATTTAGCCATACATTGATTACTCAAAACCATTGATTTTTTTTCCTAACCACACAAGTAAAACTTACACATATAATATCTCATAATGTAGGTTTGTATGTTCCCAGGAGAAAAACAAATTTAGTATAGATCTATGCACACCAAACTTCTAATAGTCATTACCTCTGGAAAAAGGCATAATCAAAAAAGAGTGGGGGATTCTTGTTTTGCTTTTACATTGTTTGCAAATTTTATATGAAGCATGGATTTTATAATTAAAAACTGAAAACATAATGCTCAAAAAACCCACACTAGATCTTCCATATTAAGAAACAGATTATGAAACATAAGAACAGAAACATAGAAATATATTTGGGAAAAGTCAAGCTTGAGCAGAGCTGAGTGATTATGTGGAATGAATTTATATAAAAACAAAAGGCTAGTCAACAATTTTGCTGCTACAAGTGAAGCCTGAAAGTGAATGTAAGTTTAATTGTGGTACATTAGTTAGGAGGAAGGACTAGCTGATACCAGGACACCCAAAGTATTGTTTTAAGATCATTTCTCTCTCTCTCTCTCTCTCTCTCTCTCTCTCTCTCTCTCTCTCTCTCTCTC
>NW_022436946.1:54220292-54414816 GCF_009761245.1 Sapajus apella
CTCTCTCTCTCTCTCTCTCTCTCTCTCTCTCTCTCTCTCTCTCTCTCCCCCTCCCCCCCCCCCCACACACACACAGCTTTACCTCTTTGCTCTTTGTGTATCTCATAATTGACACCAGATATTGATATTATAGATAATGCAGTAATTAAATGTTCTTTGTATAATTCTTCAGTTGTTTATTCTTGCCTACTTATCTGGATTTAGGTCCAACTTGAAACAAAGATAAAGAGAACCATAAAACTACTTTACTGGCCCATAACAGACTATCCATCTTCAATCCACATTACCCCAGTTTTATCAGACTGGAACACAAAATCACCATTTTCTTTATGAACCTCATTGGGTTTCAACACAAGAATGATTGCCCTGTGGGCTAATGGGCCTTGTGCCCATTTCGAAAAGAAGTTTGATTTGCAATAGCAGTTTCACCCAAAAAGTAATAGCAAATTTTAGTTTAGAAAAAGCAATGACAGGTTGTGGCCAATCTGATCCAATTCAGCCAATTATTCTAAACATATTTTTGATGGGGTACTTCAAAATTATATTGCTTTGACTCATCTTGGCTGCTACATAAGTTTGTCTTAAAATTTTTGTAGTGAATGTAATTATGATAGAAGACATGTCTTAAAGTTGAGTGTTGTCTAATATTTGTGTTTTTTTTAAATATTAGGTATATCTTCAAGTTATAACCACAAATTTAAAACAAATATACTTTATTAGTAAACTTCCTGCATTTGAATACCTCTCAAAAAATCTTTTCCTTAATATTATGTGATTATATATCTTAAAAAGTCAAGTCTGAAAGCAAAAGCTTAAATACTATTCTGCTGAACTAGTTTCTGTATGATACTGTATATTTTCCATGTTGATAGTAACCTAAAGAAATCACATAGAAGAGAATAAACCAACCATCCCCTAGCAGTCCATATTTTAAAGTATTTTTGAAAACTAGATAAAGTTATTATACCTTTGTTTGCCTAAACAGTGACATCTTTAAAAAAGAATAAAATGTTATTTAAAGATACACTTTTTATGAACACATTTTATGAACACATTTACCTCAGTGGTTGACGGAAAAATGAAATGCAAGTTGTTTTGATCCTGAAGGCTTTGATTCTTAGGATGTAGGAGAAATGCTATGTGATTTGTAAGAAATGAAAAAGTTGATTTGGGCACAAAGAGTAGAAAATATCCCAAAACAATAAACTATATATAATAATTCATTTATTAAATATATGGAAAAGATATTAGACATAAAATTAAATATGATTATCTCTAAGTAAATTCATTTTTTTCTCTATACATTTCCAAAATTTCTAAAATAGATTGAGGAAAATAGTGACTGAGTGTAAACGTGTGAAGAAAACAAAAAAATGAAGTAAATTATCGCTTTGTCAAGAATACTTTTTTCAGAATCAAATGCTATTAGTTACACATATCCTTTCATATTGAACTACCAATTATGTAATTCATCCATGCTTAGTATGAAACATGACATTAATTTTATGAGCAACTAATACCTTACTATTTGTTTCGCTCCCCTCAAATTTTGTATTTGCTTCCCTTAAGGAATACTGGTTGAAGCATGCAAAAACTAAAATAAAAATATATATATATATTTTATTTATATATATATATTTTATATATATATTTATATATATATTTAAACTACAAAGTTCCCTCACTATCTCCATAACACTTGTGGAGAATTTTTAAAAATCATCTTGAATGATATCAATTCTAACACTCTAGTAGTATGTCCCCTTTATCTCAGAGTTTTGAAATATATAATGTACTATCTGTGTTACCTGGACACACTTGCAGTTACTTTCCAACCTAGATGTATGTTCTTCCAGTCTAATCCTTCCATTATTTTGCAGTCCTATCTGGAACAGCATGATGTGGCTGCAATTACTCTGATTCTGCTATCCCTGTTGAAAAGTGTAGTCATGGATGGGCTTCAATATTTATAGAAGAAGAAGTTCCTAAGGGGAAGTGTTAAACAGTAATGTGATATCCATTTTTGAAGAGTAGATTGAGGCCCAATAGCCAGCAATTGTGCTGACAGCTTCCGAATTACCTGTAATTACTGTGGTGGTACTAGATGTTCTCATGAGGAAACAAATGTAGCGTCTTCATGAATATTGTTCATAGAAGTTCAGTCTTCATCCTACTCCTATAGTCCATCTAAAAATTCTACAAATATTACTTACCTATATTAAATCATTTTCTGCTAAATGCAACTTTATTACAGCCAGGAAACCCCACCCAGTTAGGACAAAGAAAACTACATAAAGGCGTAAATGACTGCCCCCATCATTGGAAACATATACATGGCATTGCTGAGTGTGAAAATCATACTCATTCCAGTGTGGGGATCCCCAGTTTCCCTGACTCATCCTACATCAACTAGTAGTACACCAGTTTATTGCCTTTACTCTTTTCTTCCTTCTGAATTGGGCTTTTCTGAGACTTCTTCCTTGGCCAGTTTTTGTTTTTTTGTTTGTTTTGTTTGGTTGGTGGGTGGGGAGTGCTGACAGACAGCAATACCAGGGCAGCTTATGTTAGTTTAGCAGCCAGCTATCTATCTATTGATCTAGCTATCGATCCATACATACATCCATCTAGTAAATTGTAAATATGGAGAAGAGCACAGCCAATTCCAATTTTGAAATTTTATTAAATATTGCAATTTTATGCAATAGATACTATCTCAATTGTGAATCTTCATTTTAAGGAAGCACTTGAATATATCATATTGATTTATTTCAGTAAATTGAGTATGTAAACACTTAACAGGGCTTTATCCTATGCCCAGTATGGGGGAGTCATTAAGGTACTCTAATTTGATTAAATCTGTGCTTTAAAAAAAGACCACTCTGACTCTAATTTGGAGAATTGATGTAAGCTGACAAGAACAGGAGATGGGGAGACCAGATAAAGAGGTTACTGGAGCAATTCAGGTTAGAGAGGATTGGGACTTGAATTCATACAGTGGTCATGGCATCAGGTGAGATAGATGAAATCCCTAGATAGTAAAACCAGTAAGACTTTAGGAGTCATGAGCTATGTGATGGGAATAAAGTTGGTGAGAGAGAAGTCAAGGATTATTTAGGTTACTCCCTGAACAGCAGACTATATGGGTGCGGTACCACATTTGTGCTAGGAAAACACAAGGGCAGAATAAATTTTTAGTCTTTTTGAATGCTAGATATTTGTAGCACTAATTTTAAAAATGCATAATAAAACTTTCAAATATATTTAAAAGTGGCTAGAATAGTATCATAGTACTATTGTCTTTCATAAATAGAAAATTTCTTTCATTGTTTCCTCATTTTCCATTGTATGGATATATATTAAAGCAAATGGTGACATAATATTTTTACATGATTTTGTAAATAGCATACATTTCTAAAATGAAGCATTTATTTTTGTATAACCATAATGCAATTTTCATACACTATTAAATGGATAATTCTCTAAATTTATCTATTTTGCAGAACACTTTTATAAATTTATGATTATGTGTATTTTTAACTTTTTATTGAAGTAAATCAATCATATAAAGCATGCATAAATTCAAATTGTATGGTTCAATGAATTATAAATTCACCTCCTTTACTACAACTCATACCAACAAATAGTAAATTATCACCACTTTAGCTCTTTATTTTTGCCCCTGTCAATTAGTATTGCTTCTTTCTTTCTAAAGATGACCATAATCTCACCTTCTAAATCCACAGACTAGTCTTGCTTTATATTTTGTTTTATATAAATGTAAAACAGGTTATATATTTCTTTGTATTTTTTGTTCTATGTTATGTTTGTTATATTAATCCACATTGTTTGTATGCAGTTTTAGTTTTTTTCATTGTTACAGTATACTATGCCACTGTATACAATTTATTCATTATACTGATAATAGCCATTTGGTTAGTTTCTAATGTAGGGTTATTATGAATAATGCTGCTATCAATATTCGTATTGGTATCTTACGTTATATATACATGTTCATTCTCTTAATTATGTATTTAGGAGTACTTATGATTGGTCATAAAATGTATATTGAATTTTAGTTTATTATTAAAAATAGTTTCTAAAATAGTTATAACAGTTTACACTCATGTCAATAGCCTGTAAGAGTTCTAGTTGCTCCATTTCCTTTCCATCCTGTCTGCATCTTATTTTAATCATTCTGGTTGCTGTTTAGTGGCATCTAGGTTTGCTTTTAATTTGACTTTTCTTGAACTCTAACAATGGTGGGAATCTTTTCCACAGATTTATTGATAATTCAGGTTGTTTAAATGAAATTTTATTTTAAAATCAGTGTTGTGATTCTTCCCCTTCATTTATTTCCCAGATAATAAAATTCAGGCCAAGAGAAACAAGGACTGACAAAAAAAAAGAAACAACAAATAACAACTCTTATCAATTATATGGAATTAATCTGAATTCTCCAAAAATCTGCCTCTTTTGGAGGTAAATAGGGTTCTAGGTTTGAATCTCTTTTCTGCCACTTACCTGTGTAACCTTTTGTAAGACAATGCTTAAACCTGTTCCCTTTTCTAGACAATGAAGCTGGGAAGGAATGCTCCCGTAAAGAATTGAAAGATGGAGTTTTTCTCTTGTTGCCCATGCTGGAGTGCAATGACACGATCTTGGCTCACTGCAACCTCTGCCTCCTGGGCTCAAGCAATTCTCCTGCTTCAGCCTCCTAAGTAGCTGGGATTACAGGTGCCTGTGACCATGCCCGGCTAATTTTTGTAATTTTAGTAGAGACAGAGTTACACCATGTTGTCCAGGCTGGTCTCAAATTCCTGACCTCAGATGATCCACCCACATCAGCCTCCCAAAGTACTGGGATTACAGGTGTGAGCCACCGTGCCTGGCCATAAATTATTCTTTATATCTTATGTTTATGTGTCTTTACTCAGCTATACATGTTGCTTATACTTTTCACCCTTTTCACTGTTTTAGAAATTATAAAAATAGGCCGAATGCCTATATGTGCCTCAAATATGTCTGCTAAACAGGATTGCCTGTTTAATAAATGGTGTTGGACAAACTGGGTAGCCATGTGCAGAAAGCAGAAACTGGACCCCTTCCTGTCACCTTACACCAAAATTAACTCTAGATGGATTAAAGAGTTAAACATAAGGCCTAACACCTTAAAAAACATAGAAGAAAACCTAGGCAAAACCATTCAGGACATAGGCATAGGCAAGGACTTCATGACTAAAACCACCAAAAGCATTGGCAACAAAAGCCAAAATCGACAAATGTGATCTAAACTCCAGAGCTTCTGTACAGCAAAAGAAACAATCATTAGAGTGAGCTGGCAACCAACAGAGTAGCAAAAAATTTTTGCAATCTGCCCATCTGACAAAGTGCTAATATACAGAATCTACAAAGAACTAAAACAGATTTATAAGAAAAAAAAAACAAAAAAACATTCAAAAGTAGGCAAAGGATATGAACAGACACTTTTCAAAAGAAGACATATGAGGACAACAAACAAGAAAAAATGCTCATTATCACAGGTCATTAGAGAAATGCAAATCAAAACCACATTGAGATACGATCGCACGCTAGTTAGAATGGCGATCATTAAAAAATCTGGAGACAACAGATGCTGGAGAAGATGTGGAGAAATAGGAACACTTTTACACTGTTGGTGGGAGTGTAAACTAGTTCAACCATTGTGGAAGACAGGGTGGTGATTCTAGAAATAGAAATTCCATTTGACCCAGCAATCTCATTACTGGGTATATATCCAAAGGATTATAAATCATTCTATTACAAAGACACACACACACACGTATGTTCATTGTGGCACTGTTTACAATAGCAAAAATGTGGAACCAACCCAAATGCCCATTGACGATGGACTGGACAAGGAAAACGTGGCATATATACACCATGGAATACTATGCAACCATAAAAAGTGATGAGTTCATGTCCTTATTAGGGACATGGATGATTCTGGAAACCATCATTCTCAGCAAATGGACACAAGAACAGAAACACACCACATGTTCTCACTCATAGGCGGGTATTAAACAATGAGAACACATGGACTCAGGGAGGGGAGCATCACACACTGGGGTCTATTGTGGGGGAATGGGCAGGGACAACAGGGGGCAGGAAGGTTGGGGAGGGATAACATGGGAAGAAATGCCACATGTAGGTGACAGGGGGATGGAGGCAGCAAACCACATTGCCATGTATGCACCTATGCAACAATCCTGCATGTTTTGCACGTGTACCTGAGAACCTAAAGTGCAATAATATGCAATTACACACACACACACACACACACACACGCACACACACACAAAAAAGGGTACAGTTCTAGTTCCACAGGTGAAAGAAGGGCAGGCAAACATGAAAATTGAAGGGAATTCCAGATGTGGTTCCTGTAAGTCCTTTCTTAGTAAAGACTTTCTCTCTTCATTATGAATCACCAATATATGCTCAAATGTTCATGGTTTCAGGACAGTAAAGGCAGTAATTTGCTTCGGGGCTACTTAAGCCACACTGATTATGGAAGCATGCCAGGCTGTTTAACCCATTTTACCAAGTATAAGCCATCAATGAGCAAGCCAACCCTGGGTACCACCAGTGGAGTTTTTAACTTTTAAATAGAACCAGATAAATCATTAATTGTCCCACTCATTCTTAACTGGTTCAAAAGTTAGTACTCGACTTGCAGGTTTCCCCAGAAATAACAGAGATTAGCCTAGAGTTATCCCAGCTCAGTCAAAATCTGTATTTTTACCACTGCTGAAAAAAATTATGATTTTCATCATCTATTTCTCAACAAACTTACATGATATATCAGGGAATACCTTAATATCAAATTGTCACTCAAATTTATATTTTTCTAGATTACAATAAATGTGAAATTCTATTTAAAGTTAATTCAAATTAATTTTAAGCCCTGTCTTTTAAATTATTTCTACTAACATTGATATAGGCTTTTACTAGTGACAGGAAACCAAAGTAGATGACAAATTCAGTCTTAAAAGCAATTATTATTTCAGAAATAATGTGACCATGAATGACAGGGTAGTTAGAGATTAAACTGTCAAAAAACAAATACTAAACACAATGTATCTATACATCAAATATTATAAGTAGTCGTATTACACATTGTATTAGTCATCTTTAACATGTTCAAAGATGATTACTAGACAAACTAGATAATTCAACAAATGTGTTCAAGTATCTACATTTTTGAAAATGTATTTTCACTGAAGTTTAATAAGGTTATCCCCTAGGACTTGAAAAATACCAATGTGTGAGTTCCATTCCAACAGATTCTTACTAGAGTTGGCATTATGCTAGGTATTGGTATAAGTTTTAATTGATTTAGAATGCCACTAAATATTGGTAATTTTAGAGTTCTCCAACCAATCTAGTATGAAGAAAAAGTTAATCTCTAGTCTACCTAGCGGCAGAATACCCTTTTTGAAAACAGCAGTGTTCAAAGTTGGCTGTGATTAAGTATGATGTAGGAAATTACAAATTCTGATACCAGGGCTCCTGCTTACCCTTGTATGTAATCTCTGGAAATAGTTTGGGAGAGGCAATTCCAACAATCTGTATTTTTAAATATTTTATAAATGATTTTGACAGAGACGAGAACCGTTGTTTGAAATACAAATTTTTACTTAATCCTAACCTTTTTTGTATTATTTTGTTTTGTTAAAATCATGAGGAATATTTATTCGTTATATTACATGGTATACTTTCTCTGACTCTTAAATTTAATTTATATTTTTAAATTTCTTGTGATTGGTGAGCACATCCCAGATATCTGTATGTAATTTCTCAGGGTCATTTATCAGAAAATATACTTATTACTAAAATGGAGGTGATTAAAGCAACACAGTTGATGGGTCTCTTACATTTAGCATGCAAAGTATTTAGTAATAAGCAAATTGTTTAACAGTGATGTAGTTAAATTTCCCAATAAAACTGATTACAGTATTCCAACTACAAAGCAGCATACAACTTTCTGAGGGGTGTTTTCCCTGTCATTTGGAGATATACTTTTATTAAAGTGAGATAAATAAAATATCCAAATTTCATCAACATTATGAGTGGAGAACAATAATTCAAGTGAGACAAGGATAACAATAGTATTTACAGAGAGGCAAGGTGTGTTGGCAAGCACACTACAAATAGACACTGCATGTAGGGGATTGGGAAGATATGTGGTTTACCTTTAACTCTGGAGTGCTGTTCCTCACTTTTGTCTTATTACTTTCTGTTTTCTGTCTTTAAATTGCCTTCATCTTAGTGATACTCCTTACCATCTTAATCTATTAAAACTCTTATATATCCAGATGAAAAAACAAATGCACAAAAATCAGAGTGGACATGGGAATTAATGAATGATCCTTTTTTTTCCCCAGTGGCTGCTAGTAAAGACTTATTTCTCAAAACCTTCTGTTTTAAACTTGGAATATATAAAACTACAAGAAGCATCAAGACTTTCCATTCATCTTTTTTTGCAAATATTAATTGCACACTAGTTTGATATCATAATGATTTTCTGATATTGTAAATCTACAGGTATAACATCTAAATGTGAGCAATATAACACCCATATTCGTTGGTGTCAGAGTACAAAACCATGTTTGTAAACATGTGCTTATGTAGGCAAACATGCATATTCACACTATTTCATTTTCCTGATTTTTTTCATTATGTTTAATGAAAGATCTTCATATCATACTCCAATTGCTTCAGAAGCTATATTGACATAACTTTGAAGGCAGACAGGTCTGAGTTATATTCATGTAGAAAGCAATCTAACACAGGTTTCAAGGAAAGAGTGATTTAACATTTATTGAATAGCTGTGTGTGCCAGGTATCAGATATTCGAATGCACAATATCTCGTACTATCAGTCTTTGTGCCCTGTTGGTTCTTTCTACTAAATATATCTTTATTTTTCCTTTGTCTTCATAACACCACTTGCTTTTGAATTATTTCAAGTATAAATCATTAGCTCTTTGTTGGGATACTCCTATTACTTCCAAACTTCCCTTCCTGCTGAGAAGTTTTATTTTAACATTCTACCATCAATAGTTATCTTATCCAATCACGGATTAAATGTTTTTGTCTGGGTCTTGGAATCATAAGTATTTTGTATTTGCAATGAATGATGTATAAGATTATTAATGACTTACAGGTAAGCATTATTTACTGCAACTTTTATCAATTCTTCTCCCACTTTTCTACTCTAAATGTACCCTATGATTAAATTAGTTACAGCTTCTAGCATATGAATGCCATTGTATATGAAATTCTATTCATCCAACTTCCTTGTCCTTTTCTTAAAATACCACTTACTTTTCACAGCTTCTCCAGCAGTCCAGACTGTTGAGTTATATCCTCCTCAATGTTCCCATAGCACTGAAGACATAGCAGCAAGCACCTACAGACTGTTGAATCTTGATCTAATCAACATTAATTCTTCAAATGAGAGCATAAATATTATATTTCTCCAATTAAGTGCATTTATCTGAAAGATAAATTGGATTATGGCATCAAGACATCTTTGCATGAGATTTAACCAAGAGCAGTTCAAGCTATTCTTTCCAGTTTTCTGTCTTAATGATCATACACAAGTCTCTAAATTACTATAAATCTTACTTTCCTTATCTGTAAAATCATTGTTGTAAGATAATATAATGAAATATTAATCTGTTTTTTTTTTCTGGTCCTCTCTTATATGTGGTCCTGCCCCTATCCTGGAAAAAAACATTCATTTGATCAAGGAAAATTAAGATTGCCCAATTTATCTTTATTTCATTCTACCTCCTATCTATTTGAAATAATTTTGAAACCATGGCACAGACAAGAATTTGGAAAGGCAACTCTTCCACTTTGTAATAGGGGAATTATTAGATGAGAATATGTTTTTGGGCCAAAAGCACAGAAATCAATATTTCAGGCTTAAAATTTAAAACAGAATCCTTTACAACTTCTTGTATACTAGAGAATACGTAAGGACTACCAGAGAGGTGATAAAATGAAGGTGATACAAGTTAGTGGAACTACAAGAAGGAATGACCACATAAGGCTGCTAGGTAGAAATAGATTACACTGGGAAGTAAATGGAAGGTCCTGGAATCTTGATCAGAGATTATGAAACAAGTGCTTTATTACATATCTATTTACTCTGAAAGGAAGCAAGATCCTCAATATTTTACTTCCAAATCTTAAAAAATTTACACTCTCCAAATAATAACTTTTTGTACATATTATATTTCCATTGTTACAACCAAGTAAAATTAAACTTGTGAGCAAGATTTATAAATTCCAAAGTATAAAGAATTTTTAAACAAGTTATTTAATCCTGAAAATAAGAATATTATTGCTTAATTTCATAGTCCCTTCATCTATACTATATTTCCTGGATTTATTAAGATTTTAACACGATATTTTTCTTCATACAATATTCGTCAAGAGCAAAGGTGAAGTCAATTTAGAACATGCCAGAGCAAAAGAGGAGATTCACTTTTGTATTCTCTCACCCTTAGGTGAGTAGATTAGTCAATGTCCACATAAAGGAGTTATGTAGTAATGAAAGAACTTTTTTACATAATTCTGGTGCTTATGCTAGTCTTGGGTCCTCGCTAATTAATTATATGCTACATGTTTACCAGCTATTTTGTTTATAATTTGATGATATATTCTAAAGTCAACTTGGAAATATCTACATCTTCTCTGCTCTCTGTATGCCTTGCTGTGCCCTTCAATTGCAATTCTCTCTTTACCCAGGTTCCTAAGCAAATATCTTAGAAGAGTATAAAAACATTTCCTTGGCTCAAGATAAATCTAAACATAAAGTGACATATAAATTTGACTACTATCATTTAAAAAGGTCCATCTCCATAGCCAAACAATGTCAGAACAAAGAAAATCAAGTTTTCTAGACTGATCAAGTAAAATGGATCGCTGTCATATGTCTACTTCTTTTCCACTCTATGTACGGAAAACTAATTCTAAATGACAGTGCAATGTGCAATCATCTCTGCAGTGTGCATACAACTTAAAGATGCTTGTCCATTCTGAGAAATCTTAGCTCCAGGTGAAAAATAGAAATACGTTTTATATGCATGTATTTTCCATTTTAATAAGAGACAACATTTGATTTGTTTTGAAATGATGGTTGTCCAATAGACATCTGTCATTTAAAATAGCAAGAAGTCTTTTTGGCAACTGTTTGCATAATCCCTAGCTTGCTCCAGAGTCAGGGAAACAGAAAAAGAAGAAATGGAGTAGGGTAGTGTTTTATCCACCATTATGTTACTCTATACAATTAACTTTTCTATTTAGCACTCCTTAGTCTGTCTCCAGCCATCATATTGGCCCTAAGTTAGGTATAGATGGACTGGTGAGGGAGGTTGAAAGCTTCAGAGACAAAATAGCAACTACTTCATATTATTTCTTACCATGATTGAGTATATGCAAAATGTCATAATATGAACTCTTGCATAGTTGTTCTTGAGCAATTGGAGCAAAATTATTTTCTAAGTATTAATAGAATACTAAACACTTAAATCTTGGTCATCCTATGCCTAAGTCGAATGAATTTTGTCACTGTGCAATTGCTAAAGAAAGTTTTCACTTTCTAGTCTTTGGCATGCTGGTTTCTTTTCTTGTTTAAAAATTGCATTAGAATTCTTCAGTAATCTCAAATGCAAATAAACGATTACTCTTACAGCATGTTTCCATTTAAGATAGTTTACAGGATGACTGATGCCATATTTCTAGTCTTATTTCCCAGAAACCTTCACTTTCATATTGTGCTTCATAATCAACAACTTTACATTCTCCTGAAAGACCCAGAGATCTCTTCTCCTGGGTCATTTGATCATGCATCTTCCTGTATAATCTCGCTATGGCCTACACAACTGGAGGCATTATGAACCCTAACCCCATTTTCAAGGGTAATTCTACATGCTGCCTCTTTCCTACTATCATTTTCTTATTTTAGTCCTTTGTCAACTCTTGCTTGAACGATTCTGACACCAACTTTGTATTAGGCAGAATTATCACCTGTGCAGTTGTCTCTGTGTTTCATCGGTATAACAAATTTTACTTTGTTACTCCTTGATTAAAATTCTCTACAAACTACAGAAAAATTGCAGCCTTAGCATGGTGAAGTCCTCATTAATTCAGTCCATATTATATATACAGCTCCTTCTCCCAAAAGCTGGACTGGAAGTCTTCTACCTTATCAATCCCGAATTGCTTGTATTTGCACTTTATATGTCTTGCTTACCTCTCTCTTCTGCCTAGTGCCTGCTTTTTTCATATCTGCAATTGAGGAATGTTCTGCTAAATTACAAAAATACAGATCTACTGCAGGCACAATTCTAAGATGGTCTCCAGTATTACTGCCCCAGTTTATCCACCCTGTTTAATGCATGGGACTTGAGAATGTGATGAATTTTACTCCTATGCTTGAGTTTTTTGATATGCCACAGGTGATTTTAAGAGAAGGAGATTATCTTCAGTGGGCAGAATCTAATTAGGTGGAACTTTAAGAGACTATGATCTTCCTGGAAAAAGAAATGTAAAGCATGAGAGGAACTCAACATGAGGAAGATTCTTCTTTGCTAACTTTGACATTGGAGGGGGTTATATGGCAAGGAATGTGAGTGGCCTCTGGAAGCTCAGAGTAGCATGAAGATGACAGTTGGCAATGAAATGAGACCTCTGTCCTATAAATAAGTGTTGAATTTAATCAAACCACATGAGCTGAGAAAGAAAATCTCAAACCTTACATGAGAATGCAACCCAGCCAATAAATTTGTGTTACTATTGTGAGATCTTGAGCAGAGAGCCCATTCTGTTGTGACTGAATTTGTAGTCTAGAAATAATATGGTAAATGAGTATGTATTAAGCCACTAAATTTATATTAGTTTTATACACAGCAACAGAAGCCTAATACAAACTTGGATGTGGTTCCTTGAGACATCTTCTCTCTATTCCAAGAGTGGGTTAAGTGTTCATTTATTGCTTTCCTTTAAATTACCACTGCAATGTCATAGTAAGTTATAGTTCCTTGTTCCTCACACACAAAGAACAAATATGCAAAAGCAAAAACATTGATGGGCATATGTCAAAGGACACAGTACCAAATGAAAGAGCCCCCAGAGGCCTAAACTGGAACAATATGAGAAATACAATATATAAAGCAGTATTAAGTTATGATCAGATTATTAAATAAGCCACCATTATACATACTGCTATAAATGATTTAATAAATAAATGGAAGAGATTAGATTTCATGTAAATCATTCCAAATAATTTATGTAGATACTTCACACTACCCCTTAGCAGGAGGCTGCGTATAGTTACTTCCTTCCAAACAATGTCGTATGGAAAGGCAGAGGGAAGAACAACTTTACAGTGAGGAAACCTGACACACATTGCCTAAGCCAATGGATCAGGGTCAACATCAAGATTATAAATTATATTGAAAGTATGTACTTTCAATATGTGTTGTGATGAAATTACACTTTACTTCTGTGGTTTGCTCCCCCAAAACACATAACCCTAAGTTTATACATGAGACAAACATTAGTTAATTCCCAGATGAACACATCTTCTACAAAATACCTACCCAGTTCTCCTGAAAATTGTGAAGGTCATCAAAAGTAAGAAAACTGAGACACTGTCACATCCAAAATCTATTATTCTGGGAAAGAATAAGCACATTAGGTAAAACTAAGAAAATCTGAATAAAATATAGGCTTTAAGTAACAATAATGTATCAATGTAGGCTGATTATGACAGAGTTCTGACACCTGTATTAGATGTTCATTATAGAAGGATTTTGATTTGAAAGTATGATAATTCTCTGTACTAGCTTTGTAATTTTTCTGGAAAGCCAAAATTATTCCAGAATTTAAAAAAATACGTTTACAATTGATCTGAAAATCAAAGAGGTAATAACGATCATTCAATTATACAGGAAGGCATTGTTAACAGCTAGAAGAAGTTTTTCAATTAGATTCAGCCTGTGGATTCTTAAATGCTTACAAGCCATGGTCTAGAGATGATAATGTGGGTGCATTTTGTGCCAGAAATTTGGAAGCAATTTTTGCCAATATTTCATTGATGTGTATTTAAATTTAGCTCAAAAATATTTGGATCAGATATGACTTAATATTTGTTTTACAAACAGCATGAGAACTAGGCTATCTGCTTTCTATTAATGGAAAACCATTAATTGAAATGCTAATAACAACCTAACAAGGTTAGCACTTGTAATCCTTACAGTATCTGAGCAAAATCAAATGCAATAAATATACAGTTTATAATGAGTTTATCTTTCAGTTTATTATAGGATATATATGCATGACTAGTTTTCTTATAACTTATTTTAAATATAGTTAACACAGCAATCCTTTTGTCATTGAGAGGACTAATAATAATAATAATAATTTGTAAAAAGGAGCACCCAGTTAGCTGGATCACCACTTATTTTGATTTGGAATTCTGTAAAAGCACAATAAAAGTTGTTCCAACCTTCACCTTTCAGTACATCCAATTTCTATCTATCTTCCTGTTATCATTCTTAGAGGATCAGTTTCATCTACTACCTGTCTACTGTACATAAACTCCAATACTCTGACAGTGATGATGAACTAAATTGATACTCAGATGTGACAGAAGTCATCTATAATGTTCTTGAAAATATCCCATACATTAAATTATAAAATAAAGAGAAGAGCTTCGTTTCTGTCCCTGAAAGCAAGGATAAAATATTATAAACAACTCTGAAACTGGTAGCGGACATACATTGTCAATAATGTTAAATGTACATTTGCAGTTTTGTATAGAGGAGCGAATCTATGCCATAAAAAAAAATTTTCTTCTCGGTCTCCCAAGGTTATTGTTCTTTGTAATATTATATATAGTTGGCATTGCCATTAACCTTTCCTTTTGTTTTTGACATATTAAGGTCATTCTATACTCCTTATCTCAAATCCTATGTCTTTGTTAGTCATTAAGTGCAGGTGATTATTTTTCTTATATGTGAGAATTTAAGAGAAGCTAGGGTGCCACTGCAGGTTATTTTGACAAGTGTATGCAGGAACACAGGAGTATCCTAATCACGTCTTGGCAGAATCACCAACCTGCTCCCACATACTCTAAAATGAAATAAACATAGACAAGGAAATAAAAGATATTTTTATATTGTTAGCTTGGCTTTTACTAGAAATGACACTGTGGTAAACTGAGCTACAAACATGTGTTTGGGCTTAGTGCAAAAGCTACAGTTTGGGAAGTATAATTCTTACTGTGCCCTTTTATCCAGGCTGATACATTTTTCTCTCATATACCTCTGATCCCTCACAGTTATAAACTCAAACTGCAGGAATTGCTAGGGAATCTATGAAAATCACAGACCAAACAAGACATTATAGGGTTGAATAGAAGAGGTTGATCACTGGTCTGCAGGTGAAAGACATCCCACTGTGCTAGAAACTGGGGGCAACTCCCTGGGGTCCTGAAAGGTAGAACAGTGTCATAAATCCCATGTTCTCTGTACCTGGTATCTATATCCTTATTTCATTGTGAGAATCCACAAATACAGTTTATCACTTTTCATTCAATCTTATTAACCAAAACTTCATTTTCTTTTATAAACCTTCTAATCCATGAAAAGGCTCCCTATGGCGATGATGGATTTTTACTGAAGAAATTTCTGCCTCATCTTGTTATACACTACCATGTGCTCAAGGACCTGATATCCTGAAATCTGCATTAGATAGCACAAGAGTAGTGTAAGCCTAATTGCAATTTAGACATAGAAAGTAATATTTTATATTAGGCAAATTCTGAGAACTTCTAGCTTAATTTACTGGGTGGGGTTTTGAATAGGAAGAGTTGACCTCTTCTTGACCATATTCTTAAATTTTCAGATCATACTCCTGAACACAATCACAAAACTAATTGATATGTTGGTAAGTCTTTGTTCATTAGCTCAGAGTTATCCCATTCTATACTCAGTAAACCTTGTCTACCTGTGGGCATAGACTACTAGTTTTATGCTTCGTTTTCCTGGCAGTGTATGTCATTTACTTGGTAGCTTTGAAGTGGATGTCCTATTTTATTGTTAAATTCTATGAATTTAATTTTTTCATTTTTTTATGTTCCAGGTTACATGTGCAGGATGTGCAGGTTTCTTACATACGTAAACGTGTGCCAGAGTGGATTGCTGCATCTATCAACCCATCACCAAGGTATTAAGTCCAGTATGCATTAGCTCTTTTCCCTAATGCTCTTGCAACCACTGACCTATGCCCAAAGGCCCCAGTGTATGTTGTTCCCCTCCCTGTGTCCGTGTATTCTCATTATTCTGTTCCCACTTATAAGTGAGAACACGCAATATTTGGTTTTCTGTTCCTGTGTTAGTTTGCTGAGGATGATGGCTTCCAGCTTCAGCCATGTTCCTGCAAACTATATAATCTTGCTCCTTTTATGGCTTCATAGTATTCCATGATGTATATGTACCACATTTGCTTTATCCCATCTATCATTGATGAGCATTTGGGTTGATTCCATGTCTTTGTGATTGTAAATATTGCTGCACTGAACACACATGTGCATGTATTTTTATAACCGAATGATTTATATTCCTTTGGGTGTATACCCAGTAATGAGATTGCTGGGTCAAATGGTATTTCTGGTTCTAAATCTTTGAGGAATCACTACACTGTCTTCCATAATGGTTTAACTAATTTACAATCCCACCAACAGTGTAAAAGCATTCTTATTACTCTGAAACCTCACCAGTTTGTGTTGTTTCATGACTTTTTAATAATTGCCATTCTGATTGGTGTGAGATGTTATCTCATTGTGGTTTTGATTTGCATTTCTTTAGTGATCAGGGATGTTGAGATTTTTCTAATATCTTTGCTGGCCACACATATGTCTTTTTTTGAGAAGCACCTGTTCACATCCTTTACCCACTTTTTAATGGGGTTGTTTTTTCTTGTAAATTTGCTGAAGCTCCTTGCTTAAGACCTTTGTCACATGGATAGATTGCACATATTTTCTCCCATTCTTTGGTTGTCTGTCTGCTCTGATAATATTTTCTTTTGCTGTGCAGATGCTCTTTAGTTAAATTAGATCCCATCTGTCAATTTTGCTTTTGTTGCAATTGCTTTTAGTGACTTCATAAAATATTTGCCCATGTCTATGTTCTGAATGGTATTTTCTAGATTTTCTTCTACGGTGTTTATGGATTTATGTTTTACATTGAAGTCTTCAAGCCATATTGAGTTAATTTATGTATACGGTGTAAGGAAGAGATCCAGTTTCAGTTTTCTGCATATGGCTAGTCAGTTATCCCAGCACCATTTATTTAATAGGGAATCCTTTCTCTATTGTTTGTTTTTGTCAAGTTTATCAAATATCAGGTAGTTGTAGGTATGTGGCCTTATTTCTGTGTCCTCTATGCTGTTCCATTGGTCTAAGAGTTGCTTTTTGTGCTATTAATATGCTATGTTGGTTATTGTAGCCTTGTGGTATAGTTTGCAGTTGGGTAGTGTGAGCCTCCAGCTTTGTTCTTTTTGCTTAGGATTGTTCTGGCTATACAAGCTCTTTTTTAGTTCTATATGATTTTTAAAATATCTTTTTCTTATTTTATGAAGAATGTCAATGGTCGTTTAATAGGAATAGCATTGAATCTATAAATTGCTTTGGGCAGTATGGCCATTTTCACAGTATTGAGCTTTCTGTCCATGGCCATGGAATGTTTAAGTTCTATGAATTATTACATCCCTGTCTTCAGAAAATGACTCATTACTTCATACTGTCCAAATAAAGTATATTTAATAAATGAAAATGAGAAGTATATTAAATCCCAAAATATTTGGCCCAGATAACAGAATGAACAATGTTGCTAATTACTGAAACAGGAAATACAGGAGTAGTAATAGTTGGTGAAAATATATTAGATCAGTATGTCATTTATTGAATTTGAGGTAAATGTAGAGCTATTACTCAGAAACAAGTATCATCAAACTGAAAATATGTATAATTTAGTAGATCCGCTAATCAGAAGCAACTTACATATTAAAATATAAATAAATTCTGATCTAAGAGACCACTATTATATCTTAAAAATTATCTTTTTTAAATGTTCCAAAGTAATTATAATGTATAGCAATAGTTGAAAATCATTGGCATAGAAAAGAAACAAACTTATTAAAATGCTCAACTACAGTAAAGAGTCACTATTCATGCTGACTCTTTGGAAAGATTAAAGCTGTTAAAAGAGCAAACAAATCTTTAGATGTCAAAAGAAGGTCAAATTAGAGTAGGGAGGAAGGTTTTCCATTGGATTTTGCAATATAAATTCATCATGATCCTGGAAGTAACATATCATTGACAGTTGAAGAAAAAGTAAGTGACAAGGCAGTATGACAATTTCTGGTAGCCTAGAAAATCTGGGCGAGGGGAAGCTTGGAATAAAACACCTGAAATGCTGTATAAAATACATCAGCTATATCAGGCCTATGGTGGCAATAACGTTTTACAAAATACCAAAGGTTAAACCTAAACACATAAATCCTGAAACTGGCATTTTGCCTGAGGAAAACATAATACTTAGTTGCCTAAAACTCTCAATATAAAAAGCTGGTTTCAGGAATGAAAGCAAAAACTGAGCACCTGCCCAAATGGCAACATCAGTTTAAATCTGGGATCACTATGAAACAGAACCCACAATGAGTGATCTAGAAAAGGAAAACTGATAAGCAAACTACTAAACTAAAGATGTCAAGAAAATGTTTCTGTCTTATTCTTAGCTTCACCTGGAAAGAGAGAGAGAGAGGGGAAAAAAAACTGTGTAGAAGTAAAATTGGTTAATTTACAAAAACCATTGGTTTTGGAATTCTCAATGATTTATTTTCATTAAAAGTAAAATTTATATAACACAAGATTAACCATTTTATAGTGTACAATTCAGTCACATTCAGAATATTCATGACATTGTGCAACTACCACCTGTTTCAAGTTACAAAACATTTTTATTACTCAAAGGAAATTCCATACTATTAAACCATCACTCTGCATTTCCCCCTCTTCCCATTTCCCCAACCACTAGCAATCACGATTCTGCATTCTGTATCCATAGAATTGCCTATTCTGGTTATTTTATCGAAATAGAATCACATAAAATGTGATCTTTATGTCTGACTTCTTTCACCTAACATGTTATCATAATAACATCTATACTGTAGCATGTATTTGCACTTCCTTTTTGTGGCTGAATAACATTATATTGTATGTATATTTCACATTTTATTTCTCCAGTCATCTGTGGATGAACACATGGGTTGTTTCTGCCTTGCGACTATTGTTAATACTGCTGCCATGAACACTGATGTATGGTATTTGTTTTAGAATTGTGTTGTAGTATTATATATATATATATATATGAAGAATTGTTGAATAATATGATAAATCTGTGTTTATCTTTTTGAGGAACTACCAAATTCTTTTCCACATCAATTTACATTGAGACAGCAATGTGTGAGGGTTCCGGTTTTTCCACATCATTATCAATAGTTATTTCCCATTTTTAAACTATTGACATTTAAGTAGATGTTAATTTTGTTTTGCATTTCCTTAATCATAAACAATCATAAGCATCTTTTCATGTGATTGTTGATAGTTGTATCTTTTTTGAAGAAATTAAAGTGTTTTGTCAATTGTTTTAATTGTATTTTTGATTTTGTTGTTGAGTTGTGGTAGTTTATTTTATATTCTGCATAGCTCATCAATTTTTTCTGATACCATATATAATCTCTGATTAACCAATATTTTCTTCCATCCTGTAGGTTCCTTTTTGCTATATTTATAACATTCCTTGATACATAGAAGTTTTTAATAAAATGTATCTATTTATACTGTAATCATTTTTATTATCAATTTATCTGTTTTCTTTCTCTTGGTGCTGATACTCTGATGTCATGTCTATCAATTGCTAAATCCATGATTTACTCCTACATTTTCTTCTAAGACTTTATGGACATTTTCTTCTAAGACTTTATGGTTAGAGATTATATCATTTGATTGCTAATCTATTTTGAATTAATTTTTAATATGCTTTGATGTAGGTTCCAACTTTATTGCTTTGCATGTGGACTTCCAGTTGTTGCATCACCAATACTTAAAAAGACTATTCTTTCCCTATTGAATGGTCTTGGCACTGTTGTTGAAAATCAATTGGCTATAGATACATGAGTTTACTTATGGACTGTCAGTTCTATTCCATTGGTCTGTGTGCTCATTCTTACACCAGTAGATTATTGTTTCTTGTTTGTTTGTTTTATGAGATGGAGTCTCACTCTGTCACCCAGGCTGGAGTGCAGTGGTTTGATCTCGGCTTACTTCAACATCTGCCTCCTGGGTTCAAGTGATTCTCCTGCCTCAGTCCCCCAAGTACCTGGGACTACAGGCATGTGCCACCACAGCCAGCTACTTTTTGTATTTTTAGTAGAGACGGGGTTTCACTATGTTGGTCAGGCTGGTCTCAAACTCCTGACCTCAAAGGATCCATCTGCCTTGGCCTCCCAAAGTGCTGGGATTACAGGCGTGAGCCAATGGGGCCAGACCAAACATTGTTTTAATCATTGTAGTTTTGTAGTAAGTTTTGAACTAAGGAAGTGTGCATCTTCCGAATTTGTTCTTTTTCAAGATGTTTCAAGAAGTCTTGGCTAGTTTGGACTCCTTGATTTTCCTTTTCATATATTTATGAATAATTACATTTATAAGTAGCTATAAAAAGAAATAAATTATTGATGTATTTAAAATAAATGATTCTCACTAACACCACGAAGCACAAAAAAGTCAAAAGAAAAAGTTTTAGAAATTGTTTTGATGCATAAAAATACATAAAAATCATTAGCAAAATAGCACGAGCTACAGAAATGTATGTGAAGAAGTGAATAAACATTATAAAACATTAATTTATTTTAAATATAGGTTTCTTGTATCAATATTAGAAAATCTGTAAATAATTTCACATGCTAGTTGACAAAAAAAGTTTAAAAACTCTGAGGGGCAGAGAAAAGTTTGAAAAAGTTCCAACTTCATGCCTGATTTTTTGAAGCTCTTAGACAATCAGGATTTAAAGAGAAATTACTTATCTGATAAGAAGAAAATCTTAAAAAAATTATGGCAAACATAATATATTTTTTAAACATTAAATGCAATAGCAGGAAAATAAGGAATGAGGCAAGGGTGTTTTTATTTCATATTTTACGGAACATCCCATTCATCAAATAAGAATAAAAATTTTAAGTTAAAATAAATGTCTTTATACTAGGATGATAAAATTATCTCCATAGAAAAGAAACAGATTTAGAAAAAATATTAGAATTAATAAGAGGATTTATCAAGACTGTTAGTCTAACGTATACTATGTCACAATTTTTAGTATATTAAAGTAAAAAATAGGTTATTACAGCAAAAAAATAAAATATATTGGAGTCATTCTAAAAAATGAAATACCTCTTGATGGAAAATTTATAAATCTTTACAAAAATATATATATGACCTTAGTAAATATAGTGGAATTCCCATAGTCCATGCCTAAAAAAACTTAAGAAATTTGGAAAACCATGAAAAGATGATATTTTATATAGTATATAAAGAATAGTAAGATTCAAATATCTATAAAAAACCTATGCAATTTCAATAAGTAAACATATTCATAATACAACAAAGTTGATGACTCTGTAAGTACTAAGAAACTGAAGTATTGGTAAAGCAACTGGCATATAAGTTGACAGAATAAACCCCAGGCGCAAGCTCGTATATTTATGAATACTATTACATGACAATGGCGCTAGCTAAAGTTAGTGTTGCAAGAATGAATGAATCCCTAAAGGAGTTAAATAATTGGTTGTTTATAATATTAATGAATTCTTGTTTAGAACCACACCAAAAATCAAACATAAGTGTGAAAAATGGATAAATACTTTTATGAACTTAGGATAAATATTCAAACAGAGTATGAAAAACTTCTAAAATAAAACATAAATAATAGAAATCATTTAAAAAGAAAGATTTTTGTTCTTTATATATATTAAAAAGTTCTGAAAGACGACTGTAGTAAATAAGCTACAAACCAAAACATAATATCTCCCATATATTTTAACCTAAAAAAAGTATCTAAAATATATAATGAAGATCTACAAATCATGAGGACAATATATAAGAAATACAAACAAAAATAATGAGTAAAAATGATGAACAAGCATTTCCTAGAAGATAAAATATAAACATGATCAGATCCCTTAACTCTCAGTGAAATTCAAATTATAATTACAATGAAAACATTTTATATTCATGACACATAAAGTTTAATAATATTTGCCATATATTTTCCTATATGTGAGGTTTATTTTTTTTTATTTTAAAGAAAAAAATTACAGGGAGATATAAAAAGCTACATGAGAGTTATAAATCAAGCATTTTTAAAACATGGAGGATTTAGTCTTGGACAAAATGAGGAACTCAGACTGTAGGTGGACATTATATAAACGAGAAAAGAACACATAGTCATAGATGTAGTAGATACGGAGAGAATTTAAGGTAATTTTTACTAGATTAGATGGTTACTGGAGAATTTTAAGTGCAATACAAGCATCAACCTAAAGGAAAAGAGGATTGAGGAGATAATTAAATGCTGGAGAGCTTCCTGTTACTTCCCTCCACAATGGAGATTTCTTCACACAATTGCTTTAATAATGTAAAATGAAAATAAAATATAAACTTATCCTTTTTGATTTCATTATGCTATGAATCCTTATTCATAAGTATGCATGTGAAAATTATGTACCTGCAAGGATAATGTAACTTTTACCTAACAGTCATAACTACTATTAAGGGTATTTTAGATTTGCTTTAATTAGGTATAAGACACTAAGATACACAAATGTGGAAGGTAAGGTGAGCAGGCAAAAAGAAAAAAAAACCTGTGAGCTAGAGTAGTTCTTATGGTACAAAATGGAGAAAAGTAAGAGTTCTTTATAGTTGTATGCAAAAAATGCAGATATATTTAAATGTGATTGGTTATTGCACAATGTGAATCACATGCCCTTGTCAATTAGACAAAGGTGGACATAGAGTAGTAAGCAAAGGATATGGTTGGAGTAGAACCTATTCATGACAAAGCATCAAATCAGTGTTCTCAGATGCTCCTGACAAAGCATGAAATAGAAAGTAGTTATTACAATTACCTTAAAGCACCATCCAAATTCCTCTAGTAAGAGTTAAAAATTAATTCCTTGCTTCAAAAATTTTAAATAGTAAAGGAATAATAAGCTGTTTCTCTGTAAATTTGGTTACTATTCATATTTATCTTTTAGTTTTTCCTCTCTCTTTTTAAAGTATATTGGTTTATTTTCAGTGCAAGTATTTCTTGTTTAAGGGGTTTAAAACTAAGATTTGTGCAAAATTTACTTTGGGTCAACTCAATTTGTAAAATTAACTCTTCATCTCTTCTTTCTGAACAATGCTGAGTTTAAAATACAAAATCAATATATTTCATTAAAAATAAGCCATTAATAGACCAATATTCCTGTCCAGTATTTAATATGAATACTACAGAAACAAGATTTAACAAGTCATTACTGACTTTCAGAAAATAAATATAAAAATTTTGTTGGAACATGTTAGAATAATTAAGCATAAACCTTAACACTGTGTTAGCAGAGAGAATAATAATCAAAATAGGACACTTTGAATTATCTCATCATAACAGTACATTAAATTAGAAAGCAGGTATGATAACATAATAAAATTGCTTTATGTATGTAAGTTTTAAGTTCAGGATTGTTTATTCTTAAAGAGAAATGTAGAAAATATCTGTTTTGCAAACTACGTAAGAAATGTCCAATATCCTCTACTTCTTGGCTGGATGACTTTCGCTGTGACTGATGTGCTGACTGCACAGGAATATTCCAACCTGAAACAATTTCTTCCCGCTGAGCTGCCTTCTGGGGCCTCTTAAATTGGTCTTGGTTTGATCCCTATTCTCCATCTCTGACTATTACATTCTTAGCTTTTTACCCAACACTCTGAGCTTCTTATTTCATTGGTCACTTATTTTACGTTTTTGTTATTTTTATTTTTTGCACTATTAGCAAGGATATTCTTGATCTTTCATTTATGTGTAGATTTTCTTTGAAGGCTTCTCTGTTTCCAAGTTTTCACTGAATGTCATATTAATCTTTTAATCTTTTTTTCTTAACCCTACCATGTTTCTTCAAGTATCTTCTCTTTCTCTCTCATGCTTGAGGCTCTTCACTCAACATTCTGTAATGTAGCTTGTGTCTTTGTAAACAGTGCCTCCCAAAAAAGATATTCATAGCAATCATTACATAATAGTAAAGGAGGGAAAGATAAACTGCCGAGGCCCAATGAGATTGTTTTGGAATTTGGATTTACAGATGAGGATAATTTAATTTTCGTGAAGTTTGTGGAAGCATAAAAGAAGCTTCTGCACTACATTGGCACTAATATATATGTAGTGTAAAAATAAGTGAATAATGGATTACCATGCTCCACACATTCAAAAAGGTCATCAAATTATCATTATAAACCAACCGCTTGGTAGCACCATCTGGGAAATCTCCTCTATAGCTCTCTAATGACCATGATAACACCTTTTATTTAGAAATCTGTCTAATGACAGCATTGCACAGAATTAGAACAGCTAAGAGGTTGGGATTTAAGAGAGGAATATCTTTAAAGTAGATGTTAAGATATACCAGCCCAAACCATGGAGGATATGGAAATTTGTTAGGTGTGAACCACACATAGTAGGAGAGCAGGATTGGGTGGCATACCAAGGAAAAATTGATGAGCCCTGAGAAATCGTAGATGGAAGCCACAATGGTGACATTGGTTAATGTGAGGAGCCTTTTGATACGTAGACCTAGATATTGAGCACCTACCAATTTTAGGCCTGTGTGATTCCCTCTTTCTTTAATCCTTTTCTTTCCTGAGTTTATCTAGCAGTTAAATAAATAAATAAATAAAATGTCTATCTTTCTGGGCCATTAACCCTTGTCCACCTTTTCATATTTTCATCTTCAAATGTTTTAAAGATTGTCCATATTTGCTTTTTCAAACTTTAATATTTAAATATACATTAAATATAACTTCTCATATTTATTTGCTGATATTGATTAAGGCTACTGATGTCTATTAATGGTCAAATCAGATAAACTTTTCAGTTCCTTGGCTTTTAACTCTTAATGTCATTTGACATTGTTTTACTCATTTGCCTTGGAAAGTATTTTTTTCTCTGTTTATCATTTTTAGAAGTTTTCTCTTTTCTTAGCTCATGTTATAAATTATTTTATTCTCTATGCATGCTTCAAATTTCCCAAATCTACTGTATGTATAGTGTCAAAATAAATGAATAATGGGTAACAATTACAAATATGTAATTAACAACCTACCAACTTACCAACTATCATCATATGTAATAAAATCTTTATTCTGCAGATGATATCTTTATTCCTCAAGAGACTGCTCTGAACTTCAGCAATCTATTTGGCATTTCTAGCTGAATATCAAGTACCTCAAAAACAACATAACCAATCTGATCTCAATACTTACCTTCCTAGTTTCCTTTCACCTTCTAATTAGTTCCTCTTATTGTACCCTATGCCATACTAAATAGTTATTTTATTATATAATCCAAAATATCAGCCATCATAAAATTATCCTAAAGAACATCCAACAAATAACCGGAATTAGATAATTTTAGCTTCTTAACTCCTTTTCTCTTCATCTGCAAATTCTAAGTTTAATTCTTAATCATGGTCCTCATATAAACTATATGACACTTCATGATCTGGCTCTTGATTATACTCCTAGAATTGTGATTCTTCACTCTTTGTATATTTTCACTAAATATATTATTTTTTTCTAAATATGCCATATTCTTATTCATCCATGTTGTAAAACATGCTATTTATTTTGCATTGAATACCATTCCCCTGTCCGTTTTTTATTGTCCATCGTGTTTCAAATAATGTCACAATTTTCATAATTGTTTTAGATTATGGTCATAGCTAGATAACTTCTCTCCAGTCTCTGACATCATGGAATAAAATCTTCTCTAGTACTTTTAATATTTATATGACTTTCTAATGTAGGATATCCCCACCACACTGTAAAAACTATAATTCATATTGTTAATATTTTTCTCATAAATTATATATTAATAAATGTCAAACATTCTTTAAACATTAATAGACAGATTATCTTATGCATGCTACAATGTCCTCCAAATTTTAATGGTGGCTACAAAGTTTAACAATTTAAAGTGAAGTTAAAATAAGAAGAGAGTGTATAAAAATGGAGAAATAAATTGGTCTGCTCAATAGAACACAATTATAAAAATGGAATAAACTTAAAATAACATTTTAATGACACTGGGAAGCATTCATGAGTGGACAGACATAGGAGGAGAATTTTTTTTTTCAAGTAACTTAAAATGGTAGAGCTAAGGGGGCTTTCTCCAGGGCATTGACCAACACTCACAGATATGGCAGTAAAAATCAAGGGCTAGAAACCACAGTTGTCACTGATAAAGATGTTGAAGAGAAAAGTTGAGGGCTCAGAAAACATCTGGTAATGAAAAGAGAAAAGGTGGTAGTTCAAAATTCACAGGAAGAATGAAACACAGATGCAGAATTGAAAGTGCACAAATCTCTGGCTTATAGCTAATTCTGGAAATAAGATGAAACCTCCCTGGGTCATGAAAAATCAGGTAGACAAGAGAGTGGAGAAATGTGGGGCCAGATATGTAAATTTGATGTTTTTTGTAATGAAGCCAATATTCCACACAAGAGCAATTTGGCCAGCTGCAGATAGCCTGAATTGTAGAGTATGGGATTCAAAGTCACAAAGCAGTTGGAAATTATGAGTATCCCAGTAACACAGAAATGCTGAATTGCATTTCTGTCTAAGAAAAGGAGTCATGGTAAATAGAAATATATCATTTTAAGGTTTCTACATTTAACTTTTTTATTAAAAATTAACAGTGAATAGATGAGTGTAAGTAAAATAATGGGATTAAATATAGTTAGTAACCCAATAGTTAAATAAAAGTAAATATTTAAAAGTTGATTAATACAAAAAAGACAAGAAAGAACAGAGGAACAGAAAACAGTTGAGACCATTTTAAAATAGCAAATTAGCATATTAAATATAAAATAATAATTATATTAACTGTAAATTGACCCTCCTAATCACTAGGCAAAGATATTCAGATTAAGCTAGAAGTAAGAACCAATTATATGCTGCCTGAAATGCTTTTTAATTTCAAAGTCACAAGTAGAATAATAGTAAGAAGCTGGAAAATAATGCTATGCATATAATAAACATAAGAAAGCTGAAGTGACTCTAATAATGCAGGCCAAATCGGAGCAACATGGCGCAATGGAAGTTCCTATTTTGCCACAGGCTAACATACTGGGTAAATATCTACACACAGATCAATTATCTCAAAGAGAAAGCCAGAATCCAACTGAGATATTCTTACATAGTATACAATTGAGAAAATGTCCACATCAAAATGGATAGGGAAAGGAGAGTCAAACTCATGTAGTAACCCATGAGAATAGCATCTTATAATCCATAGGGTCACCCCACTTCTGAACTTATTCCCAAAAGGTGAGTCGATGGACCACCCATGTAGTGCCCACATTTACAGTTTCTGCTGGTGGGCTTGGCTCCTAAATCTCCAACAGAAAGGAAAAGGAATCTGAGAATTTCTCTTAAGCACAGAGAACCAACTGGGGTTTTGAATCCAGTGAGAACTCCTAGTAGCTGTGAGTGATCATTGGATTCAAAATCCGCCCTTTGAATAGCTCAGCTTCCAACTTCCCAGTGCAGAGTGTTAGGCCACATGCTTTTCTAACAATTTCCTGTGGTTCTGGCTTCTAGGGAGACAATATCTGGGAATCTACATACCAAATAAAGAATGAACCTCGTCTAGCCTAAATAGGAGAGACATCAGTTCCTACTCTCCTTCTCTGTTTCAAAAGTGGTAACTTTAGACCAGAGAGATATAGTAGACCAAGGAGACTCTGAATACGCTACTTGACTGACAAGTGGACTAAAATTTAAGACTTCTCTATTATACAACTCATGCATGTAACTAAAAACCACTTGTGCACCCAAAGCTATTGAAATTTTAAAAATATTTAAGCAAAAAATAAAAGTCATTTCAAAAACTAAAAATGCAATCCACTAGTGGGTATATATATATATATATTCAAAGGGTTAGAAATTATTATGACAAAGAAATAATTGCACTTTCATGTTCATTTCATCATCATTCATAAAAGCCAAACACAGAGGCAATCTAAGTGTCAAGAAAAGAATGAACAAATTTAAAATGTGATATGTATCCACAATGGTATACTAGAGTCTTAGAAGAAGAAGAAGATGTCATTCACAACAACATGAATGAAACTGGAGGACATAATGCTAAGTGAAATTAACTACATAAAGACTAACATTGTATGATCTCAGTTATATGTAAAATTTTAAAAAATTAATTTCATAGAAACAAATATTAGAAATGTGCTTAGCAGCAGAGAGGGTAATGGATGGAAACACGAGAGAAAATAAGTGAGGAAAAGGAGAGAGGGTGATCAAAGAGTACACAGAAAAAGTTTTAGTAATCTCTTGTACTGTGCGGTGACTATAGTTTATAATAATGTGTCATCCATTTTGAAAAAAATGCCCCTCTCTAACCACTCCTGTTCACCATAGAATAAGAAGTCCTTGCCAGAGCAATAAGGAGAAAGAAATAAAGGGCTTCCAAATAGGAAGGGAGAAAGTCCAAAAAAAAAAAAGGAAGGGAGAAAGTCAAACTATCCCTGTTTGCAGACAAAATGATTATATATCTAGAAACCCAATAATCTCTGCTCAAGAGCTCCTTCAGCAGATAAACAACTTCAGCAAAGTTTCAAGATACAAAATTAATGTACAAAAATCGCTAGTATTCCAACACACCACCAACAGCCAAACCAAGAGCCAAATCAGGAAGGCAATTTCATTTACAATTGTCACAGAAAGAATTAAGATCCTAGAAATACAGCTAACCAGAGAGGTGAAAGATCTCTACAATGAGAATTACAAACACTGCTTGAAGAAATCAGAGGAGACACAAGGAAAATGGAGAAACATTCCAAGTTCATGGACAGAATCATTATTGTGACAAAGGCCATAATGCTGAAAGCAGTTTATAGATTCAATGCTATTTCCATTAAATGGCCATTGGTATTCTTCACAGAATTAGAAAAATACTGTTTTAAAATTCATATTATACTCAAGTGAACCTGAATACCCAAGGCAATCCTAAGCAAAAAGAACAAAGCTGGGGCCTCATACTAACTACCTTCAAACTATACTGGAGGGCTACATCATACAAAACAATAAAGTACTGGTACAAAAACAGATGCATAGGCTGATGGAAAAGAATAGAGAACCCAGAAATAAGACTGTACACCAACAAACCTTTTGTCAGTTTTATTCTTGATAAAGCTGACACAAATAAGCAATGGAGAAAGGATTCCCAATTCAATAAATACCACTAGGATAACTGGCTAGTCATATGCAGATTAAAACTGGACCCCTTTTTCATACCATATACAACAATCAACTCAAGTTGAATTAAGAACTTAAATATAAAACCCAAAATTATAAAACTCTTTGAAGACAAGCAATATCATTCTGGACATAGAAATGGGCAAAGATTTTATGAAAAAGACATCAAAAACAATTGCAACAAAAGCAAAAATTTACAAGTGGGATCAAATTAAACTTAAAAGCTTCTGCACAGTAAGAGAAACTATCAACAGAGTAAACAGACAACCTACAGAAAAAATATTTTCAAGCCATACATCTGACAAAGGTCTAATATCCAGCATCTATGCGGAATTAAAACATATTTACAAGAGAAAAACGACTTCATTAAAAAGTAGAAAAAGGACATGAACATTTTTCAAAAGAAGACAAACAACTAACATATGAAAAAAGCTCAACATTACTGATTATTAGAGAAATGCAAATCAAAATCACAATAAGATACTGTCTCACGCCAATCAGAATAGCTGTCAAGAGAATGTCAAAAATTAACAGATGCTGATGAGGTTTCAGAGAGAAGGGAATGCTTATACATTGTTGATGGGAGAGTAATTATTTCAATCATTGTGGAAAGCAGTGTGGGAATTCCTCAAAGAGGTAAAAGCAGAATTACCATTCTATCTACCATTCTCATTACATGGTTTATTCCCAGAGGAATATAAATCATTCTACCATAAAGACACATGCATCTGAATAGCCATTGCAGCATTATTCACAATAGCAAAGACATGGAATCAACCTAAATGCCCATCAATGACAGATTGGATTTAAAAAATGTGGCATGTATGCACCATGGAATACTATGTAGATATAAAAAATAATGAGAACATGTTTTTTGCAGGGACATGGTTGTAGCTCAAGGCTATTATCCTTAGAAAACTAACACAGGACCAGAAAACTAAATACTGCATGATCCCACTTATAAGTGGGAGCTAAATGATGAGAACTCACTAACACAAAGAGGGGAATAACAGACACTGGAGTCTATTTGAGTGTGAAAAGTGGGAGCAGGGAGAGGAGAAGAAAAAAAGTAACTATTGGGTACTAGGCTTAATATCTAGATGATGAAATGATCTGTACAACAAACCCTGTAACACAAGTTACCTACCTAACAAACCTTTACATGTACCCCTGAACCTAAAATAAAAGTTTTATAAAATTGCTAAAAGGATAGACTTTTAACCTTCTCACCTCAAAATGAAATAGTGCATATGTTAGATTGACAAAATATTCCCACAATATACACATAAGTCAAAACATCACACTGTGCTCTATAAATATACACAATCATTGTTTTTCAATTAAAAACTAAATATTAAAATGTGCTAGTAAGATCTTTTTTTATTATACTTTAAGTTCTGGGGTATATGTGTTGAACATGCAGGTTTGTTATGTAGGTATACACATGCCATGGTGGTTTGCTACATCCATCACCCCATCTTCTACAATAGGTATTTCTTCTAATGCTATCCCTCTCCTAACCCTCCATCCCCTGCTATCCCTCCTCTCGCGCCCCATCCATGGACAGGCTCCAGTGTGTGATGTTCCCCACCCTGTGTCCATGTGTTCTCATTGTTCAACATCCACCTATGAGTGAGAACATGTAGAGTTTGGTTTTCTGTTCTTGTGTCAGTTTCCTGAGAATGATAGTTTCCAGCTTTATCCATGTCCCTGCAAAGGACATGAACTCATCCCTTTTTATGGCTGCATAGTATTCCCTGGTGTATATGTGCCACATTTTCTTTATCCATTCTATCATTGATGGGCATTTGGGTTGGTTGCAAGTCTTTGCTATTGTGAACAGTGCTGCAATAAACATATGTATGCATATGTTTTTATAATAGAATGATTTATAATCCTTTGGGTATATACCCAGCAATGGGATTGTTGGGTCAAATGGTATCTAGTTCTAGATCCCTGAGGAATGGCCACACTGTCTTCCACAATGGATGAGCTAATTTACACTTCCATCAACAGTGTAAAAGCATTCTGTTTCTCCACATCCTCTTCAGCATCTGTTGTCTCCTGAATTTTTTTAGTGATTGCCATTCTAACTGGCATGAGATGGTATGTCAACATGGTTTTGATTTGCATTTCTAATGATGATGAGCTTTTTTTCATATGTTTGTTGGTTGCATAAATGTCTTCTTTTGAGAAGTGTCTGTTCATATTCTTTGTCTACTTCTTGATGGGGTTGTTTTCTTATAAATTTGTTTAAGTTCTTATCATTTTCATAGATACTATGAAAATCAACAGTCAAGTGCCTTGAATTCTGAGAGAAAATATTTTAGAATTATAACACATCCAATAAAAGATATTGTTTAAAACATGGTCAGGCAAGATAGGCTTAAAATCTAGGATTGTAGCATGAGGAAATTAATAAGTAAGTCAATGTAATGTGAAGATATAACAGTTTATATACGCCACAAATAACAGAGCATATATGTGAAGCAAAAACTGACAAGGTAAGAAAAATGTACACATTCAAAATTTTAATTGAAAATTGGAACACACCTTTCAGAGCAATAGAAAGAAATGCTGCACTAAAAATTGCAGGTTTTTTTTTTTTCCCAAAAAATGTCGAATGTCTGTTTGATACAATTAATAACTTAATCTAGGTGAAATTCATAGAAAGCTGCATTCAACAAGGAAATAGTACATATTCTTTCTAAGTCCTCAAAAAGCATTCACAGATACACCTGTGATAAACCTGTCATAAAGAACATATCAATGTATTTTAAAAGACTGAATGATAGAGTATGTTTTGGGTCTGAAAATAAAAGAAATTAAAAGCCACAAAAATAAATAAAGCCTTAAGAAAATCCGTGGATAGTTGAAAATTATACAACTAGATACTAAATAAACTATGGCCCAAAGTATTCATCAAAATGGAAATTAAGTAACATCTTGAACAGACATATGAAAATATGACATGTTAAGACTTATGGGATGCAGTTAAGGCATTGCTCTAAAGTAAATATAGAATAGCAGATGCTACTAAGAGAAAATATGTAATATTTAAAAATAATGATATGTTTTGATGTTAATAGAGAATATATAAATTAAAATATCAAGAATAAGAGGAAATATCCCTGCAGATACTATGGCATTAAATAAATAATGAGAAAATATTACACACAGATTTATGCCAATAAAGTTGACAGCTTAAACAAAATAGAAAATTTCCTTTAAAGAACCAAAGTATCAAAATTCACTCAAAACAAATAAATAGCCTGAATAGACATATATCCATTAAAGAAATTTAGAAAACATTTTTTAAAAGAAAACTCAGGTTCAGAAAGCATTACTGGTGAATTTTACCAGAGATTTTGGGAAAACATGCTACCAACTCTATGAAAATTTTTCCAATGAAGGAGAGCTAGAAACATTTTAAGTTATTTTATGAGGATAATATTTCACACAGACAAAATAATTTATGAAACATAAAAAAGGAAACTAGAGAAGAATATCTCTTTTAAATATAAACAGACAAAACTTTTTTAAAATTAGCCAATTTTTTTAGCAATGTATAAAATAAAATTAACTGTATTAGGGTAATAAGGACCAATAAAATAACAAATGTATTCATCTCCATAAAAGTAGAAAAACATTTGATGAAAGATAACAATTTGTCAGTTTATCCGTGATGAAAGTGCTCAGCCTCTAGGATTAAAAAAAAGTCACCGTAAAGCATATTTAGGAACAAGCCACTGTTAAAATTATACTTAGTCTGATTTTCTATTCCTAAAGATTTGAAAGAAAGTATAGTGTCTACTCCCATCACTCCTATTCATATCAATACTAGACATCCTAGCCAGTTCAATAACACACAAAAAATGAAGCAATAAAATAAATACAAATTGAAATGGAAGCCTTAAAACACACTGTATTCATAGATGAAATTATCATCTATAAACTCTTAATACACAAAACACTTCTTCAAGTAATAAATTGAATAAGATCATAGCTAAATCCATATGCAAAAATGAATAATTGTGTTTTGGTGTTTCAGCAATTAGCATTTGGAATTACAATGTCATCAAAAATATGAATTATTTAGAAATTTAACAAAATACATATAAAAGTTAAACACATATGTAAAAGTTGTAGTCACTGAAAACTACGAACATCTGCTAATAGAAATTAAATAAGTCTTTAATTGTAAAGATATAATATACTCTTGGATTATAAGATTATAGTTGCAGTATAGTCACTTCTTCCCATTTTTTTTCCCACAGATTCAATACAATTTATTGCTTAAATTACTGGATAAATTTTGGATTAATTGATAAGCTATTTCTACATTTTGTATGGAAATTCAAAAACATAGAATAGCCAAAAATATTTTAACAAGTAGAACAAAGCTGTAGGATTCACACTAACTCATCTCAAATCTTACTACAAATCTACATTAATCAAGACAGTATAATGCTGGCATAAAGATAGGTGCATAGATAAAAGCATCAGAGTTCAGAAATGGACACATACATAAATAATCAAATGATTTTCAACAAATTTGGCAAGATAATTCAATTCAGTCATTTCAACAAATTGTACTAGGATAATTTTATGCCCATATGAAAAAAAAAATGAAACCTCTCACCAAAACTTTAATACAAATGGACCATAGATATCATTGTGAGACAAAAATTGTATGGCTCCTGATAGTGTGCAGTGAAGGGAGATGGGGGTGAGGGCATAGAAAATTATTAGACAAGAAGTTTTTAGTAAACACAACACCTGTCATAAAATACTGATTATAGTTCATCAAAACTAAAAAATTTATGTTTCAAAACATATTGTTAATGGAAATAGAAAGTCACGTAGATAAAATATTTTCAAAATATACATTATTTGTATTGAGAATATATAATGAACACTTGTAATTCAATATTAAGCAGACAAACCTGTAAATATTGGGGACATATTTGAACTAATAGTTTACAAAATCGGTATATAAATGACAAAAAAATCACATAATAAAGATGCTCAATATAGTTAGGTATCAGAGAAATACAAATTAAAATTGTAAAGAGGTACCCCTACCCAAACATCAGAATGTGTAAAATGTAAAAGCCTGAAAGTACTAATTTTTGGCGGGGATATAGATCAACAGAATCCTTATACATTGCTTGTGAGAATGGGAAAAGGTAAAGATACTTGAAAAAATTTTTACCCTTTCTTAAAAGTCAATTATGTACTTACCCTGTGTTTCGGCAATCACTCTTATTGCTAAGCATATACCTAAAAGAAATAGAAGCATATGTCCACATAAAGCATTGTACAAGGATATTCATAGCACCCTCATGTTTTTCCCAAACTGGAAACAACCAAATTATTCATTACCCAAAGAATGGATTTCCCTTATGATGGAATACAACAAGTCAATATAAAAGGAACAGACTAGTGACACATTCAACATTCCAGACATCACATGCTATATACAATACAATTCCATTTATATAATATCTTTATAAACATAAAACACAGGAACTAGACTAATAGTTGCCAATGGGTAAGATACAAGAGAGGAAGATGGACAGGGGCACAAGAAAAAGTTTTAGGGGGAATATTCTACTATCATTATTGTGGTAGAAGTTACACCAATTATACATTCTTCAACCTTATTAAATTTGGTAAATTATACTGTTTGTAAGTTGCATCTCAATTTTCAAAGCACTAAAAAATAAATATGAAGAATGAGGCCAGCATCAAATTAGGTTAAAAAATAGATATGAAGACAAAAGAGATTAGTATGCTGTTATAGTTTATATGCTTGTATATCCACTGTAAATTTTGCTTAAAGTTCTAGCCTATCAAAGAGGTTAGATGGCTTATTACAAATTTCTGACATTTATGTAAAAAGAATTAAAACATAACAGGTGAAGTAGAAGACTTCTTCATAATGAATCGATTAACTTATAGTGTGTAGACTGTATTATTTTCCAAATATTTGCTAGTTTTTTTTTTTTTTTTCCTAAAGTAAGAATATATACTTCTGTCCCACCACTATTAGTCTGGGATATATGCCTTAAAGTCTTCTTCCTAAGAAAACAGAAGTGAAGTTTTGAATAGCAGTGCATGATATAGATTGTTTACAAAGATTATTTTTTAAAAATTGTTGGCAAGCTTTTTAATATTTTTAGTAAAATTGCAATAATTTTTAAAATTAAATGTTGCTTATAGGAAGACCATAAGTAGACTTACTATGTCAACTGAAAGGCAGACCACAGGTGCCAGGTATATGGAAAAACCTGTTTTATAATCTTGGTGTCAGGAGAATGACAAGTATAGAAAACATTAATTTTGCATATTTTTAAATAGCTAAGTTTGAATGGGTTTAATGTCTAGTTTAATCTATGGATAGACTAAAATCCCTTCAAATGAACTAATGTGGCCATGGAGAAATGGTTGTAGCTCTTGCTCTTGAATGGCAACCTTAGCATCCTGACTCCCCATTCCAGCACATTTTTCACTAGCTTATTTCTGTCATAATAGACAATAAAGATTAAAAAGCTATTCTAATAAAATGGCATGTATTGGTAAAAATATTTCATTACTATAAGCAATACTTAGCTTTTGTATATTGAAAAATCAAATCAAAATTATATATTAAATATTACTATTGAGGTAGGCAGAGTAATGCCTACTCCTTCATCCCACCCCAAATATCTCTGCCTTCTAATTTCCAGAAGCAGTGAATATATTGCCTTACATGGCAAAAAGAACTTTTTATATGTGATTAAATTAAGGATTTTGAGATGGTGAGATTGTCTTGGATCCTTTGGATGAACTCAGTGTAAACACAAGGTCATTGCAATGATATAGGGAAGGAGGACAGTCAGAGAATTGACATGTGGAGATGGATGTAGGACTAAAAGAGATGCATCTGTGATTTTGAAGACAGAGGAAGGTGCTATGAGCCAAAGAGTGGAGGTTGCCTCTAGATGCTGGGAAAGACAAACAAAACAGAAGACAAAGACAAGAATAGAACAGGTTAGAGCATCCAGAAGAAAAACAGCCATGTCAACATCTAGATGTATGTTTCAGACTTCTAACCTACAGAAATATAAAATAACATATTTGTGTTGTTTTAGGCCATTAAGTTTTTGGTAACACGTTAAAAAAGCAATAAGAAATTAATATTTCATGTGCTCTACAATGATATAAATAATAAATATTGGAAGGATTGGTACATTTTATAGAATTTAAGAAGTAGGGGCTGGGCATGGTGGCTCTTGCCTGTAATCCTAGAACTTTGGGAGGCCGAAACGGTCAGATCAAGAGGTCAGGAGATTGAGACCATCCCAGCTAACATGGTGAAACCCCATCTCTACTAAAAATGCAAAACGTTAGCCAGTTGTGGTGGTGCATGCCTGAATTCCCAGCTACTCTGGAGGCTGAGGCCTGTGAATCACTAGAATGCGGAAGGCAGAGGTTGTGGTGAGCAGAGATTGTGCCACTGCACTTCAGCCTGGTCAACACAGGGAGACAAAAAAAAAAAAAAAAAAAAGAAAAGAAAAAGAAGTAGGCACTGATAACATTGTTACAGGGATTTAGTGTAATGTTCTGGTGAAAGGAGGAAAATAATTGAGAATGATAATTTGAGTGTTTCTTATAATCACCTTCAAGACTAGAAAGTCGAAAAGAAAATATGACAATCTATAGGAAATATAAACATAACCTATAACAAGGAGAGAGAGTCAAATAGAACTTATTATGAAAATTTATCAGCCAAGCACAGTGGCTCATGCCTATAATCCCAGCACTTTGGGAGGCTGAGACAGGTAGATTGCTTGAGTCCAGGAGTTTGAGACCAGCCTGGTCAATATAGCAAAAGGCCATTTCTACAAAAATTAGATGGCAGCTGTGGTGTGCTTCTGGTCCTATCTACTCAGGAGGCTGAGGTGTGAGGACCCCTTGAGTACAGGAGGTAGACGTTGCAGTGATCTGTGGTAGTGCCACTGTACTCCAGACTGGGTGACAGAGAGACCCTGTTTCTAATAATAATATAAAATCAAGAAAATTCAGAAATTTGCAATTTAGCTAAGATTAAAACAGATTATATTGGACTAGGATAGTTGTATAGCAAAAATCCATGTGTGTGCATGTGTGTGTGTGATTACATATGTTATTGTTCAATGCCGTTTCTTGAAATATCACTTCACAGATTGTGTTTCAGTATAGCTTGGCATAAAGAACATTTAAAAAAACATGGCTTTGAAGTTGTGTAGATCTCAGTTTCCTATTACATTAAAAAGTATGTTTATACTATACTGTAGTTTATAAGTGTGCAGTAGCATTATGTCTAAAAATTGTACAAACCCAAGTTAAAAATGCTACATTGCAAAAAAATACGAATGATCATTTGAATCTTTGGTGTATCATAGTCTTTTCATTAGCCTAAGAGTCTTGCCATGATGTTGATGGCTGCTGAGTGATCAGGGTAATTGTTGATGAAAACTATGATGGCTGTAAACAATTTCCTAAAATAAGACAATTAACTTTGCTGTATCAATTGACTCTTCCTTTCATGAAACAGAAAGATTTATTTGGAGCATGAAATGCTGTTTGTTAGCATTTTACCCATAGAACTGCTTTTAAAATTGAAGTCAATCCTCTCAAATTTTGCTGCTACTTTATCAACTAAGTTTATGTAGTATTCTAAATGTTCTGTTGTCATTTTAACAATGATCACAGAATCTTCACCAGGAGTAGACTCCACCTTAAGAAACCACTTTATCTAATTATGCATAGGAAGCAACTCCTTGCCTATTCAAGTTTTATCATAAGATTGTAGCAATTCACTCCTATTTTCAGGCTCTACATCTAATTATAGTTATCTAGCTATTTTCACTAAATGGATGAATACTTCCTACACTAAAATATTGAACCACTTAAAGTCATCTATGAGGTTTAGAATATACATCTTCCAAACTCTTGTTAATGTTTATGTCTTGACCTCCTCCCAAGAACCAGGAAAGTTCTTAATGGCATGTAGAATGGCAAATTGTTTCCAGAAGGTTTTCAATTTACTTTTCCCAAATCCGTCAGAGGAATCACTATCTATGGAAGTTAGTATTTTCACAAATATATTTCTTAAGGAATAAGACTTAAAAGTTAAAAAAAATTTTCTGACCCATAGGCTACAGAACTGAGTTTGTGTCAGCATGCCTGTGAACAACTCTAATTGCCTTGCACATCTCCAGAAGATATCTTCAATGACCAGTTGCATCATCAATGAGCAGTAACATTTCAAAAGGAGATATATATATAGATGCATTTTTTTTTCTGAGCAGCAGGTCTCAACATTTGGGCTTAAAATATTCAATAAATCATGCTGTAAACAGATGTGTTGTCATCCAGGCTTTTTTTTTTTTTCATATTCTAGAGCACAGGCAGAGTGAATTTACCATAATTCCTAAAGGTCCTAGGATTTTCTGGATCATAAGTGAGTATGCACTTCAACTTAAAGTCACCAGCTGCATTAGCCCTTAAGAAGATGGTAACCCTGTCCTTTGAAACTTCGAAGCCAGGCATTGACTTATTCTCTCTAGCTATAAAAGTCCTAGATGGCATCTTCTTCCAACAGAAGACTCTATCATCTAAATGGAAAGTATGACTTTTAGTGTAGCCACCTTTATCAATGATTTTAGCTAGATCTAATGGGTAACTTGCTGCAGCTTTTTCATCAGCACCTGCTGATTTACCTTGTACTTCTATGTTGTGGAGACAGCTTCTTTTCTTAAGCCTCATGCACCAATTTCTGTTAGCTTCCAACTTTTATTCTGTGTCTTACATCTCTCTCAGTCTTCACAGAATTGAAGAGAGTTAGGACCTGGCTTTGCATTAGTCTTTGGTTTATGGGAATGTTTTGGCTTGTTTAATCTAACTAAAATACAAAAACTTTCTCCATATCAGCCATAAGACTGATCCACTTTCTTATCATACGTGTGTTTACTGAAGTAGCACTTTAAATTTCCTTCAAGATCTTTTTTGTAGCATTCACACCTTCATTGTCTGGAAAAAGAGGTCTGGCTTTTGACCTGTCTCAGTGTTCACCATGCGTTCCTCACTAAGCTTCCTCATTTCTAGCTTTTTATTTAAAACAAGATACATATGAGTCATCCTTTTTACTTGACACTTACAGTCTGTTATAGGGTTCCTAATTGGCCTCAGGTCAATATTATTGTGTCTTAGGGAACAGGGAACCCTGCAGAGAAGTAGAGATGGGGGAATGGGTGGTTGGTGGAGCAGTCAGATAAACATATTTATTAATTGCATTTGCTGTCTTACATGGAAAGAGTCTGTGGGGCCCTAAAACAGTTAAGCTAGAACCTCAAAGATCACTGATCACAGATCACTATAGTAAACATAATAATAACAAAAAAGTTTAAAGCATTGCACGAATGACCAATATGGTACACACAGACACCAAGTTAGTGCAACTTACTGGAAAAATAATTCCAATAAGCCTATGTGATACAGGGTTGCCACAACCCTCAGTTTGTAAAAACGTAATATCTGCAAAGCACAGTAAAATGAAGCACAATAAAACATGGCATTCTTGTACTTCATAGACCAGTCTCCTCATTTGTCTATTCAAAGAGACGTGTTCCACTGTATACAAAATACAAAAAATCTAAACACTTTGTCTCAGTTGTTTCTATCATCTTGAAGGCAAATTTGCAGACATGTTTGTGTTCTGAACAAAAACTGTCCCAGCAGTTTAGCCAGAGACATATGGGAGCCAGATTGTACCTGTCAAAAGTCAGTATTGAGAAAGCATTAGTGTAGAATATATTAATGTTCTTGATTGTTAATGTTTGCTCCGTAACCTTCCCATTAGCAGATATGTGTGCCTCTACTTACAGATACATTCATCCATCTCTCTAATGGCTCTGCCTCTGTAGCCGTTGTTAGCACCAGTTATTCATCATTGCAAGTAGAATATGTTCTATTCCTAACATGGCCTTCATTTCAAGTGAATATAGTATGAAAAAGTTACACATTCAGACAAATTTCTCATTTTTTATTTTCTACATGGTTTAATAAATAATACTGCAAATGTGAGATTTAGAAACATGGACTTCTTTCCCCTTTGTTGTTAGAGTGAAAAGGCCTTTTCTCAGCTAAAATATAAAATGAGATTGAAAACAAATTTATCTTGAGTAAGAAATTATTAAACATTGAAATATAATACTATATATTTCAAATCAATACTTTTTATAATTTGATAGTATTCAAAATTAAGTATAAAATAGATAATGTATAAAGTTTTATTTTTAAGAAAATATAATCTTATGGGAATCTTCTTTACACTATCTGATTCTTTCTATCTATTTTGTACATTTTCACTTTATTAGAATTAGCTCTTTACATTCTTTTTCTCACATGTATACACTTTCATACTATTTCTCATGCTGAGATCTTTAATATATGAAATTTTGTATTCAATTTCTTAATTATTTATGTGTGATACCTGTTTTCAACAAGTCCAAGGTGACTAATCTAAGATGCTCCAAAATATGTATATTTATTTCACTAAAACAAATACAACTGATTGATTTCAGGAAAAAATTCTTTTTGGAGTATATTAAAATAAGAATATGTAAAAGCATGTAAAAACAAAATCTGGAGAAAATGATTGCAATGTTGTTGAAATTGTAAGCAAAAATATAATTACCTATAAACAATTGTGAAAGTATGAGTTTGCAGGGGACTTTTTTCAGATTCAAGTAATAAATGCTTATTTTAATGGCCTAATATTCAAAGTGTACAATAATGATTAAAGAAATAGGTGTGAAAGTTACACTCCTGCAATTTAATTATTCATCAGTATATGTCCTGCCACAACTAATTATAGTCTGGATTCAAAGCATACTAAGAGCTCTGTATCATTGAATAATGGGGATTTTGGTAAGAATTTAAATCTGAGTGGGTCAGAGGCATATTTTAATGTAATTTTCGTCAGTGTTTAAGGGAATCAAATGTGTCAGTGAAGTATGGGAGCAGGAGGTATTAGGCCTAAGTAACATGAAAATTCAGGTGGCTAGCATTACCTTGTTTCTAGATCAATAATTTGCTTAGAGCAGGATCTTATTCCATTGGGTTGATATAAGGATAGTTTACAATATTGGGTCCAGTTTCCAGAAGGCAGATGGCAAAGTAAACCGGACTGCAACAGAAATACAAACCATCTTTGGGAGTAGGGCATATAAAAAAAAAAAAAGTAGAGGAGAGGTTTACTTGTAGCAGTATGGCCAGAGTTCAGTGAACACAGAAGCCCAGAATAGCATATGCCTAGGGTTCATCTTATATATACTCAAAGTCTGGTCAAATCTCTATCCTCTCAGATGGTAGTCTTGCATTCCCTGGTGCTAAGAGACTGAGTCTATATATCGAAGACTTCATTTCACCAGCAGGTGCGAATTGTCTATATTTCAAAGCCATCTTTGTTTTTTAAGTGATTGAGACCAAGAGTAATCCATATTTAGTTGTTTGACAATTTAAACTAAGGCTTAGGTTATTCCTTGACTTTATCAATGTACTAATATACATTTTTTTCATATGCTGTGCCATGTATATCTGTGATTTTTAAAAAATACAACATGTCACTGTTGTTCAGTTGTTTTTCTTTCATTACTGCCCCTTGCCCAAAGGAGATTTTTAGATTTTTTTTTATTACTATCCCTTCTAGGTGCCTTTTTAGGATTTATTTTTCTTAAATGCTGCCACCCTTCATTAAATTTTACTACCACAAAAATGCTGTATATCTATCTATGTACTGTGGTCATTTTGAGCAGCAAATTATTATATTATCTGTCATTTTTTTTACTCCCCAGGAAGGATCAATGTTTATCCTCTTGTGGACAAGTTAGGGGTTAAAATATCATCCCATTATAATACATGTAACAACCTAAAATTATTAAAAAGTTAGTTTTTAAAACATTTTTCAATTTGGTGGCTTGTATATATGGCACTTTGTTTTGCATCAGCAATATTTATTTGGAAATATACAAATATGGCAAAAATAAAAGTAAATGATTTTTTTTCTTCTATTCAAATATGTGTTCCCAAGATCTGCTGAGGTTCTTAGGTAAATACTCATTAGACTAAAATAGACTGATAGACTAATTCTGACTCTCTAGGTTTCACTTAGCAATTTTCCCTTCTCCTATGTCATTGATCACTCCTGATTCATTTCAGCAAAGGAACATACTGACATATCTCCTATCTTAAAGTGTTTGCCATTGATCCAAGCTCCTGCTTTAGCTGCTGACCCATTTGTTCCCCATCCTTAAGAGAAATCTCCTTGAGAAACAGGGCTATACTAGTTCTCTGTCTCCCTTTATAAGTCCCATTTTCTACTAAATCCGCTCCTATTTTACCTTCAACATACTCCTCGACAAAGCAGGTCTTGTCAAGAATACAGATATCACTTACATTGACAAATTCAATGGCTGAGATTCAGTTCCAATCTTATTTTGCTTATTCCCTCCTATTTACTGGCCACTCATTCCAATTCTCCTTTGTTGGATTCTGAAATAAAGGACCAAGAGCTAACACTTTGATGATATTATCTTCCCATATACACTCCTAGTGAACTCATTAAATCTCCTCTGGAAGTGATATGGATTTCTTGGATATTTAATACACATAGCGTATTTAACACGTCCCAAAGCAAACCTGATATTCTCTGCAACAAAATTTAGCAAAAAATTAATGCTTAATATTAAGTACCCATGAAGATACAGGACTGTAAAAAGAGCCATAAAAAGAAATGAATTAATGACATTTGCAGCAACCTATATGAGATTGGAGACTATTATTCTAAGTGAAGTAACTAAGGAATGAAAAACCAAACATTGTTTGTTGTTCTCACTTATAAGTAGGAGCTAAGCTATGAAGATGCAAAGACATAAGAATGACACAATAGACTTTGGGGACTTGGAAAAAGGTGGGAAGGAGGTGAGGATAAAAGACTATAAATCGAGTGCAGTGTATACTGCTTTTGTGATGGTTGCACCAAAATCTCACAAATCACCAGTAAATAATTATTCATGTAAGCAAACACCAACTGTTCCCCAATAACCTATGTAATAAAAAATTTAACAAAAAACATTTAAAAATAAAAAAAAATATTGCTGAGGAAATAGGAACTGTTGGTCCTGTTGGATCACATGTCCTTTTCTGGGTTAATTGTATTTAGTCTCTTTTATTGTATCCATGTAGATATTCATAGGAGAAGAAACAAAAATTAAATATAAAGGACAATATGTACTTAAATATAGTGGTTTATTACAATTATATCATAGCCTACTTTTATTACCATTATCATCTATTAGATTTGATGTTTCTAAAACATGTATTTTATCTTTTACTAATAAATACATTTTATTTGATTCTCACATAAGATGTCAGTTGCAGTGTTGTTCACTCAGATGATACAGAAATTTTATGAGTGAAATTGCCAAAAGAAGACTCCATTGTTTTATGATTTATCAGTAATTAGACTATTTACTTTCATGTAGAGACAAGTTCTAGAGTTAGATGTCTAAGTGTTGTATGAAACAAATAATTCATTTTGCAAATGTAGAGTGATATCTGTTCTGTAAATTAAACCTTGCTGATCTTCTAAATGAGTTTGTGTTCATTGTTAAGAATCCATACTTTTATGACTTTACAAATTTAAAGTTTAATGTAAATCAGATTTAAATGTGTAGTTATAAATCTTAAATTATACATTCATTTTGAAATTTAATCTGACATTGTTCATTTCATATTTGACAAATAGAATGAATAAGTATTAAAATTACCCTAGTAAGACTCTTGAAATGTAATGTATGTAAAATATTTTAAATATAAATTTAATAACAGGAATTATAATTCTCATTTTGGAAATGGATACTAAAAAGTGCACAAAAATCATTATGGAACCAAGGCACACTTGAAAGGCAATGCAGTATATTGTCTAAGACATAGACTTTGCAGTTTATAACCTGAATTGGATGCTGGGGCCAGCACTTACTAACTTTGTGACAATGGACATTTACTTAGCTTCATGTAAATTGTTTTTATAAATCTCTAAGATCTGGATATTAACAATACTTTCTGAGAGATCGGGGGAAGATGGCCAACTAGAAACAGCTCAGGATTGCAGCTTCCAGTGAAAGTGCAGAGGGTGAGTGGATGCCGCCTTATTGCCCACAGACCAGGAGATTCCCAGGCAGAGGAGCCCCACGGGTCACCAGCACAGCTGTTTTGGCCCACGCGGCTGCTTTGCCTGCGGCAGTTCTCTGTACAAAAGACACTGGTCTGGGTGCCCTCTTAGCTGGCGATCGGAGCCCTGAGATGGCAGAGTCGCCCATTCATCTGAAATAGTGAGTCAGGCCAGGAGATTCCTAGGCAAAAAAAATGCAAGGAATCTCAGCGCTGCTGTTTCAGCCGGCTCAGTGAGTCGTGGCACGGGAGATCCTGGCGCCTTTTCGACAGGTGACTGGAATACTGGGAGACAGTCGACTGTTCAACAACAACAACAACAAAAAAGACTCTGAGTGAGGGAGCCAGGTGATCAGGCTAGGCTGGTCCCACCCCCCCACCCACAAATAAAAAAAAAAGCAGTAATTGAAAACGCTCTGGGTTAGAGTTTCACAGCAAGCACAGCTGAACCTGGACGGTCCTGCTCTGTGGGGGAGGGGTGTCCACCATTACTGAGACACTCTACCACTATGGAGGCAGTCTGATCATCGCTGAGGTAGCCCGCCGTTGCTGAGGCAACCCGCCATTGCCAAGGCAACCTGCCACTCCACCATAACAGAGGCGTGCCACCATTGCCAAGGCAGTTCTAACTACACCCATATAAACAGGACTGCAAGGAAGATCACACGGCAGCTGGGCGGAGCCCACAGCAGCTCAGCAAAGCCTCTGCAGGCAGACAGTGACTAGGCTGCCTCTTCGCTGGGCAGGGCAGCCCTGAAAGAAAAAAAAAGGCAGAAGCACAACAGAAACTCATAAATAAAGCCCTAACTCCCTGGGACAGAGCACCTGGGGGGGAAAAAAAAGGGAGTTTATGAGTTCTGCTGCAGCAGACCTAAACGTACCTGCCCAGCAACTCTGAATGAACAATGGAGCTCACAGCTCAGGCCTTGAGCTCCAATAAAGGACAGACTGTCTCCTCAAGCAGCTCCCTGACCCCTATATATCCAAAGAGTCACATTATAAAGGAGAGAACAGACTGACATTTGGCGGGCATCCTTCTGGGACAAAGATAGCAGAAGAGGAAACTGGTAGCAACCCTTACTGTTCTGCAGCTGCTGCAGGTGATACCCCAGCAAGCAGGGCCTGGAGTGGACCTCAACAGTCCTACAGCAGAGGGGCCAGACTGTTAGAAGGAAAGCTAAGAAAAAGAAGTCACTTCAGCATCCACAAACTGGAAGTTCACTCAGAGACCCAATCTGAAAGTCAGTAACTACAAAGACAGCAGGTGGATAAACCCACAAAGATGGGAAGAAACCAGCACAAAAAGGATGAAAACAACAGAAACTGGAACACCTCTCCTCCTAAAAGGGATCATAACTCCTCACCAGCAAGGGAACAAAACGGGATGGAGAAGGTGTATAATGAAATGACAGAATCAGACTTCAGAAGGTGAAACTTCAGAATAAGAAACTACAGTGAGCTAAAAGAACATGTTCTAACCCAATGCAAAAAAACTAAGAACCTTAAAAAAGATTTGACGAAATGCTAACGAGGATGGACAACATAGAGAAGAATATAAGTGAATTGATGCAGCTGAAAAACACAACACAAGAACTTCGCGAAGCATGCACAAGTGTCAACAGCTGAATTGACCAAGCAGAAGAAAGGATATCAGAGGTCAAAGATCAACTCAATGAAATAAAATAAGAAGGCAAGAATAGAGAAAAAAGGGTAAAATGGAATGAACAAAGTCTCCAAGAAATGTTGGACTATGTGAAAAGACCTAATCTACATTTGATAGGTGTACCTGAATGTGACGAAGAGAATGAATCCAAGCTGGAAAATACTCTTCAGGATATTATCCAGGAAAACTTCCCCAACCTAGCAAGGCAGGCCAATATTCAAGTCCAGGAAATACAGAGAACTCCACAAAGATATTCCTTAAGAAGAGCAACCCCAAGGCACATAATCGTCAGATTCACCAGGGTTGAAATGAAGGAGAAAATGCTAAGGGCAGCCAGAGAGAAAGGTCAGGTTACCCACAAAGGGAAGCCCATCAGACTCACAGCAGATCTCTCAGCAAAAACCCTACAAGCCAGAAGAGAGTGGGGACCAATATTCAGCATCCTTAAAGAAAAGAACTTTCAACCCAGAATCTCCTATCCAGCCAAACTAAGCTTCATAAGTGAAGGAAAAATAAAATCCTTTGGGAACAAGCAAGTACTGAGAGATTTCATCACCACCAGACCTGCTTTACAAGAGCTCCTGAAAGAGGCTCTACACATATAAAGGACAACCAGTACCAGCCACTCCAAAAACATACCAAATAGTAAAGAGCATGAACACAATCAAGAATCTGCATCAACTAACAAACAAAACAGCCAGCTATCATGAAAATGACAGTATCAAATTCACACATAACAATATTATCCCTAAATGTAAATGGACTAAATGCCCGAATCAAAAGACACAGACTGGCAAATTGGATAAAAAGCCAAAACCCATCAGTGTGCTGTATCCAGGAAACCCATCTCACATGCAAGGATACACAAAGGCTCAAAATAAAGGGATGAAGGAAGATTTACCAAGCAAATGGAGAGCAAAAAAAAAGCAGGAGTTGCAATTCTCGTTTCTGATAAAATAGACTTTAAAGCAACAAAGATCAAAAGAGACAAAGAAGGACATTACATAATGGTAAAAGGATCAATGCAACAAGAAGAGCTAACGATCCTAAATATATAGGCACCCAATACGGGAGCACCCAGATACATAAGGCAAATTCTTAATGACTTACAAAGAGACTTAGACTCCCACATAATAATAGTGGGAGACTTTAACACCCCGTTGACAATATTAGACAGAACAACCAGACAGAAAATTAACAAGGATATCCAGGACCTGAACTCAGACCTGGAACAAGCAAACCTAATAGACATTTACAGAACTCTCCACCCCAAATCCACAGAATATACATTCTTCTCAGCACCACATCACATCTACTGTAAAATTAACCACATAACTGGAAATAAATCACTCCTCAGCAAATGCAAAAGAACGGAAATCATAACAGTCTTTCAGACCACAGTGCAATCAAGTTAGAACTCAGAATGCAGAAACTAACTCATAACTTCACAGCTTCATGGAAACTGAACAACTTGCTCTTGAATGTTGACTGGATAAACAATGAAATGAAGACAGAAATAAAGATGTTATTCGAAACCAACGAGAATGAAGACACAACATACCAGAATCTCTGGGACACATTTAAAGCAGTCTCTAGAGGAAACTATATAGCAATAAGTGCCCACATGAGAAGCAAGGAGATATCTAAAATTCAAACCCTAGCATCAAAATTGAAAGAGCTAGAGGAGCAAGGTCAAAAAAACTCAAAACCTAGCAGAAGACAAGAAATAACTAAGATCAGAGCAGACCTGAAGGAGATAGAGACATAAAAAAACCTTCAAAAAATCAATAAATCCAGGAGCTGGTTTTTTGAAAAGATCAACAAAATAGACAGACCACTAGCCAGATTAATAAAAAAGAAAAGAGAGAATAACCAAATTGATGCCATAAAAAACGATAAAGGGGATATCACCACGGATTCCACAGAAATTCACACCATCATCAGCGATTATTACAAACAACTCTATGCACATACACTAGTAAACCTGGAGGAAATGGATAAATTCCTGGACACTTGCCTCCTCACAAGCCTAAACCAGGAAGAAGTTGAAACCCTGAATAGACGAATAACAAGGTCTGATGTTGAGGCAGCAATTAAGAGCCTACCACCCAAAAAAAGCTCAGGTCCAGATGGGTTCACAGCCGAATTCTACCAGACATACAAAGAGGAGCTGGTACCATTCCTTCTGAAACTCTTCCAAATAATCCAAAAAGAGGGAATCCTTCCCAAATCTTTTTATGAGACCAACATCATCCTGATACCAAAACCCGGCAGAGACTCAACAAGAAAAGAAAACTTCAGGCCAATATCCATGATGAACATAGATGCAAAAATCTTCAATAAAATACTGGCAAGCCGATTGCAACAGCACATCAAAAAGCTTATCCACCATGATCAAGTAGGCTTCATCCCTGGGATGCAAGGCTGGTTCAACATACGCAAGTCTATAAACATAATTCACCACATAAACAGAACCAAAGACAAAAACCACATGATCATCTCAATTGATGCAGAGAAGGCCTTTGACAAAATTCAACGGCCCTTTATGCTAAAAACCCTCAATAAACTAGGTATTGACAGAAGGTATCTCGAAATAATAAAAGCTATTTACAACAAACCAACAGCCAATATCATACTGAATGGGCAAAAACTGGAAGGATTCCCTTTGAAATCTGGCACTAGACAAGGATGCCCTCTCTCACCACTCCTATTCAATATAGTACTGGATGTTCTAGCCAGAGCAATCAGGCAAGAAAAAAAAAATAAAGGATATTCAAATAGGAAAGGAGGAAGTCAAATTGTCTCTATTTGCAGACGACATGATTGTATATCTAGAAGACCCCATCATCTCAGCCCAAAATCTCCTGAAACTGTTAAGCAACTTCAGCAAAGTCTCAGGATACAAACTCAATGTACAAAAATCGCAAGCATTCCTATACACCAATAACAGACTTAAAGAGAACCAAATCAAGAACTAACTGCCATTCAGATTTGCTGCAAAGAGAATAAAATACCTAGGAATACAACTAACAAGGAACGTAAAGGACCTCTTCAAGGAGAACTACAAGCCACTGCTCAATGAAATAAGAGAGGACACAAACACATGGAGAAACATTCCATGTTCATGGTTAGGAAGAATCAATATCATGAAAATGGCCATACTGCCTAAAGTAATTTACAGATTCAATGCTATTCCCATTAAGCTACCAATGACCTTCTTCACAGAGCTGGAGAAAGCCACCTTAAACTTCATATGGAACCAAAAGAGAGTCAACATAGCTAAGTCAATTCTAAGCAAAAAGAACGAAGCAGGAGGCATCACACTACCAGACTTCAAACTATACTACAAGGCTACAGTAATCAAAACAGCATGGTACTGGTACCAAAACGGAGATATAGACCAATGGAACAGAACAGAGGACTCGGAGGCAACACAACATATCTACAACCATCTGATCTTTGACAAACCTGGCAAAAACAAGCAATGGGGAAAGGATTCCCTGTTTAATAAATGATGTTGGGAAAACTGGCTAGCCATGTGCAGAAAGCAGAAACTGGACCCCTCCCTGATGCCTTACACTAAAATTAACTCCAGGTGGATTAAAGACTTAAACATAAGACCTAACACCATAAAAACCCTAGAAGAAAATCTAGGCAAAACCATTCAGGACATAGGTGTAGGCAAGGACTTCATGACCAAAACACCAAAATCATTGGCAACAAAAGCCAAAATAAACAAATGGGACCTAATCAAACTCCACAGCTTCTGCAAGGCAAAAGAAACAGTCATTAGAGTGAACAGCAATCAACAGAATGGGAAAAAATTTTTTCAGTCTACCCATCTGACAAAGGGCTGATATCCAGAATTTACAAAGAACTAAAACAGATCTACAAGAGAAAACAAACAAGCCCATTCAAAAGTGGGCAAAGGATATGAACAGACACTTTACAAAAGAAGACATACATGAGGCCAACAAACATATGAAAAAATGCTCATCATTTCTGATCATTAGAGAAATGTAAATCAAAACTACATTGAGATACCATCTCACGCCAGTTAGAATGGTGATCATTAAAAATTCTGGAGACAACAGATGCTGGAGAGGATGTGGAGAAATAGGAACACTTTTACACTGTTGGTGGGAGTGTAAATTAGTTCAACCATTGTGGAAGACAGTGTGGCGATTCCTCAAGGACATAGAAATAGAAATTCCATTTGACCCAGCAATCCCATTACTGGGTATATATCCAAAGGATTACAAATCTTTCTACTATAAGGACACGTGCACACGAATGTTCATTGCAGCACTGTTTACAATAGCAAAGACCTGGAACCAACCCAAATGCCCATCGATGATAGACTGGACAGGGAAAATGTGGTACATATACACCATGGAATATTATGCAGCCATCAACAATGATGAGTTCGTGTCCTTTGTAGGGGCATGGATGAACCTGGAAACCATCATTCTCAGCAAACTAACACAAGAGCAGAAAATCCAACACTGCATGTTCTTACTCATAGGTGGGTGTTGAACAATGAGAACACATGAACACAGGGAGGGGAGCACTACACACTGGGGTCTGTTTGGGGGAAATGGGGGAGGGACGGGGGTGTGGGGAGGTGTGGAGAGATAGCATGTGGAGAAATGCCAGATATAGGTGAAGGGGAGGAAGGCAGCAAATCACACTGCCACATGTGTACCTATGCAACAATCTTGCATGTTCTTCACATGTACCCCAAAACTTAAAATGCAATAAAAAATAAATAAAATAAAGTAAAAAGTTTAGATCACAAAAAAAGAAAAAAAAACCAATACTTTCCTCATATAAGGTTTTTGAGGATTAAATTTATCAATCATATATAAAGTATTTAGAACAGTGTCTAACACCTAAGTGCCAAGTAAGTGTGTCCTATTGTTATTATGGAGCAGTTAAACAACAAAAACCTAGTAAATCATTTTGAACAAACTAAATATTTTCTCTCATTTTTCTTCTCACAGTAATCAGGCATAGAAACCAAAGTTATAAGGAAATTAAATGGCTTTCTCAAGGAGTCTCAGCTTGTTGAAAACAGAGCTGTGGTAAGAACTAGAAACTCCATACTTGTTATATGCTGCTAATAGTTCCTTACTCAAAAAATAAATCCTATCAAATTTAGCCAAATAACTAAGTAATATATAATTATAAATCTTTTATTGGTCACAAGCATACTCTTGGCACTGCGCCCATTTTTTGTCTCTCTTACCTTTTATTTACTATTTTAAACTCTTACTACAAAGACTTCAAAACCAAAATTATCAACTAAACTCAAAGAAAAGACATAAAAATGTTAAATTATATACCTAAGAATATCCAAATAATAAACCACTGAACAGGGATTAAAACCAAGGCATGTCTTTGCCTAAAATCGAATTTCTTTTCCCACTAAACCATTTTTGTGAGTTTTTCATACAATGTAGATTAAAGCAGAATGTAACTTTAGTATTTTCTTTTTTGATGTGTTAAACTCTACTGTCAAGTCCTTCCTAAACCTAATATGTTTTAAGATAATTTGATACTTTACTTTGTTCTAGACTATATATTGCTAGGTCAAGAACTAGTCCATACAATATGCAAGACTGGACTCCCAACTGCATAGATTCCTGCCAATTAACACTTTCCAGGAGTCTTTAGATAGTCTGACAGGGCTATTGCCTGTGTAATGTACTGCAAAATTATTGAATAAAGTATTTTAAAACACAATGTAATTTATTAAGTATTTGCTAGCTGGATGGGATGGTGAAGCAGGTCTGTTTAATAGGTTGGGTGCTTCTCATTCGTGCTGGTTTATAAACTTGGCTTGTATACGTATTTTAACCATCCATGCATGCTTAATGGCTCTTTCTATCAATTCTATCTGAAGGTTAACCTAATGTCTGTATTAGGTCAATAGATTCTGTAACAGAAATCTATGCAGATGGGCTATTAAATGATATCAAAATTACTCAAGCAAGTGATAGTGGTCGTTTACTTTTACCTTAATTCCCTTAGAGTATGAGGAAGATCTTTAAAATGTATATAAAAGTGTTAAGAAAGCTGAAATCGAGCTGCTATGGGGCATTATTTATCTTTTCTTTTCAAGTCAGAAAGATAGCTAATTATACCGTAAAGATATAAAATATTGGAAATGAAGCTTTTCCCTTGGTATAATAAAACTTTTAAAAAAGCAGAATTTATTCTCTGTACCATTTGTCTTTAATTCATGCTATAAATTTATTGAGATATACATCTGTATGTGTATATATATACATTTATATATATATATATATATATATATATATATATATATATATAATGATTGAACAAAGAATCCTATTATTACAAATCACAAGTCTTGTGTCTAACGTTCTAACAATCTGGTAATGTGGCAAGTAGATATTAAGCATTAAAATGTAGTTCTATAGCAGTGCACTTATTAATACACTAAAAACAGTACACCATAATTTTTTTCAAACATGTTATATGTAGGCATTATGTTATACAAATAAAGTGAAATGATTCAGACAAAACATTTGCATATAGTAGGAAAAAATAAAAACAACAAAAATTATTGTTCTGACAATGTTACTCACGTGGCATTTTAGGAAAAAATCAGAAAGGTCTGGAAATCAACTTGATGAAATAGAAAGGAAGATGGAAGATTGAAAAAATATTCTCATTACCTACAAGAGAAATTTTAAGCTAACTGTCCTTGCATGCCATATCCTTGAGAAACTAGACTATGCTTACCTCCAGTTCCAGTTCTTGTCAGTCCCTTGGATTAACTCTCATGTTTCTGTACATAAAAAAATAACATACTAGAGGTTCAATAACAGACCCCCAACCTTCATACTCCTGCCCTGCACATGTAGGGTTTTTATCATATGGTTGCATTTGCAATTTCCTTGATTGCCCCTACTCCTCACATGTTTTCTTAGAATTGTGTCTCCATTTTGAGTCACTTTAATTTAGAATATTTTCTTGACCTTATTTAGTTCCCCCTACAATGTTTGGGTAGCAGCCGTTTGTTGCTTATAAAATCTAATGCACATCTATAATTCTGTCCATGTCTTTTGTATTAAGATTCTTTGTTATCCGTACTACACAGTAAATTTTTGGGACAGAATATTATATCTCATTATTTTTTAATTCCAGTACCTAGCACAATTTGGGATTACATAATATATAATACACAAATTTAATATACATAATAAAAGTTTCCACATGAAATTGAGATGACACATTTGAAAACTTCAAGGTTGAGTAGAAATCAAGTAGGAAAACAAAGGCAGTAAGATCATTCCAGGAATAAGAAACATAATGTAAAAAATGTAGAATTATAAGAAAATATAGTGGTAGGTCATCCTATAGTATGAATCAGAAATGTGTCTTATTTCTGAAAACATACCTAGCTTATCATCTTATTCTTGAGATAACATGGTTATCTTGAAAAGGCAGGCAAAGTTTGTGAGTCTGGGATCATGAAATTCAGAGACTGATATTTCCCCTGAGAAAACTTGAAATATACTGACTTATAGTGTCAGTAGAGTAGAAAAGTATGCCTATCACAAAGGCTAGGATAGAAAGAAATGATACAGGAAAAGACAGAGGATCTAAATAAGAAAGAACTAGACATTATAATTGTCCATATTTAAAGGATATAACTTGATGTTTCAATATATTTATTTGTTATATAATAATAAAATAAGGATAGTTAACATACTCATCAACTGATGCACTTACAATTTCTTTGTGGTGAGGATATTCAAAAGCATGTCTTCTAGCTATTTTGTGATATACTATGCTTTTGTAAGGTATGATTAAAGAATAAAAGTGTGGTTACAAGAGACTGGGGAGGGGAAGGGAGAATGGAAGATAAAGAGGTTGTTCAATAGCTACAAAGTTACAATTAGATAAGAGGAATAAATTTTCATGTTCTATTGCACAGTAAGGTTACTGTGGTAAAGACCTGCATTTTTATTTTTATACTATTTATTTATTTAGACATGGAGTCTCACTTTGTCACCCAGGGTGGAATGTGGTGGTGTGATCTCAGTTCACTGCAACCTCTGTCTCTCTCCAGGATTCAAGCAATTCTCGTTCCTCAGCTTTGACTAGCTAGGATTACAAGCTCCCAACACTGCCAGGTTAATTTTGTATTTTTAGTAGAGATAGACTTTCACCTTGTTGGTCAGGCTAATCTCAAACTCCTGACCTCAAGTGATTTGTTCGTCTGATCTTCCCAAAGTGCTGGGACAGGTGTGAGCCACTGCACAGGGCCAAGACCTGAATTTTTAATTGTCCGCTGAATAACATCATTGCACAGATCCATGGCCATGTCAATTCATCCCAAGATACTTAAAAAAGTTTCTTAACATTATTTTCTCTGTCTTGTACTTACTATGTATGTTCCACCCTATTTTTTGTAAAGACTTAATCATATCTCCATTCTGCTCACCACCTTTATCTTGCCGCCTTCTATCCCAACAAAACACCTATTTTGCAAGTTTTCAGCATAACTCTGTATGACTCGGGGGAAGAAACCCTATTTGAGTTTCTGAGGCTCATGCTGCTTCGTTTATGATCATCTAAACCAATCATAGTAATCTCTTTTTCCGTAGCTACTAGATATATTATGGATAGGCAGGTGACTCGGCTCTGGCAAATGAGAAACTCTAGGTGTCTTTTGAAGTGTCTTGGAAAAATGTCTTACTCCTAGGAAAGATTAATGGGAAGATATGATACATCTTGATGCAATACCTGGAACATCTGCACCCATTTGCTATGTGTGACCTTGAAAAATAAGCCAGCATAATTTAAGTAAGTCTTAATTAATTTCCTGAAGTTATCATCTTTGTATGCCACCTTGACTTTACAAATTGAACATTGTGAAAGTCCAGTGAGTCAGGATTTCTCATTCTAGCATCTTTATACATGCCAGATAAAGCCTTCCAGGACCACCTCCTGATTTTTAAACCTTGACTCTTGTACCCTCTTGTTTTATGAACTATTGTTTCAACTAAATTGATTGAAACACGAAGGCATGCATATGTTTCACCTGGGATCTTTTAGAAAGCAGATTTTGATTCAGTTTAAACATCTCCCCCATTACCTGCTTCTTGTTTAGTTGACATATTATAATTGTGAATATTTAAGGGATATAACTTGTTTCAATACATTTATTTGTTATATAATAATCAAATAAGGATAGTTAACATACTCATCAACTGATACAGTAGGGTTTTGGAGTAGGGTCTGGTGTTCTGGGTTGTAGTTTATACTAAGCTGCTGATCTACAAATCATTCTTTGAGTAAATATGTACTAGATTCCCTGTAAGTATTCTTTTCAGATGACCAGGATTGGAGAAGACAAAACCAGAACTGAAGCTTTGCATATTATGAGGCATATATTCCGACCCTTGTCTTGTTAATCACTTATTTCTAAAGCACTAGTTCCTTTGAAATCAGGTAAATTCTCCAATAAAATAAAATAAATGGGCAACACATTTTTAACACTCAGAATCAGAATAGACCTGATAACAGAATGTGTGTGTATATGTGTATGTAAGTATGTATGTGTGTGTATATATTTATATACACATCTCAGAATACACACACACATGCACATATACTTAAATGATTATATATCATTCCTAATGCCATATTCTCTTATTTTCTCTGAATGTTACCTTTGAGTTAACTGAAAAAAAAAAAACTATCTAAATTAGGGATTTAAGTGTGTGATAGTTTTAGAAAGAACTTCTTAAGAAGGAGTTGCAGAAAACTTTTAAAGCTATATTCATTACTGAAAACTAGTTTCCTGCAGTTAAGGAAAGCAGATTATCTAGGGTTATTGAAAAAAAAAAACCTACTGTTATTAGTATAAAACTTTGTTTTCTAAATTAGTGGTAAAAATTGTCTAGTTTTTGTAAATTTACTCTATTCGCTAGTGTCTTGGGTGCTTGTTTACATTGGAGCTAGAGAAGCTTGAAATTCTGCTGGTAATTGGTGTCTTCAAGGTTCTGACATTTGAAGCATTTAAACCACATTGAAGTTTCTTCTGATTTTTATTTGCACTTTTCTTTTATATGAGAAAATATAATTACAGACAAATATCAAGAAGATTGTAAGTGGCAATTGTTATTCAAATCAAGATGGAAGTAATGTAAACAGTAGTGAATATTTAATAATTCATTTCTAGAGTAACTATAAAAGGAAATATAATATAAAATCTAATAAGAATGTTACTACTTTTAAATGGAGTCAAGAATTCTAGGACTCTTCCAACCTATTTATTTTCCACGACTTTAACAAAAAGAAGAAATATTTAGTTTGATAATTGTTTTTAAACATTTGTTGACTAGGGCTTATTTTTTAATAAAGAAATCTAATTTTAGTTATAAAGAAAAGCCTTTGTAGGTGAGCGTTGTCATTTTCCCCAATTCAGTTGGAATTCAAATATTACATCCTTAAGAACACAGTCATGGGAGAAGTCATTTCATACTTAAATTTCTGTTCAACTTTCCCACTCACAGTATAACAAAGTAACCTAATCAAATTCTCTTTGTTAAATTTCCTTTTTAGTAGAAATATCCAGAGGTCTAATATTCATAATCTTTTGTGAGTTTGAATAGTATATGTTTTTTATTCAACTACGTCAAGATGATTTTTAAATTATATGTAATGAGTTATAAGTAATAAAAATTGCTGGAAAAATATTAAACTATTCCAGAAATGCTGGGCGCGGTGGCTCAAGCCTGTAATCCCAGCACTTTGGGAGGCCGAGGTGGGTGGATCACAAGGTCAAGAGATCAAGACCATCCTGGTCAACATGGTGAAACCCCGTCTCTACTAAAAATACAAAAAATTAGCTGGGCATGGTGGCGCGTGCCTGTAATCCCAGCTACTCAGGAGGCTGAGGCAGGAGAATTGCCTGAACCCAGGAGGCGGAGGTTGCGGTGAGCCGAGATCGCGCCATTGCACTCCAGCCTGGGTAACAAGAAAGAAACTCCGTCTCAAAAAAAAAAAAAAAAAAAAAAAAAATTAATAATTATCATAGCAGTAATATTGATATATTTACTGTGTACCAAACTATTATAGTCATCATATTATGTTTGTGATTTTCATTTTCTCCCTTCCATTATATTATACCTTACCATAGATTTACCTGGGCAATTCTTCTAAAGTTCTCTTCTTTCAGACAACATCCAGAGGTCCAATAGTCCTATATATGTATGAGTTTGAATAGTATGCCACCTTGGATCAAGAAGATTTATGATTTCTGTCAATTGTTGTTTTTTCCATTATGATTTAATTATGAGATATTAGTTCCCAGTTATTATAGCACATGAATTCAAGAGATATTTGTGGCTCCTTGAAAGATAATGAACTTATACAGGGATTTAATGAATAATATTAACAATTAAAATTATCGTAATAGCAGTAACAATACAATATTGATAATAGAAATATTTTTTGTGTGCCGAACTAACAAATTTGGTGTCACTACTAAACCATGTCTTTTTCCATTCTATTTGGCCACACAGCTATTCTACTTCTCTATAATACAGGGAGTTTCATGAAGCCACAATTTTACTTCAAAATGGTCAGATGTTTAGTTGATGTCTTCAGGCTCAGGAGCCTTTTTCTCCCTTTCCTTGCTGTAGAAAGAAAGTTGGGTTCCATTGTGATTTTTATACATTTTTGTAAGACTGTTCATTTTATTGTATTTTAAACATGCTCAGAGGCGGCATGTTTTGTATCTGTAAGTTTAAATGTAGGTGTAGTTATTTAGAAATAAATAAGAAAATAAATAAAATATGTAGGATGGGTACAAGTAGATATACAGCAGAGAACAACACATTTTGATTATTGACTAGAAAACATGGGAAATTTTGTCATCTTCAATTTACATTTCTTCATTGTGACCAAAATTTTCTCAACACAAACATGTTGTATAGAAGAGAGATGTGGTTTGTGGAACAATTGAGATCGTTTCCTGTTTTTTTTCTTCTTACTTTTTTTTTTTGCATTTTCTCCTGAAGCAGGATATACGTATAGATGCCATTCAGTTAGAACATTGACTACAAGTTGAATGCAAAGAGTCCTGTCCTCATCGAAACACTTATTTGTGGTGAGGCAGTGTCTGTGTCTGTGAATAACATTTGTTAGGACTAGATGCCTAATGGATGAGATGGCACCTTCACACAAAAACATAATAGGTAATTACATAATTATTGAGTTTAGTAAAGAAAAGTTCCATCTGCTTTCAGCCCTAAGAATTACACAATGCATTCTCCTATCCCCACAAATCAGCTTTGGCTAGAAAATGTACAGTTTTAGAATTAGACTGCTAATATGTGAAAGGATTTATTTGAAATTTTTCTACACAAGATATTTTTATCTCAAATACAATCAGATTCTAAGGCATTTCTTGACAATATGTGTATTTTTAATTGCAATTAATCCTGATATATAAATGTTAGAACTTAAAAAAATTGAGAAACCTATCAAGTAATAAATTTTAATAAATCTGCAAAAATGATAGTGCAAAAGTCAAAATTCTGGCTGAAGACTGTATTCTTCTTAAACATTGTCATCAGCTTTTAAAATATAGGAGTGTCATCAAATTATATTTGGCAATGTAAGTAAAGCAAAAAGTGTACAGGGCTACTGTGTTTCATTTTGTTGATACAGAAATTGAAGGTCATATAAATCAAAAGTCAGATTCAGGGGTATTTCACTGATGCAAATCTGCATTGAGAAATCAACTTTATCTGAAGATTCAAATAAAGTTTTAAGAATAAATATATAGATAAGAATATACATTAGTAAATTGATAGAAATTTACTGAGCACCTACTATGTCCAAGTAGTAGTGTACAGTAGTTCTGGTACTGACTGGGGTAGAATTTACAACAAAAGTTTTATATCAATAAATCTATTCAATTATTACACTCAAAGTGCTTACTCTTAAGTGAGAAAGACAGTAAATCTTTAATGGTATGACTTCCAGAGGAGAGGCCATGCTTATCTTAATTGCCTTCGTGAATTGCTTTCTCTTCATACGAACTTATAATAACCAACATCAAATATGCCGAATAAATTCAGACTTGAACTATGACAAGAGAAAGTTGTATCTCTAAGTCCATATTTATAATATTGACCCTATTATTTTGTACTTCTAAGTCTTACTCCAAAATCTGTAAAGACTACAAGGGCAAAAAGCTTGGTGGTATTGTTGACTATTGGATTATTACACAATGTAAAAAAGCAGATGATCTGTAGATATTAATATATGAAAACAATTCTAAATTAATGTATTAATATTATTTTGTATGTTATTCCTTATTATAATTGCTTTTTGTGTGCATATGCTATTGATAAAGTAACTTTTTACTATTTTTAAAGAGGAGAGGACTGTATCTTACATATCTCTGTATTCCTTATGTGCTTGCACAGTGATTTTTTTTACATAGTAAATATTTAATATACTTTTTGTATTTTTTTTATAATCAAGGAGATCTAACAGAGTAAATTTAGGTAAGTATCTAAACTAGAAAAATACTGCAATAAACAAAAGACCATATGCATTTGGTTACAAATATCCACATTGTAAATTTAAAATTATTTCTTGTGGGGTTTAAAACTACGTCTCTTCTAACCTAATATACTTCAAATATAATGAAATGTCTGAATTTCTAAATTTTTGTGGCTAAAGGAATATCTTAGTCCCTTTACACTGCTATAATGGAATAACACACTCTGGTTAATTTATAATAAACAAATTTATTTGACTCACAGTTCTGGAGACTAGAAAGTCTAAGTCCATGACACTGGCATCCAGTGAGGGCCTTTGTATTGCATCATCTTATGGCAAAAGATAGAAAGGCAAGAAAGGACAAGAGCAAGAGGAACAAGAGAGGGCTGAACCCATTTTTAAGACTAATCTACTCCTGCAGTAAAAGCATTAATCCATTTGTAAGGGCAGAACACTCTTGAGCTAATCACCTTTTATTAGGCTGTACCTACCAACATTATTGCATTGGAAATTAAGCTTACAACATATAAACTTTGGGACACTCATGAAAACCATAGCAGGTAAGATAAAATAAATTATCTGCCAATGCATTGTAATTTTTGTGTTTAACATCAAGGACATATTTTTTTATTTCTAGTATATCTATATGAGGAAATGTGCTTTCATCGTGGCAAAAACTAAATGACACTCTCTGCATTGATAGGCAAAATGTTTTGATCTTAATATCTAGTGATTCAAAGCCTAAATCTCCTATTCTTCTCTTCTCCCCTTTTATAGTAGAAAACAGCTGGTCCTTCCACATTTATCCAAAATACCAAGCTAGTGTTCTGAATTGAGGATAAAGACACTAGTTCAAGTCCCCCCCCCTTTTTTTTTTTTTTGCAAACTATGGCACTTACAGAAAGTTGTTATGTTTCTGTATATTCAGTTCAATAGTATATAAGCCCTTTATTTTACATTGGCATGATTTTATAAAGCACTAGCTTAAGATTTTTTGCTTTATTTTTTTGTTTTACTTGTTTATAATTGAAAATTAAGCACAAGCTAAGTGTGATATATACAACTCTAAATGTAGGATAAAAATCAATCAATGGTGTTATAAGTAACTTCACATATAGCATGCAATAAATATAGTATGTTGAAAGAGTATTAATAATTTGATATTAGAATCTATATTTTGCTCATCACATAATATCTACATTTCTTTTCAATACTCTGCTCTTTCTCCATTCTCTTATATGATTCATAACAATTTTACTCTTTTAAGACTTCTCATCTTGATGTGAACAATTACTGTTGATATGCCTGCATTTTAATATTTTGTCTACTGTATTTGACTTGTGATTAGAGAAATTTCCCAACTTTTCTTACATTTGAAAAACACATGGAACCCATGTCATTACCAACTTTGACTTAAAACTGTGTTTTTTTTTAATAGATATCAAATAAAAGCAATGTCTATAAAAATAGTTTCTCTTTCAGAAAAAAATATAATTTTTGAGTGGTTTTAGTCAGAGAAATCATTTGAATAAGAAATACAGTGTGGTCCTGCTAGGAATAGTAAACCTTTACCAGAAATAAAATCTGAGTTATAAGATTCATCTAGGAACTCTTCATCATCCTGTGGCTGGGCTAAAACATGTAGCTGCTAGAAATAAACAAGGAAACTTCTTTTCAGGACTTTGACATTTAATTCTATTTGAGGCTTGGTAAAGGTCATTCAATTTCTTTGCTTGCATTTTGCTTTCATTATCTTGCAAGCTACTTTGGTGAATTAATTCATTTAATACTGTGAAGATGAAAATTGATTTGTATCAGATCATCTCGTTCTGTAGATAACTTGCTAAATTCAGAAACATTTCATTCTTACTTGTAATAAGGAAGAGGGGGATGGAAAAGATTTATGAGAAATAGAAGATCAAAGAAATCAGATATCCTAAAAAGACATCATTTTTCTGAATATATGTTTTTAAATGGCCTACTTGTATATTTTATAATAGCAAATGGGAAATGAAAATGAATGTGATAAAAAACTGTCTGTTAAAAATGAAGAGCAAGAAATAAAAGTTTAAAAACTACCAGAAACAACATCCTCAGACCCAAATACAAATATTAGCATGGGGCTCTTGAGCAAAATGGCCAAATAGAAACAACTTCACTCTGCAGCTTTCAGTGACACCAACACAGAAGGTTGGTGATTTCTACATTTCCAACTGAGGTAACTGGTTCATCTCATTGGGATTGATTAGACAGTGGTGCAGCCCACAGAGAGCAAGCCAAAGCAGGGTGGGGCATTGTCTCACCCTGGATGTGCAAGGGGTTGGAGTAATCCTTTTCCTTGAATGACTCTGCCATGAGGGACATAGCTATTCCACCCAGATACTACGCTTTTCCCATGGTCTTTGCAACCCACAGACTAGGAGATTCTCTCGGGTGCCTGCACCCCAAGGGCTGTGAGTTACAAGCACAAAACTGGGAGGCCATTTGGATAGACACCAAGCTGGCTGCAGGACTTTTTTTCTGTGCCCCAGTGGCACCTGGAACACCAGCAAGACAGAACCATTCACTCCCCTGAAAATGGGAGTGAATCCAGGGAGCCAAGTGGTCTTCCTCAGCAGATCCATCCCCACAGAGCTCAGCAAGCTAATATCCACTGGCTTGAAAATCTCGCTGCTAGCACAGCAGTCTGAAGTTGACCTGGGACACTCAAGCTTGATTGGGAAAGGGGCTTCCACCATTACTGAGGCTGAGTGGGCAGTTTTCCCCTCAGAGTCTAAATAAAGCCACCGAGAAGTTTGGACTGAACAGAGACCACTGCAGTGTATCAAAGCCACTATAGCCAGACTGCTTCTCTAGATTCCTCCTCTCTGGTCATGGCATCTCTGAGAGAAAGGCAGCAACCCCAGTCAGGGGCTTATAAATAATATCACCATCTACCTGGGACAGAGCACCTAGAGGAAGGGGCAGCTATGGGCACAGCTCTAGCAGACTTAAAAGTTCCTGCCTGCCAACTCTGAAGAGAGTAGCAGATCTCCCAGCACAGCATTCAAGCTCTGCTAAGGGACAGACTGCCTCCTCAAGTGAGTCTCTGACCCCCAAGCCTTTTGACCTGGAGGCACCTCCCAGCAGGGTTCGACAGATGCCTCATACAGGAGAGCTCCAGCTCTCATCTGGTGGGTGCTCCTCAGGACAAAACTTCCAGAGGACGGAATAGGTAACAATCATTGCTGTTCTGCAGCCTTCGCTGGTGACCCCAGGCAAACTGCAGCAGACCTGCAGCATAGGGACCTCACAGTTAGAAGGAAAACTAACAAAGTAATAGCATCAACATCAACAAAAAGGATGACCACATAAAAACTCAATCCGAAGGTCACCAATAGCAAAGACCAAAGGTAGATAAATCCATGTAGATGAGGAAAAACTAGTGAAAAAATGCTGAAAATTCCAAAAACCAGAATGCTGCTTCTCTTTCAAAGGATCACAAATCCTAGCCAGCAAGGGAATTAATCTGAGCAGAGAATGAGTTTAACTGACAGAAACAAGATTCAGAAGGTGGATAATAACAAACTTCTCTTAGCTAAAGGAGCATGTTCTAATCCAATTCAAGGAAGCTAAGAACCTTGATAAAAGGTTAGAGGAATTGCTAACTAGAATAACCAGTTTCCAGAAGAACATAAATGACCTGACTGAGCTGAAGAATGCACAAGTTTCAATAGCTGAATTGATCAAGCAGAAGAAAGGATATCAGAGATTGAAAGTAACAATAAAATAAAGCATGAAGACAAGATTAGAGAAAAAAAGTGAAAAGAAATGAACAAAGCCTCGAGAAATATGGGACTTTGTGAAAAGACCAAACCTACTTTTGATTGGTGTACCTGAAAGTGATGGGGAGAATGGAACCAAGTTGGAAAAAACACTTCAGGTTGTTATCCAGGAGAACTTCCCCAACCTAGCAAGACAGGCCAGCATTCAAATACAGGAAATACAGAGAACACCACAAAGATACTCCTCAAGAAGTGCAACCACAAGACTAATAATTATCATATTCACCAAAGTTGAAATGAAGGAAAAAATGTTAAAGGCAGCCAGAGAGAAAGGTCAGGTTACTGACAAAGGGAAGCCCATCAGACTAACAGCAGATCTCTCAGCAGAAATCCTACAAGCCAGAAGAGAGTAGGGGCCAATATTCAACATTCTTAAAGAATTTTCAATCTAAAATTTCATACCCAGCCAAACTAAGATTCATAAGTGAAGGAGAAATAAAATCCTTTAGAGACAAGCAAATGCTGAGGGATTCTGTAACCACCAGGCCAGCTTTACAAGAGTTCCTGAAGGAAGAACTAAATGTGGAAAGGAAAAATTGATACCAGGCACTGCAAAAACAAACCAAATGGAAAGACCATTGAGATTATGAAGAAACTGGATCATTCAATAGGCAAACTAGCCAGCTAGCATCATGAAAACAGGATCAGATTCACATATAACAATATTAACCTTAAATGTAAATGGGCTAAATGTCCCAATTAAAAGACACAGACTGGCAAATTGTATAAAGAGTCAAGAACTATTAGTGTGCTGTATTCAGGAGACCCATCTCACCTGCAAAGACAAACATAGGCTCAAAATTAAGGAACAGAGGACTATTTACCAAGCAAATGGAAAGCAACAAAAGCAGGGTTTGCAATCCTAATCTCTGATAAAACAGACTTTAAACCAACAAAAAACAAAAACAACAAAGAAGGCCATTATGTAATGGTAAAGAGATCAGTTGCAACAAGAAGAGCTAACTATCCTAAATATATGTGCACCCAGAACAGAAAAACCCAGATTCATAAAGCAAGCTCTCCAAGACCTACAAAAAGAGTTAGATTCCCACACATTAATAGTGGGAAATTTTAGACAGATCAATGGGACAGAAAATTAACAATGATATTCAGGACTTTGAACTCAGCTCTGGACCAAGCGGCACTAATGACATCTACAGAACTCTCCACCCCAAATTAACAGAGTATACATTCATTCTTCTTAGCACCAGATCACACTTATTCTAAAATTGAGAACATAAATTGAAGTAAAATATTCCTCAGCAAATGCAAAAATATGAAAATCATTACAGTTTCTAAAACCACAGTGCAATCAAATTAGACTCAAGATTAAGAAACTCATTCAGATGCACACAACTACTGGAAACTGAACACTTGCTGCTGTATAACTACTGGGCATGTAACAAAATTAAGGCAGAAATAAATAAGTTTTTTGAAGCCAATGAGAACTAAGACACAACATACCAGAATCTCTGAGAAACAGCTAAAGCAGTGTTTAGAGGGAAATTTATAGCACTATCCTCAATAAAATACTGGCAAACCAAATTCAGCAGCACATTTAAAAGCTTATCCATGGCCAGACACTATGGCTTATGCCTGTAATCCCATCACTTTGGGAGAATGAGACAGCAAATCACAAGTTTAGGAGTTCGAGACCAGCCTGGCCAACATGGTGAAACCTCGTCTCCACTAAAAATACAAAAATTATCTGACTGTGGTGGTGTACATTCATAATCCCAGCTACTCAGGAGGCTGAGGCACAAGAATTTCTTGAACCTAGGAGGCAGAGGTTGCAGTGAGCCAAAGTCGTGCCATTGCTCTTCAGCCTGGGCGACAGTAGCAAGACTCTGTCTCCAAAAAAAAAAAAAAAAAAAAAAAAACAACTTATCCACCATGATCAAATTCAGCATTATCCCTGGGATGCAAGTCTGGTTAAATATGTGCAAAACAATAAATGTAATCCATCACATAAAGAGAACCAATTACCAAAACCACCTGATTATCTCAATAGTGGCAAAAAAGGTCTTGGATAAAATTCAACACCCCTTCATGCTAAAAACTCTGGATAAACTAGGTATTAATGGAACTTATCTCAGAATAATAACAGCTATTTATGATAAACCCACAGTCAATATCATTCTGAATGAGCAAAACTTGGTAGCATTCCCTTTGAAAACTGACACAAGGATGCCCTCTCTCCCTCTCTCACCACTCCTATTTAGCATAGTATTCGAAGTTCTGACCAGGGTAATCAAGCAAGAGATAGAAATAAAGAGTATTCAAGTAGGAATAGAGGAAATCAAATTGTCTCTGTTTGCAGATGACATGATTGTATATTTAAAAAACAACATCATTTCAGCCCTAAAACTCCCTAGGAGGAAACGCAGTTTTAGAAAAGTCTCAGTATACAAAATCAGTGTGCAAAAATAGCAAGCATTCCTATACACCAATAATAGAGAGCCAAATCATGAGCAAACTCCCATTTACAATTGCTAAAAAGAGAATAAAGTACTTAGGAATACAACTTACAAGAGATGTGAAGGACCTCTTCAAGGAGAACCGCAAATCACTGCTCAAGGAAATAAGAGAGGGCACAAACAAATGGAAAAACATTTCAAGCTCATGCATAGGAAGAATCAATATTGTGAAAATGTCCATACTGCTCAAAGCAATTTATAGATTCTGTGCTATCTCCATTAAGCTACCATTGCCTTTCTTCACAGAATTAGAACTAAACTACTTTAAATTTCATATGGAACCAAAACAGACCCTGTAGAGCCAGGACAATACTAAGCAAAAAGTATAAAGCTGGAGACATCACGCTACCTGACTTCAAACTATACTACAAGGCTACAGTAATAAAAACGTCATGGTCCTGGTACCAAAACAGAGATATAGACCAATGGAAAAGAGCAGAGGCCTCAGAAATAACACCACACATATATAATCATCTGATCTTTACAATCCTGAAAAAAAAAAAAAGCAATGAGGAAGGGATTCACTATTCAATAAATTATGTTGGGAAAACAGGCTAGCCAAACGCAGAAAACTGAAATTGGACCCCTTTCTCACACCTTATTCAAAAATTAAAATGAATTAAAGACTTAAATGAAAGACGTAAAACCATAAAACACCCTGGAAGAAACCCTAGGCAATGCCATTGAGTACATAAGCATGGGCAAAGACTTCATGACTAAAACACCAAAAGCAATGGCAACAAAAGCCCAAATTGAAAAATGGTATCTAATTAAAGAGCTTCTGCACACCCAAAGAAGCTACCATTAGAGTGAACAGGCAACATACAGAATGAGAGAAAATGTTTGCAATCTATCTATCTAACAAAGGGCTAATATCCAGAATCTGCAGGGAACTTAAACAAATATAAAGAAAAAAACAACTCCATCAAAAAGTGGCCAAAGTATATGAACAGACACTTTTCAAAAGAAGACATGTATGGGGCCAACAAACATGAATAAAGGCTCATCATCACTGGTCATTAGAGACATGCAAATCAAAACTAGAAGGAGACAGCATCTCACACTAGTTAGAATTGTGATTATTAAAAAGTCAGGAAACCACAGATGCTGAAGAGGATGTGGAAAAACAGGGAAGTTTTTACACTGTTGGTGTGAGTATAAATGAGCTCAACCATTGCGGAAGACAGTGTGGCAATTCCTCAAGGATTTAGAACTTGAAATACCATTTGATCCATCAATCCCATTATTGGGTATATACCCAAGGGATTATAAATCATTCTCCCATAAAGACACATGAACACATGTTTATTGCAGCACAATTTTAAAGACTTGTAGCCAACCCAAATGCCCATCTATGATAGACTGGATAAAGGAAAGAAAAAAAAAAAAAAAAAACAACTCATCCTTTATTAAGGCTGCATAGTATTCCAAGGTATATATAGTATTCTATGTTATATATGGAATACTATGCATCCATAATAAAGGATGAGTTCATGTCCTTTGCAGGGACATGGATGAAGCTGGAAGCCATAAATCTCAGCAAACTTACAGAAGAACAGAAAACTAAACACTGCATGTTCTCACTTATAATTGGGAGTTAAACAATGTGAACACATGGGCACAGGGAGGGGAACTTTACACACTGGGGCTTGTAGTTGGGTCAGGGGGAAGGGGCAGGATAGCATTAGGAGAAATACCTAATGTAGGTGATGGATTGATGGGTGTAGCAAACCACCATGGCACATGTATATCTATGTAACAAACCTGCACGTTCTGGGCATGTATCCCAGAATTTAATATATAACAAATATATATATATCATGATAGATCTAAAGTATGTATTAAAGCTGAGAGCAGCCATAGTAAACATGAAGGAGGCAAAATTATCTCCAAAAAACCTTATAGTTAGAAAGGCAAACAAAAGAGGAGTGTAAAATTGATAAGAGAATAGAATGAATATGATTAGATCAATTCTATTAAAAACTATGAAGGACAGTAAATGATTCAATAAAAATAATCTGCATCCAGGTTTATTCAGTAATTCACTGGAGGTCTCTGTCAAAACCTTTTGACAAGCTAATTAAAAGCAGACAGTTATGCAGTATTTGCTGTTTACCTTTGTGAAATGAATCAACTCATCTTCAAGTTTCTATATTCATATTTTCTCCACTGCCCTGTCATTGTGACCTTTATGGTACAATATTATGAATAAGCCGTATGTTTATAATGACAAACTCAGAGTCACAATGAAAATAAAACGTCCCCTGAAAAGATTTTTAACCAGTGTTTAATTCAATGAAATAAATGTTCACTGAACATTGAATTTGCCTGGGATTTTACAGTTTTAGAGGCACATAAATAAAAAGCAAAGTCACTGTTTTTCAGGAGTTCATAATATACCAAATATTTTAAAACCTATTGTCAGAAATTTTCAATACTATATTACTCTTTAATTTTTTTGAGTTAATGGGATATATTTATCTCACAATATAGAAGATACACACACACGCACACACACACACACACGATACATTTGTCTAGCATTGTGTTCCATTTGCAATATTAAATTCCTCATAGCAATATATATTCTCAACCAACCCCAGAAAGGTTACTGAAATAAGAATATATTTTTTAAAAAAGATTGATTTTGTTTTGTTGCTGGCTTTAATACACATTTTGGAATAACTTTGCAGTGGTTTTATAGGATAAGCTGATGCCTTGAGACTAGTATAGTTTATATATTCCCTAGTGCCTGACAAGTGGAAACTGGAATGAACTACTCTCTATATCCGTACCACCTTCAGGATCATATTTGCTTTAACAAACTCCTCCTATCTAAAGATTCAAAGTAGGTCAACTTTTCTTCTAGTAATCCCTCTCAGACTCCAGCTCACAACTAGGCCAAGAAGCTTGACCAGGCCAGCTTTTACCCCATATTGCTGGTTTAAAAAAATCATATTGCAGGATTTTCAGTACTTTGGAAAAGAATTGTTGAATGAACATAGTATGAATAAAATGAGGACTCATACTCTGACTAATGTGCTAGAAAATGTTTCTTCAAGCAGATACAGGAGCGTCAAAAACAACTTATTTTTTAAAATCTTTGAATATTTCAAATCTAGTGAGAATCAATGCAAATAAAATTGCTGTTTAAAGTAGAGTGATGTTTTTGTGTTCTTGGCATTGATTCTTCAGTATAGATATAAAAAACAAGCCAAAATAGCATTACTACAACATCAATGTTCTTCGTTTTGCTTTTACTATTATAGACCACAAAATAGCACTTAGTATATACCAGTCTCAGTTCTAAGCACTTTACAAAGATTAACTCATTGGATCCCCTTAACAGCCATATGAGGCAGATACAGCCACTATTACCACTTTGCAGATTAAAAAATTGAAGCATCACTAGGTGAACTAATATGTTCAAGTCACAACTTAACCAGGGGTAGAGCTGAGATTCCAAACTAGGGAGTTTGTCTACTTATTCTTAACTCTTCACCAACCAAGATGAAGTTTTGGATGCAAGCTTATATTGAGATAACTTTTATGTATATTTATTTTTAATGTAATCAAAGTAATACATGTATTTAGACCTACGAAACAATAATAACTAGAAGCCTTCTCATTATTAAAGCAACCCAATTTCTACTGACTCAAAGCAACCACTTTTAATTTTCTTTTTTATATTTTAAAATCTCTATAATTCTAAACATGAAAAAACCCCACTCATACTGTTCTTTCTTGATTTTTAAGTGCACAGTATTTTCTACCTGCTGTAGAGATGAGGTCTGTGCTTTCATGCCATGGACACACTTTGACTCTTGCCATCTCACCAACTGTATTTCATCATTTTTTGTTAAATCAGTATTCATAGTGACATCATACTATGTAAATCTTATGCCTAGTTAAGCCACATATATTACATATTCATTCCTGTACAACTTTTAATTTTCCCTAAAGTTGCTAATTACCTCATTACATTTTTTACATTTCTGGGTACATATCATTAATTAATTCCCAGGTATCTTGACAACTGTAATTTTTTTTACAATATATTAAAACCCACAGTTAATCTATCAAATGCTTTTATTTCCTACCTATGACAACTGCTTTCTCTGACTTTCTGCATTCATCTGAACTAGAGTTCTTTCACTATGATTCAGGAAAGCTGTCTCCTGTCTTACCTACAATTTGTCATTGTTCCTTATGAACATTTTCAGTGAATGTTCCATTTGCACAATTACCTTATAGCCCAGCTTCAAGAGCATGTGGTGTTACCAAATACCCAAACTTTCTAAGATTAATAATGTAAGCAAATAATGACAGCCTTGACTCTATCTCACACACACATACTCCCATTCTCATAAACATAGATTTCACATTTCTATATTCTACTAAATAATTTAACATATATATTATTAGTATATGTATTAAATTTACATACTTAATATATTAATACATGGATGTATATATATGTGTGGACAAACACACACATACACACAGACTGTGTGTGAAGGAGAAACTGTATACTCCTGGTGGAACTGTTAGTGGAGAAGATGGAGCTGACAGTCTGAGACTAAGTGACTAGAGTTCACAGAAGACAGTAAAAAAGAGAAAGTAGTTATACAGAAGTGAAAGAATAATACAAATATAAAACATATTTCTACATACCATCAAAAATTAAAAATTGAGAATAGAACAATACATGCACATATTCACTCCTACCACATTACCATGCAATGTAATATATATCATTTATAATATCAAAAATATAAAGGACATATCTAATAACAAAGATATAGACAAATCTAAAAACATCATTAAAAATCAGTACACTGAATATTACAAATTAAAAAAACTGGTGCCAGCCACTGCAAAAACATACCAAATTATAAAGACCATCAATGCCATGAAGAGATTGCATAAGCTTATGGGCAAAGTAACCAGCTAGCATCATAAATACAGGTTCAAGTTCACACATAATGATAACCTTAAATGTAAATGGGCTAAGTGCCCCAATTAAAAGGCACAGACTGGCAAGATGGATAAAGAGTCAAGACCCATCTCACATGCATGCAAAAACACACATAGGCTCAAAATTAAGGGATGGAGGAATATTTAACAAGCAAATGGAAAGGAGAAGAAAAAAAGCAGCGGTTGCAATCCCAGTCTCTGATAGAGCAGACTTTAATCCAGCAAAGATCAAAAAGGACAAAGAGGCCATTACATAATGATAAATGGATCAATGCAACAAGAAGAGCTAACTCTTATAAATGTATATGCATCTAATATAGGAAAATTGATTCATAAAGATTCATAAAGCAAGTTCCTAGAGACCTACGCAGAGACTTAGACTCTCTCACAATAATAGTGGAAGACATTAACACCCCACTGTCAATATTAGAAAGACCAATGAGGTAGAAAATTAACAAGGATATTTAGGACTTGAACTCAGCTCTGGACAAAGTGGACCTAATAGACATCTACAGAACTCTCCACCCCAAACCAACAGAATATATGCTCTTCTCAGTACCATATCACAGTTATTCTAAAAATTGACCACACTCAGCAAAAGAAACATAATGGAAATATAACAAACCATCTCTCAGACCATAGGGCAATCAAATTAGAACTCAGGATTAAGAAACTCACTCAAAACCTCACAATTACGTGGAAACTGAATGACCTGCTCCTGAATGACTACCTGGTAAATAACCAAATTAAGACAAAAATAAATAACTTCTTTGAAACCAATGAGAACAAAGATACAATGTACCAGAATATCAGGGAAACAGCTAAAGCAGTGTTTAGAGGAAAATTTGTAGCACTAAGTACCCACAGGAGAAAGTGGGAAAGATCTAAAATTGACATCGTAACATGACAATTGAAAGAACTAAAGAAGCAAGATTAAATAAATTCAAAAGCTAGCAGAAAACAAGAAATATCTAAGATCAGAGCAGAACTTAAGGAGATAGAGAAACGAAAAACGTTTAAAAAAAATCAATGAATCCAGGAACTGGTTTGTTGAAAAGATTAACAAAATAGACTGCTAGACAGACTAATAAAGAGGAAGAGAGAAAAGAACCAAATAGACAAAAACAATAATAAATGGGAGATCACCGCTTATCCACAGAAATAAAACTACCAAGAGAGAATACTATAAACTCCTCTACACAAGTAAACTAGAAAATCTAGAAGAAATGGATAAATTCCTGGACACATACAACCTCCTAAGACCAAACCAGGAAGAAGTTGAATCCCAAATAAACCAATAAAAAGTTCTGAAATTGAGGCAGTAATTAATAGTCTACCAAAGCAAAAAAACAAACAAACAAAAAAACAAAAAACAAGACATCTGAATTCTACCAGAGGTGCAAAGAGGAGCTGGTACCATTCTGAAACTATTCCAAACAATAGAAACAGAGGGACCCCTCCCTAACTCATTTTATGAAGGCAGCCTCATCCTGATAGCAAAACCTGGCACAAACAAAAACAGAAAATTTAAGGCCAATATCCCTGATGAACATCCATGTGAAAATCCTCAATAAAATACTGACAAACCAAATCCAGTGGCACTTCAAAAAGCTTATCCACCACAATCAAGTTGGCTTTATCCCTGGGATGCTAGGCTGGTTCAACATAAACAAATCAATAAATGTAACCCATCGCATAAACCTAACCAATAACAAAAACCACGTGATTATCTCAATCAATGCAGAAAAGGCCTTCGATAAAATTTAACACCCATTTATGTTAAAAACTCTCAGTAAACTAGGTATTGATGGGACGTATCTCAAAATAAATAACAGCTATTTATTACAAACTCACAGCCAATATCAAACATTCTCTTTTGAAAATTGGCACCAGAACAAGGATGCCCTCTCTCACCACTTACATTTATAGTATTGGAAGTTCTGGCAAGGGTAATCAGGCAAGAGACAGAAATAAAGAGTATTTGAATAGGAAGAGAGGAAGTCAAATTGTCTGTCTGCAGATGACATAATTGTATATTTAGAAAACTCTATCATCTCAGGCCAAAATCTCCTTAAGCTCATAAGCAACTTCAGCAGTCTCAGGATACAAAAATCAATGTGTAAAAATCACGAGCATTCCTATACACCAACAATAGACAAATGGAGAGCAAATCATGTGTGAACTATCATTTACAACTGCTACAAAGAAAATACCTAGAAATACTACTTACAAGGGATGTAAAGGATCTCTTCAAGAAAAATGACAAGCCACTGCTCAATGAAATAAGAGAGGACACAAACAAATGGAAAAACATTCCATGCTCATGGATAGTAAGAATCAATGTCATGAAAATGGCCATACTGACCAAAGTAAGTTAAAGATTCAATGCTATCTCCATCATGCTACTGTTGACTTTATTTACAGAATTAGGAAAAAAAAATACTTTAAATTTCATATGGAACTAAAAAAGCGCCCATAAAGCCAAGACAATCCTAAGCAAAAAGAACAAAGCTTAAGGCATCATGCTACCTCATTTCAAACTATACTACAACGCCATAGTAACCAAAATGGCATGATCCTGGTAACAAAAAAATAGATGTAGACCAATGGAATAGACCAGAGGCCTCAGAAATAATGCTACATATCTAAAACCATCTGATCTTTGACAAACCTAACAAAAACAAGCAGTGTGGATAGATTCCTTATTTAATAAATGGTGTTGAGAAAACTGGCTAGCCATATGCAAAAAACCGAAACTGGACCCTTTCCTTACACCTTACACAAAAATTAACTCAACGTGGATTAAATACTTAAATGTAAGACCTAAAACCATAAAAACCCTAGAAGAAAACCTAGGCAGTGCCATTCAGGACATAGACATGGGCAAAGTCTTCATGACTAAAAGACCAAAAAAAAAAAAAATGGCAACAAAAGCCAAAATTGATAAATGGGATATAATTAAACTAAGGAGCTTCTGCACATTAAAAGAAACTATCATCAGAGTGAATAGGCACATAGAGAATGAGAGAAAATTTTTGCAATCCATCCATCTGACAAAGGGCTAATGGCCAGAATATACAGAAACTTAAACAAATTTAAAAGGGAAAAAGAACTCATCAAATGTGAGTGAAGGATATGAATAGACACTTTTCAAAAGAAGACATTTATGCAGCCAACAAACATATTAAAAAAACTCATAATCACTGGTCATTAAAGAAAAGTAAATCAAAACCACAATGAGATAACTTCTCACACCAGTTAGAATGGAGATCATTAAAAAGTCAGGAAATAACAGATGCTGGAGAGAAAATGGGAAAATAGGAATGCTTTTACACTGTTGGTGGGAGTGTAAATTAGTTCAACCATTGTGAAAGACAATGTGGTTATTCCTCAATGATACAGAACCAGAAATACCACTTGACCCAGCAATCCCTTTACTGGGTATATACTTAAAGGATTATAAGTCATTCTAATATAGAGACACACTCACACATATGTTTACTGCAACACTATTCACAACAGCAAAGACTTGGAACCAACCCACATGCCCATCAATGATAGACTCAATAAAGAAAATGTGGCATGTATACACCATGGAATACTATGCAGCAATAAAAATGGATAAGTTCATGTCCTTTGCAGGGACATGGATGGAGCTGTAAAGTATCATTCTCTGCAAACTAACACAGAAACAGAAAACCAAACACTGCATGTTCTCACTCATAAGTGGGAGTTGAACAATGAGAACACATGGATACATGGAGGGGAACATCACATACCAGGGCCTGTCCTGGGGTGATGGACTGAGGGAGGGACAGCATTAGGATAACTACCTAATGTAGATGACAGGTTGATGGGTACAGGAAACCACCATGACATGTGTATACCTATGCAACTTGCATGTTCTGCACAATTATCCCAGAACTTATAATAATTAAAACAATGGAGAGGTTAGTCCTGTTGATAGAAGAGTCATTATTTTTAGCTATCAAGTCTTATAAATTGTTAAATATATTTACCATATATTCTAAATTAAAGCTTTTTTTGTTTCAGTTTTAGTAGAAATCAACAAGATGATTATAAATTTAATACAGCAATGCAAATAATCTAGAAAAGTAAAATCATTTAAAAAGGACAGTGTTGAAAGACTAACAATACTTGATTTTAAGATATAAAGCTTTAAGAAATAAAAATACAATAGATTAGACAAAATATAGACACAAAGTTCAATGAAACAAAGAGTAAATTAGCCGACATATATATAAATATCTAATTTTTTATAAAGTTACAAAGGCAGTGGGAAGAGGTATTTGATGCTGGTAAATTTAAATATACATATGCAAAAATTTAACTTTTGTTCATACCTTCCACCAAATAACTCAGATCACATAAAAATATAGAAATTATGAAAGACAAATTAAGAGACTTGTGTTAAAGAATTCTTGGGAGTGACATCATAAAGAAGAAATTAATAGAATGGACTTCACAGAAAAATCCTCTGGTCTTTGAGAAACGATTAAGAAAACGAAGAGATAAGCCACAGGCTGGGAGAAAGTATCTGCAATCATATGTGTGTTAATAGAAATTTATTTGCTGTATATACATTGAGACTATACATATGCATATATGCCATATATAATAGATAAATAATATGCAACTTAATAGCTATAGAGAAATAAATAGATCTCTCAAAATACAATAACAAAACAAGCTGTTCAATTAAGCATCATTGGGAATTCTTTTGAGCTGACATTTCACCAAAGGCCATATGGAAGGCAAATAAGCAAATAAAATATTTTTTTATCATTAATCATTAGAAAAATGCAAATTAATGTCAGTGGGATACTCATATAGTTATTATAATGTATAAATTTTAAAAGGTTTATTATGTGTTGTCGAAGATGGGGAAATAACTTGTGCTCTCATATTCTAGTGATGATTTTAAAAAAGTGATACAATCACTTTTAAAAACAGTTTGTCATTTTCATAAAATGTGAAACATTGACCCACCAAATCACTCAGCATTTAATTCCTAGGTCTCTATTCAAGGGAAATGAAAGCATGTGCCCATACCAAAACTCAGACATTTGTTCATAGCTGCTTAATTTACAAAATTTCAAATTTGGAAACAATTGAAATATTCATCAGTCAATGGAGAAACTGTGGCATATTTATACACTTGAATACTACTCAATAAAAAGAATAAACTATCAACAAAGCAATAACGGTTGAGTCCCAAAATCAAAGTGAAAACAAATATATTTATGATTTAATTTACATAAATTTCTAGAAAATGTAAATTAATCTAGTGAGAGAAAGAAGGTCAGTTATTGCCTGAATTGGGCAAGGAGTGTTGCAAACAGGAAGTGAGGATGAGAGGGATGATGGACACAAGGAACATTTTGGGTGATCAATAAATGTACTAGACTGTGCTAATGATTCTTAATTGTACAGATGTCAAAATATTTCAAATTGTACATACAGTAATGAATAATCAGTACAAATTAAGGGAAGAAAGTCTTTGCTTTCCTGCTTTCTTGTCTTTATAAGGATTATGACTTTCCAATTTCTTCATTTTACTGTGTTTTTGATGGTTTTTATTTATTTTTATTTTTTATTTATTTTAATGGGGAAGCAAAACAGTTCAAATAAACATGCATGTATATTCAGGCATGTTTAACCAGAAGCAACATTTATTTTCGGTTTCTAGTTTATTTTATTTTAAACTGAGCTTACATGAAATAATAAAAATAATATTAAATTTTATTTACTAAAGGCTTTAAAATTATAAGGTAGTCAATTTGCATGATCTCAGCAGCAACTGGCATACAATAGCCTATCTCTTATTAAGAAATATTATGTAGATAATATAAAAATTGATAAATAATTGCTAGCTCATAGATTATAAATTACTTTTTACCATACCTTCCAAACTTGTGGACATGGTAGGAGGTGGAATTATGAAAGAGTGTTGTAAATTACACAGTGTTATACAAATGCAAGGAGTGACCCTCTTACTTGGCCAACTGAAGAAAACTTATGAATCAGAACTGGTTGTTTGGCCAGATTCAGGGATAGTGGTCTATGTTCGAGTATTCCTGGAGAAAAGACTTAGTTTTATAATTATATCCTTAGAAGAAAATTGACAGAAGGAGAAAGGGGTCCTGAATGTTGCCTGGCTCTAACCCCTCCAGATGTACATACAGAACAATGCTGAAATCCTGCAAGCTGTCATTTGTCTATGGTGCCAGGTTACACAAAATTACCAGATTCCTGTCAAAAGGCTATGGACTGCTTATTCAATTCAAAGTTCATTACACCCAATACCCTTGTTATCTAGAAAGTAGAACTTAGTGGTTAAAAATCCTAACTTTGGAACCAAACTGCCTCAGTTTGTATCCTTTCTCTACCACTTATTAGATATACATATACTTTAAGATAATGATAGTGTTCACACAAGTTTACTTCTCTTTTTTAAGATACGTGATTGTTTTGCTCTTGCCTCTGAAAGTTGGTGTGATCCTGTCACATACTTTGACCAAGAAAATGTGAACAGAATATGTATCATTTCTGGGAAGAAGCTTTAAGGTCTAATGCGTGATTTATCATGTTTATTTCCTTTTAATGAAGTGACAGGGAAAGCTGGTGTGAAAATGAAAACTTGTTCAGCTGGGTCCCTGAACAACAATAGTGAGCAACTCCTGTAAACTCACTAACACATAGTCTTAGTAGTCTAACCTGTGGTAGTCTAAAATTCAGTCTTGGTGAGAAATGAACTTTTGTTTTGTGAAGATCCTTGAAATTTGTGTGTTTAGTGCAGCTTAATCTTACTTATCCCGAAAAAAAAAAAAAAAAAATGTTGTTAAACCTCTTAACCTCTCAGCTTCCTCATGTGTAAAATGGGAATAACAATAGCATTTTCTCCAAGGCATTTTATGTGAATTAAATAGAACATGTAAAGTTCTAAGAATATAACAAACACATACTAATTACTAGTTGTAAATAAATTATTATAAGTATCTCCCTTAAAAAAATGAAGAACCCAGTAATTCTTATTCGTATTAAGCTACTCTTTAATGAATATTAACTATAAGCTTGGTGATAGAGTGATTATTTTATATAAAATATAAAAAATCCTCATGACCATATTATAAAATTTTATAAACATTATACCATTCAGGTCTATAGTTCCTATATATAAGTACCGAGAAATGTTTGTATGGCTTTGTGAATGACAGCAAATGTCCTGTTTCTTTTCAATTTCGGCAAATGTGTTAATTTTTAGCTTTCATTAGGAGGGCTTAACTGATTATCAAAATACATTAAATTAGATTAGACTTCTCAACACCACAAGATTTTATTTTTATCTTGGTTAGGTATATCTGACTGCTCTAACAAATTGACTCAAATATGTATAATGGCTTCCATATAATAGAATTTTATTTCTTCTTCATATAATATCAGTTGTGTCTCTATGTCAGTGATGAATCTCTTCTGCTTACTGTCATTCATGGATCCCTGTAGACACAGACTGCTGTCTTCACAAAGGTCCAGGTCATGTTGCAGCTTGTCTTTATTCCAGCACTCCAACTGGAAAAAGAGAAAAATGCATAAAAGAGCCCATACAGGAGTTTTTATAGGCCAGGCTTAGAAGTCAAATACATCATTCTGCTCTTACTATGTTAGATATGACTTAACTAATCACACATAAAGAGAGACTTAGAACTGAGTTTTTTTAAACAATATGCTCATAACATTGGAAACAAAAATTTTTGTGGGGCATGTAACAGTTTCTGCATCAGTTCTTTAGATCCTGAGCTCTTCTGTAATTAACAGAAACATCCACTCAAGATACTGCCTAATAGAATAATTTTAACGTATTTATTTCAACATTTTCAGCTTATTCATGTTCTTTCACTTTATTCATTCTCATTTTGCTCCTCACAACAACCCTCTGAAGGATAAGACAGGTGGTATTATTATTCTCCACTTAAAGTTGAAAAAATTGAAATAAGGGTTAAGAGTCCCTGGGTCAAATGGAGCAGAACCACTTAATACAGAAATTAAGTGGCTCTGGTTAAAAGATATAAAGTAAGGCTTGATTCCCAAGCCTGCAGAAAGGCTGTAGACTAGACCTTATTTTAATAAGTCTTAATTCTTAAGAACATTTTAAAATGTATTTCTTTACTTCGTGATAAACAATTTATTTCTACTTTTTAAGAAAAAAGGTTGTATAAGATAGATGTGTTATACATATTAAATTACTGTAGTTTAAAAAATGTATGCACATGTACAATCTGACACAGTCTTTTATTACCCTGTTCTCCAAAGGTCAACTCTTCCTATGTGAATAAAATTGGGAAGGGAATTGGAATTTAATGAGTAGGTGTATATGTGTGAAGCAATCTGCTAGTTTTCTGCATATATTATCTCACTTAAAGAAAGCTTCAGGACAGCAATATTATCTAAATTTTACACATGTGAGCCATGACACTAGAAAAATTAATGTTTTTTGTGAATCATAAAGTCAGATTGAAATTATGGAAGATTACATTTTTCCTGAAATAGTGGTGAGAGAGAACTATGGGGGGAATTATCGTGGAAACTGTGAAGGTAATTTTCCAGAATAGTTATGACAGAAACGATGGGAGAAAATTTACATAAATCTATGCCAGTTACAGTTGCAAATACTGTCCTTAACAGAACTAAATGTTGATGTTTGAAACATTTAAAAAGATCTGTTGCGTTGATGTCTTGAGAAGTCAAATGACAAAATCTGACTTTTACCTTACTCTATTATTAAAAATAAGCTGTAAGACAATGGAGAAGTTAAATAATTTTTTAGTAACTTGTGTTTTCTGCCCCTTCAAGTTCAGCTGGGAGAGTCTCGTGCCACAAAATTCATATATCAAGTACACAAGCTGACACCTGGCAAAGGAATTAGTAATTCTTCAGTTAATGGGTGGAAAGCTTCTGGATGCAAAATCTTAAATAGCAGACCTAGAAATACATTCCAGTTGCTGGTCCTTTATTCACATATGTTTTGACTGATCCATTATATCTGTAAGAAAAACAACTAATCTGTGTTATTATTGTTGTAGTCACCTTGGAATTCCAAGATGAGAACTAACAATTTAGAAATCTCTTTTACTGTGTCATGTAAATGCCATGTGATGTTGATCAAGCCCTTCTCTTTTTGAGCCTCATTTTACTCATGTGATAAACTGAGAGAATAATACCTACCTTGCAAGTCAAGAGCATTAGACATATAAAAAAAATTAGAAACAGTTTTTAGCTCATAGTCAATGCCCACCATATACTTACAGTTGATATTGTTATCCTTGAGATGATATTGAGGATGATAACATTTGGCCTCCAAAGACAACATTTTTAACAATACTAGGATATCATCCAATGGCTATTTTCATTTTAGGCATACTAATCTTTAATATTAACTTGTATTTACTAAAACCTTTACATTTGGAATGACATTTTCAAACACAGCATCTCATTTAATCCCCAAAATAATCTTTCTTATGAAGAAAAAGACAGAATATAGTAGTTCTCATTTTAGAAATGAAGGGAATCTAAATACTGATGTCTCTTGGCTAACATGACTCTTATCCAATGCTACTTTTCTTGTACCTCAATATTTCCTTGAGAAAAAGTATTGAACACAAACATGATATTGAGCATAAAACTGATTCACCAAACTCAATTATTTAATTGAAAAATGCAGGTCTCTACTCTCTATTTATCCAAAGCAGGCCACAAAATACATGTGTCACAAAAGCATCACTGTAAATAATTTCCCCAGAATAGATTTGATGCAGAAGTGCTTTTGTTCTCAACTAGGATGACTTGAATAAAGGACCTAATGAGGCTTCTGTATCCTGGAGCCAGGGAGAAGTGGGAGTAAGCTCAGATGTTGCCCTTGCCCTCAGAAAGCAAACAGTATAATCCTAGAGAAAAATGATAGAGTGACCATTTAAAAATAGAGCACAGTAAGTGCTTTGATGTGGGTTCAAACCAGGGCTAGGAGGTTGCATGACCAGTGTGCTGGCAGGATGGGTAGCGGGAAGAGAATAACCAGATACCAAAGAGTCATCACCCAGTAAATAAACATGCTTTAATGTGTGGCTGGTCTGTTGATTGGTTAAATCAAAAACACAAGAGGAGTCAGTTTTTCTATGCTACATTATTCAGTAGATCAACAGCATTCTTTATATACAGAATAACGGATAGACATATATGTGTCTCTCTGAAAGACACATGATTGTGCATAGCAACCTGGCCCAAACATTTCAGGAATATCGAACTGCAGAGCTATAAAATGCCTATGATACAGGCATCCTCAGAGTCTTCATACTGACAGGCTCTTATATAGCCTGTGGAGCCTTTCTTGTGGTGGCATAGGCAGAAAGGCAGAGCCCTGGAGCATAAAGCCTTAGAAATGCTTAATACTTTGGAGTCAAGTGTGAGAAGTAATCTTCAACTTTGGAAATTAACTGAGAATGACTAGGCCAAATTTTAGGGCCAAATTCAATGATTCAGAGTTTATAGGAGAAACTTCAGTCTGAGAAGGGGAAGATAGAAATTCCTATGTTGGCAACAACTAGGGAAAATAAATGTGCCTAGATTCATCCAGTATCTGGGTGTGTGCTTCAATTCCATTCTCCATTTTTTGAGGTACAGGCATGGAATACAAAAACTGTGTAAAATAGGGATAGTCATAGGACTAACCTCAAAGGTTTTTCATGAAGATTAAATATGTTACTTTCTGTAAGGCCTGTGAAAGAGTACCTTGTAAGGTCATAATACCGTGAGTGCTAAATAAATGTTAGCTGTTATTACTGTCATAATTGTTGTTTTTGCGTACGTCATGATGTATAGTTGTCATAATGTTAATGTTAATTGAAGCTATTTAGGTATTTACTTTTTGTTTTTTTATGTATACCTGACATAGTATCACAAATAACTATTTTTATGTCCCTTGGAAAAAATAAGATACTAACAAGTAAGTCTTTTATAAGTGACAGTTATTTGTAATAGCTAGAGAAATTCAGTGTAACAAAAGGCAACAGGCAAGGGGTAACATGAAAACTGCTTTGACTATTTTACTAGATCTTCATGAGTAAGAAGCTTAGGCCTGTGGTGATTACTTTCAACTTGTCCTCTTAGGAAACCCTGAATGTGGCTTTCTAACATCTCAACCTCCAGTCATGGAATCCTGAAACTCTGAAAATTACCTTTTATAATAACTTTTGCAATGCCTTTAGCAACAAATGTCATGTGAATCAAACAGAGTTCAGATTATAATTTCTAACTGTGCCACTGGCACTATCTTTTTTTTTCACAATTTATAAAAATATGACCATACATCACACAAGCACAAGTTCATAATAAGTATGAGAATGATGATTAGACTGTCCACAAGAGCTGTCCTATTCTATAAAATGGAAGAGAACTAGAACTCCAGGCCTGAGTGGGACCTATCACAATTTATTTTTGTGTCCCCTTTACTTCTTATACTTCTTTATTTCCTTGGGTAAATTCCTGCTTGTTAATTGTTGGGTAAAACATTTATCTATAATTTATGTGTTGATATAATTAAGCTGTACAAAATGAAAAAATTTGTATTCCCATGAACAGTTCATGAGACAAGGACTTACTGCACTTCTTCTAGAATGAGGCACAGGACTAGGTTAGCATTCATTTCCAGTGGTACATATTCTTGCCTTAGGGAGGGTTCTAAAGCATTCACCACATGGCACTCACTGTCAACATGTTGGTTCAGGCCCTGATCCACTCTAACCCAAAACCTCATAATTCTCCAAATATGCCTGTCTGAGACCACTCTGACACCATGTCAACTTACCCTTTCTCATTGCTGCAAGAATGTTACAACAAACACAAAGATAGCAATAATTTTACAGCAATAAAATAATTGTCTTTTTTTTTTCTTAACTGTTGTCTGATAAAATGTCTAGTTATATTATCTCTAAAATCCTTAAAGTAAAATAATTAACTTGGAGTAACTAGAACTTATGCTACCTAAAAGACAACTGAAGGACATACATTTATCGTAAGGTAACATTCAGGACTGTACCTTAAATTCTGCTACACTGGTTAGTGCAGTTGTAATTTTTAAATTGCACCCTGTTGTATTTTATTGATTAATATTTTTGGCATAGGACTTTATATGCATATCTTTTATAATTTGTATACTAAAGCAAATTTTTCTCTATAAAGAATGCAATACAATATCCAAAGCTTGTGAGTTCAAGTCTATTTTTCGTCTTTTGGGAGTAATACAGTCAGTTTAAATATATACTTCAAAAGAAAAGAAAAAAATTAAATATAATTTAGAATTGTATAGTAACACAGTGTCACCATTTACTATTTCCAAATCTCTCTCTCTCTCTCTCCCACACACACACACACACACACACATACACACACACACACAGACACACACACACACACTCACACACACCCTCTCTCACACTCACACCTGGTCCCAAACCCTATCAAGTAGCTGAATGAAACTCTGCAGCAGCTTCAGGCTCTGAGATAGAGCTTGAACCAAAATAGGGTAGGTAGAACAGGCTGTGTGATCAGTCCTACAGCTCAGTACTGATTTAGTATCAGCACTGCAGCTGTTCTGTCAGCTTTTGTGTTGTGTCACTGGTCTTTTTGCCTGTGTTAATATAACTGTTTTGTATTGTCTTTTTAACCACAATTTAACTAGGTCCCTTTTCATGAGATAATTATATCATACTATACCTTTCAGTTTCTGAATAAAATTCTCTTGAAGGCTTTTGTCTTTCAAACCAAATAATTTTATATATATATAGAAATATATATATTGGTATATATATTGCAAAATAGCAGTATATATATATATATATATATATATATATATATATACACATATATATTGCTATTTCTGTTTCAAGTAATGCCAAAACCCATGAAGTTAGGTAGATACAATACTGTGGTATAATCACAACATCAAAATTGTGACATGGTGGTTTAAGCGATAAATAGAGTTCTAATCTAAAACTTGCTATTATTTCCCTTAGGTGGGAAGTGCTAGAAAGCTGTAAATAAGGTAGATTTTCTCACCACTAGCTCTAGGCCGTGCCAAGAGCTGGTAATACAATATCTCCAATCACTTTCTAGTTTATTCTTCAGATATTTTCAGTCATAATATGTGTTTCTTACAGTGAAATGGCCAACATTGAGCATATAGACAAGAAAATAGTATTGCTTCATACGGTTATAAATTCATGCTCATGATAAACATAGGCTGCCAAAATTTGCCTGTCATTGAGTGATTCAATTTCTTTGGCTTTTTTGGTGCCTGTTCTTTTGACTAGCACAGAAATATTTGCAATGTTCCCTACATAATGAAAGGCTTAAAATTACTCCTGTGTTTCTGACTTAAGCAATTGTTTGACTGTATTGTTTTGCCAAATAGAAAAGAAATCATGAGGGTAAAATTAGTTCATAGCAGACAATTCTCTATGAGTCTTTTATTTCTGTACATCCTACAAGGAAGGCACTGACAACCCTTTCTTTTGGACTATCTTTACAAAGATATATATGTAGTGAATAACATTGGAAGATAAAAATTAGTGTCTTTCTGTAGAACAAAAATCAGGTTGTCCTACATGCTTCTGTCTCATACGCCAGTTCCAGTCCACCAGAAAGTATGTTAAATCGACCTTAGAGGCATATCCAGAGTTTAACACTTAACAGATGGTGTGACTGACTCTGCACCATCATCTTTGGCTTTCATTAATGAAACCAACTCTAGTTTTTCTTCTTCTACCTTACTTCATTACCTCTCTGCAGTATATTTACAACATAAAATGAGATTGATCCTTTAAAAAAACATAATTTAAATCTTTCAATCAAAACTAGCCAATGGCATGCCATTTCAATGAGCAAATTCCAAAGCGTTTAGAGTGGTCTAGGAGGCCTGACACAATCTACTAGCCCCCATTCTCATTACCTCTCTGACCCTGTCTCTTGCTGTTCTCTCTGCTTATACAGCCCCAGCTATGCTTGCTTACATGCTGATCCTAAAATGTGCATGGCATATTTCTTAATTTAGGGTGTTACATCGCATTTTCTTCTTCCCAAGGCATCCTCCAACTTTCTCCATAGCTGCGTCTCTCACCATTTTAACGTGTTTGCTCTTATATTACTTTCCTCCTTTTAAAAATTGTTATGTGTGTTATATGTATACACACACACACAGTGGGGGTGGGTATTGCTCTATCACTCAGGCTAGAATGCAGTGGCGTGATGATGGCTCACTGAAGTCCTGGAGCCTCAATCTTCCCTGGCTCAAGAAATCCTCCCACCTCAGCTTCCCACAGAGCTAGGACTACAGGTACATGCCACCACACCCATATATTACCTTTCAATTAGGCGAACTCCTGATCTTCTTATTTATACTTAAAATATCCCTTCTCCTCATCCTTGGTCCTTACTCTTCTTCACCACCAAGTTTTTCTCATTTCTACATTACTAGTCATTTTCTAACATCCTACCATGTAATTTACTATATATATAGAAAGAATCTTTATGCTTCTGCTATAATTTAAGGTCAAGAAATAAACATATTTTTGTTGATTTTTAAATTGATATTTTCAACCACCTAGAAAAGTGTTTTGCATGCAAAATCAAAGCTCAATGAATATTAGGTTAATGAAATATGAATTCAACTGTCTAAAATATTCTGTGGAAGTAGGCAATTCAGACTTACATACATATATAATTGCTGATTGTAACTGTTCCATTTCTAGGTTTTTCTTAATAGAAGTACATTTTAACAATGTTCACAGTGCTTTCAGCAGGACCGAAGCCTTTCTAGTAGGATTTTAGTTTTTTAATATATTGTTGGTCATAGCCTAGGCATATTTAGGGTCCCAGACAGAAGTAGTTGTTGTCCAAAACAGTGTTGGAACTGAGTAGCAATGCTTTCTCACTGAAGAAAGAAAATATAGGTCCCCTGTGGAATACAATAAATGTGCCTTCAATGTTCGATGCACATTTTTGTGTTCTTAGGAAAATATTTTGTAAGTTTCAGGTTGCAGCTTTTTATTTTTCACTTAAATGACCTTTCTCAAATTTTGATTGTGTAATCCTATCATAGTGTTCTATCTGCTTTAACCACACTGATTCTGGCACAAATTTGGGAAGTATAATTATTTTGATCAGAAAAAGTACCAAGCAACTTGACTAAGACAATAAACATTAGGGAAATACAGAAGCATGAGATCTATGTGTCATTGCCCCATTCTGATTGAATAATCAGGAACTAAACACCTAGCAGTGTAAAAATTTTTATTTTACAAAGTAGTTAAATTAATGAACTTTAGAACTAATACATGATGCACAATACATGTTGTTCATGTCTTAAGTGAAAAATCTTAAATCTGGGGTTCAAAAGATGCAAGCAAATTTTTGAAGACCTGTTAACTTTATAGTATAATGTAGATGTATAACTTTAGGGACTAATGATATTAAACTTATAGAACTCAATCTAAGATAATATTGTCAAAACAGAATTATTGCAAATAACACAATTCTTAATTCTTAAATGTCTGAAATAAAAAGTGTGTAGAATAAAATTTTTGTTGTCTACTAAATTTTAAAGTTCTGAATGAAGAATTTCAAAATGTGCACATTAAATACATTTCATAATTGTGCTGGGGTAAGGATATGACTATTCTGGAAATTAATAACAAAGGTGATATTTTAGAGAAATAATCTTTTAGATAATAGAATAAATTTTGATAGGAGAAGGAGAGAAAAGTGGATCTATAGGAAATGTAGTAGATAGTCTCCAAATGACCCATGTATAGTTAACATAATTTACAAGTGAGTCAAGGCAGTTCAGTGGAAAACTGATAGTCTTTTCAACAAACGGTGATAAAATAGTTGAACATACACCTGCAGAAAAACAATCTAGACACAGACCTTACACCTTTCACAGAAATTAACTTAAAATGAATCAGAGACCAAAATATAAAAGGTAAGGCTATAAAACTTCTATAAGATAATATTGTAGAAAATTCTATGTCACCTTGGTGATGATGTTTTAAGGACTATAAGCATAATCTATGGAAAAAAATAAATGATAAATTGGACTTTGTAGAAACTAAACATTTATGCTTTGTAAAAGACACTGTCAAGAGAATAAGAAAACAAACCACAAACTGGTAGAAAACATTTGCAAGAGACATATCTGATAAACAAGTGTCAGCCAAAATATCCAAAGAACTTTTAAAACTTAATAAGAAAATAACCCAATTTAAAAAATGAGTAAGATACCTAAACAGATACCTCACCAAAGATGACACACAGATTACAAATAAACATGTGAAAAGATGTTCAACATTATGTATCATTTGAGAATTAAAAATTAAAACAAGTTGCCACTACACACTGATTAGAATCGCTAAGATTCAGATCACTGACAATACCAAATTCTGACTAGGATGGGGAACAATGGGAAGTCTCTTTTAATTGTTGACGGAACACAGCATAGTATAGTACAGCCACTTTAATAGATAGTTTAACAATTGGTTATAAAAGTAAACATACGCTTACCATACATTCCAGTAGTTGTGCTTCTTGGTATTTACACAAACAATTTGAAAACTTACATCCCGCACTAACGTGCATATGAATATTTATAGCAGTTTTATTCATAATTGCCAAAATTTGAAAGCCACCAAGTGATACTTCAGTAGGTGAATCCATAACTATGGTACATACAAATTCATATATTATTCAGTGCTAAAAAGAAAAAAAAGTCCACAATCAGTGCATCAATATGTTGAATTCAAATATACATTCATTTGTATATACATAATACCTTGTTTTGATCAAAATGTTATTCTTAAAAGAGAAATATTAACATATCTAGAAAAATAGAAAATAAAAATTACAATTTAACAAAGTTTCATAAGGATAAATGGAGATGTCAGGCATGGTAATACACCCTGTAGTCCCAGCTACTCAGGAGGCTAAGGAGGGAAGATAACTTGAGCCCAGCGATTTGAGGCTGCAGTGGGCCATGATCACATCAGTGAATAGCCACTGCACTTTAGTCTGGATCTCTTTCTTGAAATATCATCTCAAAAAAAAAAAAAAAGATGATTGAGGAAAAAAAGATTTTCATTTACTTCTCATCTCCAAACACCTTGACTACTCTGTATTGTTTGAAATTCAATTTAGACAAAATGCCTCTATCAAGTTTGTATAGTCTACTGGGAATACTATAAAAAGAAATAATTCTCTATGGGTTTCAGATGCTAAACTAGCAAAGTCAGTAGAAGAGGAGAATCTGATGTCATCAAGGCTTAATCATGTGATATAAACGTTACATGCAGTAGGATGAGGAAAGAGAGGTCACAAGGGATGCTAAGTGGGTCTAGTGGGTTTCACAGCATGGGTACTATGGTTTGGGTATGGTTCATTTGCTCCCACTAAATCTCTTGCTGAAATTTAATCCTCAGTGTGGTAGTGTTAGAAGGTAGGCCCCTACTGGTGGGAAGTGTTGGGGTTAAGGGGGCAGATTATTCTTGAAGAGATTAATGTCCTCCCTCAGGGGCGAGTTCTCATTCTATTAGTTTTCACAAGAGCTGTGTATTAAAGAGTCCAGCATCTCCACTCTTTCTTTCACTTCCTCTCTCACCTGTGATTTTGCATGTGTTGACTAACCATTGTTTCTACAACGAGTAGAAGCAGCTGGAGGCCCTCACAAGACACTGATGCCAGTATTGAACTTTCTAATCATCAATTTGTAAGCCAAATAAATAATTTTCTTTATAAATACCAGCTCTCAGACATCGCATTATAGCATCACAAAATGGACTAAGACATCAAGCCTTGGAGTAACATGCCCACTGAGGAAAATTTTATTTTAATCAGTACTAGCTTAGTACAAGAAAAATAGGCTTAATGCCCCCCAAAATGAGCTTCAACTTGTCTGACCACAATACTGAGACTAAATTCTCCACATGACTAATTCTTAATTCTCCACATTAAGGTAGATGATAATATAAATAGCATATTAGAATGAGACATTGTTTATTTAAACTTTTATAACTATGAGAGGATGCCTTATAATTCTCCTTTAGGAAAAGGTAGAAAAATACAACTGTATCAAAATGCTATTAACATGGTCTTTAGTTTTGAATAAACAGACATACTTATTTTATTATGATCTGCTTTACTGCACTTCACAGATATTGCATTTTTTAATAAATTCAAGTGTGTGGCAACCTTGTGTCAAGAAATATTTTCAGCATCGTTTTTCCAATAGCATGTGCTTACTGCATATCTCTGTGTCACAGTTTGGTAATCTCATAGTATTTCAAATCTTTGATCATTGATCTTTCATGTTACCATTGCAATTGTTCTGGGGCATCTGGAACTGTCATATAAGACAGTGAAATTTATTGCTAAATATGTATGTATTAGATTATTCTTGCATTGCTCTGAAGAAATACCTGAGACTGGGTAGTTCATTTAAAAAAAAAAAAAATACAAGGTCTAATTGACCCTTGGCTCTGCAGGGTGTACAGGAAGCATAGTGCCAAAATAATTTGGCTTCTAGAAAGGCCTCAGGGAGTAAGGTGAAGTGGGTGATTGTGTGTACATGGCAAAAGTTGGAGCAAGTGAGAGGAAGTGAGGTACCACACACTTGAAACAGCCAGATCTTGCAGAAAATTACTCTCTATTGCAAGGATAACACAAGGGGATGGTTCTAAAACACTTATCACTCATGGAAAGCTACTCCCATGATCCAATCATCTCTCACCAGGCCCTACCTCCAATTCTGAGAATTACAATTCCCCATGAGATTTGGGCAGGAACACATGTCCAAACTATGTCAGTATATGTTCTGACTGTTCAACCAACTGACCATTTCACCATTGTTCTCCCTCTTCTCCGGCCTCCGCACACCCTAAGACAAAACAGTATTGAAGTTAACTCAATCGTAATCCTACAATGGCCTCTAAGCATTCAACTGAAAGGACAAGTAGTACATATCACATTTTATTTTAGTTTAGTTTTTAGAGACGGAGTCTCACTGTGACACCCAGACTCGAGTGCAATGACACAATCTCTGCTCACTGCAACCTCCACTTCCTGGGTTCAACTGATTCTTCTGCCTTAGCCTCCCAAGTAGCTGGGATTACAGGCATGCACCATTATACCCGACTAATTTTTGTATTTTTGGTAGAGACAGCGTTTCACCATGTTGGCCAGCTTGGTCTCAAACTCCTGATCTCAAGTGATCCACCCACCTTAGCCTCCCAAAGTGCTGGGATTACAGACATGAGCCACTGCACCGGGACAGGTCCCATTTTAAATCAAAGGCCAAAAGCTAGGCCTCTACTACAGTTAGCCAAGTTGTAAATTGATCTCGAAAAAAATTAAAAGTACTACTTCATTGAAGAGCAAAATTACGTTATTTCTGATTTGGATAAAGTTTTAAATGTCTGGATAAAAGATGAAATAAGCCACAACACTCCCATTAACCAAGGGCAAATTCAAAGCAAGGCTCTAACTCCCTTCAATTCTATGAAGATTTAGAAATTTGAGAATGTTGTGGAGATAACATTTAAAGATAGCAGATTTTGCAATGTATCCATCTGACAAAGGGCCAATATCCTGAATCTACAAAGAACATAAAAAAATTTACAAGATAATTGTTAGTGTTTTTTCACAAGAAAGAATGTTTAAAATTTAGGTATAGAGATTTTATTCATAGACATAATGATACAGCACATAGACCATAGCATAGTGTAAAATAATCTTTATATGCAGTGGGAACCACCCCCCAAAAAGTTTAAATTGCTTTATTGCAGTATTTTCTTAACTGGGGTGGTATGGAACTGAACTCACATTTTCTTGATATGCTTCCATGTGCTTATAGAGAGGCTATAGGCAGGTCTGAAATTAAGCTGTTTAAGAAAATTTAGGAAATTAATAATTAAGCTTAGAATGTTTGCATTCCATTCTTAAGATGTTGAGGTTTCTTAAAATTAATTATCTTCATAAGTATATTTAGTTTGTCCTTATATTTTTTACTAAAATATTTAATATACATGTATATATCCAAGTACACTTTGATAAAATTGAATGAAAATAGTAGAGACAGGTTTTTATATCTGAAATGCAGTCACTGTGCCTGAAAGCCAACAGAACATAGCAAATATATATATATACTTGTTAATAACCATATTTGTAAAAATAATATATAAATACTTGTTAATAACCATATTTGTAAAAATAATATGTCTGAAATCTAAGAAAGGGTTACAACTTGTTTGATTGGCAATGACCCAGACCTCAGGCATGGCATCAGGAAATAATTTCAGTTAGGGTGAAGGATCCAGATAATTCATCAGTGCTTAGTGACTTAAGTTCACACCAGTTAGAATGGCGATCCTTAAAAAATCTGGAGACAACAGATGCTGGAGGGGATGTGGACAAATAGGAATGCTTTTACAGTGTTGGTTGAAGTGTAAATTAGTACAACCATTGTGGAATTCCTCAAGGATCTAGAAAGAGAAATACCATTTGACCCAGCAATCCCATTGTTGGATATATACCCAAAGGATTATAAATCATTCTATTATAAAGACAAATGCACATGTATGCTTATTGTGGCACTGTTCACAATAGCTAAGACTTAGACCCAACCCAAATGCTCATCAATGTTGGATTGGATAAAAAAAAATATCACATGTATACACTATGGAATACTATGCAGCTGTAACAAAGGATAAATTCACTTATTTTGCAGGGACATGAATAAAGCTGGAAACCATCATTCTCATCACACTGACACAAGAACAGAAAACCAAACGCCACATGTTCTCACTCATAAGTGGATGTTAAACAATGAAAACACATGGACACAGGGAGGGGAACATCACACACCAGGGCATGTTGGGGTGGGGCGGGGGCAAGTGAGGTATAGCAGGGGTTGAGGGGATAGGGGAGGGATAGCATTAGGAGAAATACCTAACATAGATGACAGGGTGATGGATGCAGCCAACCACCATGGCACGTGTATACTTATGTAACAAATCTGCACATTCTGCATATGTACCCTAGAACTTAAAGTATAATAGTAAAAAAAGAAGTTTATTAGCATCTGTGGAGGATGTAGGCATTAAAATTTCTTTTTCTAATAAACGATTGTTAAAGTTGATTTATATAATATGTCTACAACACACAAAAGTGAGTCCATGTTGATTTTGTTATATTAGTCTCTACCTAAAGATCTAGCGTGATATGACATATTCCAACAGCAGGCTTAGCAATTTGGTTGTAATTAGTACTGTATATTGATGTATCTAAAATACTGAAAAAGAACATCAGAGTGAAAATGCAGAATATCTGTCAACAAAGAGACTCAACTCAGGAATATACTGGAATAGCATAAAGTATAATTTTCCACTGATAATAAGTTCAACAAAAATATAAAATTCCATAAAGAATTAAAAGGGGGTTAAAGCGCAGTTAACCAATTAAAAGTATTACAACCCCAAGACCAAGAGATAACAAAACAATCAAAAAATATAAATGTTTAAAATTATTAAAATTGTAAAAGGAAACCAAAAGCAAATCAGAATAACAAAGACACAAATACAAATAACATACATACACATCCTGGATTGAAAAGGAACTATATCACAATTCTAATGATAAGTAACTCATTGATATAAAGCATCAACATATGGACTAATTAGAATACTAGATGCAGAAGATAAAAACTGATAAAGAGAGAAATCTGAATAAATTATGCAGAATGCAATTTATAGAAAAAATCAAAGGTTGCTCAAGAAACAGAGTAAAGATGTCCTATATATCTGATAGGTTCTTGGTTTATTCAATAATTTATTGATATATTCATATATCCCTACATGCATACATTAAAAGTTGTTTATACTCCTTAAAATTTTTAGAGTTTGAAGAAACATTTTTCCTCAAACATGAACAAATGTGAGGAGTGAAAACTGTGTTATAGTTTAGGGATTTTTGTTACAGATGTTAAAGAAAAACTAAAACTCTCTTAGTAGCTTTGAAAAATACTATAGTAAATTTTATTTTGTGTTTGGGTTCTAAATCATCAATTTAAGAAAATGCTTTAGTTTATATTGTTTTTGTTTTGAGTGGCAATCTTGGGGCTTGTGCTGAAATTGACACAGGAGGGCTCATGATTTAAAGTATCTAGTAGGATCAGACTCACTGCAAGAGTGGAAAGAAAATTGCTCATCCTGAAATTAAATGAGCAAAGCTAAAGTAAAAATGAACCAAGTAATAGTTCATAGTGGAGAGCATTGGGAGCAGAACATGGAGTTTGGGAAAAGCAAGGTCAGAAAGGTGGAGTGATTCATGACTTACTCTATGAACTGCAATCATGTTTCAGGAAATTTTTTCTACATTTTACCTTGCAATTTCCTATTATACTGATGAATATTGACATCAAATGTGCTATGTATTTTTCAAGGAATACATAACACCTTACTATATTATATAAACACATAAAGACCAAACATAGTTTGAAGAAATACACTTACTAGTGATTATTGATCACCATATGTTGTATAATAGAGGGTGTTGAATAAAATATTATGTAATTTAAACATAACTTCTAATTCTAGAAAAAATAGTTAATTATAAATCATAGGAAAAGAATGCAAGATCTAGCAATAAGAGTAATTACAAATATATATGTGTATATGTATATCACAGAATAAAAATAAGCATGAACAATAAAATTATTTCAGTATAACCATCATTCTCAGCAAACTGATGCAAGAACAGAAAACCAAACACCGCCCTCATAAGTGGGTGTTGAACAATGCAAACACATGGACACAGGGAGGAAAACATCACACACTGGGTTCTGTTGTGGGATAGGGGGCTAGGGGAGGGATAGCAGTGGGTGGGGAGATTGGGACGGGATAGCATTGGGAGAAATGCCTAACGTGGGTGACGGAGGGATGGAGACAGCAGACCACCATGGTCGGTGTATACCTGTGACAATTCTGCAAGATCTGCACATGTACCGCAGAACATAAAGTAAAATAAAAAATATTAAAATAAATTTAAAATATATATATATATATATATATATATATAAAATCAGAATTCACTGATATTAAGTTATAATATTTGAGACTTTGAAACTAGTCTATCATTCTGGTCAGCCTCAGTAGCAAAAAGAAGCAATAAAATGTATGAGAAAATAGAAAAACATGTTTCATTTAATGTTTCAAATATCGTTCAGTAAGCCTATACATTTTCTTAATTTTTGTGCATTAATGAACAATAATATATGTTAAATATGGCTTGTAATTTTAATAAACTAGTTGCAATGTAATTACATTTGTTTTCAAGTGTTTCTACTGAGTAAGTAATACGCTAATCAATCTCTACCATATCTGTGCATCTTTCCTTCCATGCTTATAATCGTTACAGTTGTTAAGTCATGAAAAATATCTAGTTGGAGCAGAATATTAAAGTTATTGGGCCTTAAGGATCATGTTCAATCTTAGCAGTTTACATGTGAAAGAACCTATCATCTGTGCTTTTGAATTATTTTCCTAGGGTCATCTGTCTAGTTAGCAGCTGATTTGGTTACATTAAAAAATAAGTAAAGTTGAAACCGAGTTCTTCACGCACAGCCTCAAGGAAATAAAATATTTATACAAGTGATGATAAATTTAGAATATTTTCACACCACTGTGGGCTTTAAAATTTTTACCTGCTTCTGCATTTTTACAAATCTTTAAAATATTTTTCATTTGGTTCAAAATTTGACATTAAATAACAAGAAAAATTTAAGATTGCCTCTGTTAATTCCTAATAGAAAAGACCTTCATTATTCTTCAATATTGCTAAATATGGAGATCCCATAAGGCAAATAGAGACTGGGTGTGCTACAAATTCTTCACAAAACGAAGCATTGTTTTTACTTGAGTTAATTAATATCTTTTTATGTATATATTTTTTGGTGTTATTCTAAAATAATTTCCACATTTTCTTTTTTTTAAGACCCTAATATAAACCAAATACACAACACAAAAATCTTAAAGCATAAGTATATGAGTGAGATTTTAAACCAGAAACATTTAATTACATTGAATTTGGTTTAATCTCAGATTTACTTTTATTCTCTTATTATTAGTCAAGAGTCAACAGCATTTGTAAATTGACAATAATTTCCCTTATAGTTACAAATATGATGTCAAACATTCAGATAAAAAGTGAAAAATTGAATAGATTTTTATGTATGTTTGCAGATTTAGTTTAATAAAAAATACTTGCTGGCTCAGAAATAATTTTCAAATTAGTCTATTAGCATAAGATTCAATTTGTCTATTAGCACAAGATCTAGAATTATTGCCTTTGCCTCTTCATAAAGATAGATTTCTTTGGTTTTTAAAGGAATGGTCTTAAAGTGATGTAACTCATCCCTTAAATGGGAATGTTGTTGTTTATCTCAAATAATTTTGGGGGGATTAAATGACAATATATGTAAAGTGCCTAGCCACGTCTGATATCTCTTAAGCAACTATTCCTTGTTAGTTTCTTCTCTTTAATTGTTCAAGTTTCTCTTCCAACCTGTACCTATAGAAATACTACTTGCTGTTCTTAAATAATATCTTAGGAGTTCTAAGACCTCCTGGTGGAGCGAATCACATCTCCCTCTAACTAGTCTCAAAATTTGGCTTTTCCTCTTTCGTATTATTTTCATTTTCTTCAGTATTAAACTTAGTTATGTCTGTGTACCCCTCTCAAGAGGAATTGCTCCTAGAGTGTTTTGTCTGAAACAAAATTTATCCTTATAATACTAAATACACTCATACTTGTTCACTGAGTTAAAATAAATAAGCATTGCAAAAAAAAAAAAATTAAACCTACTGAGAAGGAAGGTTGCTATGCTTTGCCTACATAATGTTATATATATGAATAACTAGACATGTTAGGCTTTGTTTATTTTGTCAATACATAGCTAGATTATGTGTTTGTGTTGTCAAATCATCATAATATTTGTTTTTTGTTTTAATTTTTTATTTCAATAAGTTTAAGGGTACAAGTGGTTTTTCTTACATAGATGAATTTTATAGTGGTGAATTCTGTGACTTTTTAGTGCACATATTACCCGAGTAGTGTACATTGTACCAAGTGTGTAGTTTTTTATCCTTGCCCTTTCCAGAATTTCTAAATTCCATTATATTACTCTACGTCTTTACATATTCATAGCTTAGCTCCCACTTTAAGTCAGAATATACGGTTTTTGTTTTTCTATTCCTGTTACTTCACTTAGAATAATTCCCTCCAACTCCATCCAAGTTGCTACAAAAGACACGTTGTTCCTTTTAATGGCTGAGTAGTATTGCATGGTGTATATATATCACATTTTTAAAACCTATTCATTAGTTAATGGGCACTTAGGTTGGTTCCACATCTTTGCAACTGTGAGTTGTGCCATTATAAACATATGTGTGTGAGTATCTTTTTTACATGATGAACCCAGGAGTGGAATTGCTGGATCAAATGGTAGATCTACTTTTAGCACTTTAAGGAATCTCCATACTGCTTTTCTTAGAGATTATACTAATGTACATTCCCACCAGCAGGGTATGAGTTCCCTTTTCACAATATTCACATCAACATATATTGTTTTTTGACTTTTTATTAATAGCCATTCTTTCAGAAGTAAGGTGGTATCGAGATCAATTATGAAATTGTTGTTTTAATTTTTATTTGCCTGATGAATAGTCATGTTGAACATTTTTTCTGTTTCTTGACCATGTGCATATCTTCTTTTGAGAAATGTCTATGTCTTTTGTCAATTTTTAATGGAATTATTATTTTTTTTCTTGTTGATATGTTTGACTTCCTTACAGATTCCAGATACTAGTTCCCTGTTGGCTGTTGAGTTTGCAAATCCATTAGGTGGATTGTCTGTTCCCTCTGTGGATTATTTATTTTGCTGTGCAGAAGGGTTTTTGTTTAATTTGGCCCCACTTATTTATTTATTTTGTTGCATTTGCTTTTGGGATTTTATTCATGACATATTTGTCTAGGCTGATGTCTAGAATATTATTTCCAATGTTGTCATCTAGAATTTTTGTGGTTTCAGGTCTTATGTTGAAGTTTGATCCATCTTGAGTAGATTTTTGTATATAGTGAGAGACAGGGATCAGATTCATTTTTCTACATCTTGCTTGCCAGATTTCCTAGAACCATTAATTAAATGGAATGTCCATCTCCCAATTTATGTTTATGCATGCTTTGTCAAAGATTGGTTGGATGTACATATTTGGCTTTATTTTTTGTTTCTCTATTCTGTTCCATTGGTCTATGTGCCTACTTTTGTATAATTACCATATTGTTTTGATAACTACAGCTTTATAGTATAATTTGGAGTACAATAATGTGATGCCTTCAGATTTGTTCTTTTGCTTAGTCTTGCTTTGTCTATGTGGGTTCTTTTTTGGTTCCATATGATTTTAAAGATTGTGTTTACTAGTTCTGTGAAGAATGATGGTGATATTTTCATGAGAATTGCATTAAATTTATATATTTCTTTTGGCAGTCTATGGTCATTTTCACAATACCAATTCTCCTCATCCATGAGCATGATACATGTTTCCATTTGTATGTGTTGTCTGTAATTTCTTTCAGCAATGCTTTGTAATTTTCCTTGTAGATGTCTTTCACCTCCTTGGTTAAGCATAGTTGTAAATTTTTTTGCAGTTATTGTAAAAGGGGTTGAGTTTTCTGATTTGTCAAATCAGTGACAAATCTGATTTGATTACCAGGTTTATCACTATTGGTCCATAGCAAGGCTATACCGATTTGTGTGTGTTAACTTTTTTATCCTGAAACTTATTAAATGCATCAGGAGATTTGGGTGAGTCTTCAGGGTTTTCTAGGTGTACTATTATGTCACCTGCAAACAGCAATAGTTTGACTTTCTCTTTTTCAATTGGAATGTCGTTAATTTCTTTCCCTTGCCTAATTGCTCCAGTTAGTATTTCCAGAACTATGTTAAATAGGAGTGGGGAAAGTGGACATCCTTTTCTTCTTCCTGTTGTCAGGGGGAATACTTTATCTTTTCCTCATTCAGTGTGATGTTGGCTGTAGGTTTGTCATACATGGCTTTTATTCTTTTGGGGTAGGCCTCTTCTATGCCTAGTTGTTGACAGTTTTCATTATAAAGAAGTGCTGGATTTTGTTGAATTCTTTCTCTGCATCTGTTGAGATGATCATATGGTTTGTATTTTTAATTGTTTATGTGATATATCACGTTTATTGACTTGCATATATTGAACCATTACTTCATTGCTAGAATGATATTCACTTCATCATGATGATTTATCTTTTTGATGTGTTGTTGGATTCAGTTTGCTAATATTTTGTTGAGTATTTTTGCATCTATGTGCATCAGGGAACTTGGTCATAGTCTTCTTTTTTGGTGTGTCCCTTTCTTGTTTTGATATCAGGGAGATACTAGCTTCATAGAATGACTTAAAAAGATTTCTTCTTTCTCAATCATTTGGAATCATTTCAGCAGGATTGGTACCATTCTTCTTTGAATGCCTGGTAGAATTCAGCTGTGAATCCATCCGGTCCTGGGCTTTTTTTGTTTGCAATTTTAAAATTACTGATTCAATCTTGCTACTACTTATTGGTCTATTCAAGGTTTTTATTTCGTCCTGATTTAATCTAGTAGAGTTGTATGTTTCAGGAATTTTTCCATTCCTCTAGGTTTTCCAGTTTGTGTACATAATGGTGTTCTTAGTAGTCTTGAACCATCTTTTGTATTTCTGTGGTGTTGGTTGTAATGTCTCCAATTTCATTTCTAATTGAGTTTGTTTGCATCTTCTAGCTTGTTTTCTTTATTAATCTAGCTCATATTCTATCAATTTTGTTTAATTTTTCAAAGAATCAGCTTTTTGTTTGATTGATCATTTGTCTTTTGTTGTTGTTTGAATTTCATTTAGTTCTGCTTTGGTCTTTATTTCTTTTCTTCTTCCAGCTTTAGGTTTAGTTTGTTCTTGTTTCTCCAATTCCTTGTGGAGTCACTTTAGGTTGTCAATCTGTGCTCTTTCAGACTTTTTGATGTAGTGATTTATTACTAGAAGCTTTCCTCTTAGCAGCGCTTTTGTTGTATCCCGAGGTTTTCATAACTTGTCTCATTATTATTACTCAATTCAAAACACGTTTAACTTCCATCTTGATTTCATTGTTAACCTAGTAATCATTGAGGAGCAGATTATTAATTTCTATGTGTTGATAGAGTTTTAAGGATTCCTTTTGGATTTTATTTCTAGTTTCATTCTGCTGTGGTCTGAGAAAATACTTGATATCATTTCAGTTTTTTCAAATTAGTGAGACTTGCTTTGTGGCTATCATATGATCTATCTCGAAGAATGTTTCATATGCTGACGAAAAGTATGTATATTCTGCAGATTTGGGTAGAATGTTCTGTAAATGTAAATTAAGTCAATTTGTTCTAGTGTGTCATATAAGCCCATTGTTTCTTTGTTGGCTTTCTGTCTCAAAGATCTGTCTACTGCTGTCAGTGGATATTGAAATCTCTTGCTATTACTGTTTTGGTCTTTATCTCATTCTAAGTAGTAATTATTTTATTAATCTAGGGGATCCAGTGTTTAGTGCATATAAATTTAGAATTGTAATGTCTTCTTGTTGAATTGTTTTTGCTATTATATAGTTACCATCTTTGTCCTTTTTTTAATTGTTTTTATCTTGAAGTCTGTTTAGTCAGATATAAGAATAGCTACTCCTGCTCACCTTTGGTTTCCATTTATACAGACTACATTTTTCACCCTTCCACCTTATTTTATCTGAATCCTTCTATGTAAGGTGAGTCTCTTGAAGACAATAAATATTTGGATTGTAACTTTTTATCCATTATGACATTTCGTATCTTTTTAGTGGAGCAATTAGGCCATTTACATTCAATGTTAATATTGAGATGTGAGGTACAGTTTATCACGTTAATTATTACCTAGCATTTTTTTCTTCTGTTATTGTTTTATAGGCACTATGATTTTTAAGCTTTCAAGAGGTTCTATGTTGATGCATATTGGGGTTCTGTTTCAAGGCTTAGACCTCCTTTTTGCATTTCGTGTAGTTCTGGTTTGGAAGTGACAAATTCCTTTGGCATTTGTTTTTCTGTAAATGATTATTTCTTCTTCTTTTTTGGAGTAAAACAATCCTTGGCTGACAGTGTTCTATCTAAGGATGTTGAAGATAGACACCAATTCCTTCTGCGTTGCAAAGTTTCTGTTAAGTCTGCTGTTATTCTGATAGGATTTCTTTTGTAGGTTATCTGAGGCTTTTGTCTTACTGCTCTTAGAATTTTTTCCTTCATGTTGGCTTCAGATAGCATAATGAATATATACCTTGGTGAAGATCTTTTTGCAATGAATTTCCCAAGAGTTATTTGAGATTCTTGGATTTGGATATCTAGATCTCTAGCTAGGCTATGAAAGCTTTCCTCAATTATGCCCTCAAATAATGTTTTTAGACATCATTTTCTCTTATCCCTAGGAACACAGATTATTCTTAGATTTGACCATTTTGCATAATCTTATATTTTTTGGAGACTTTATTTTTTTATTTTTATTTTTGTCTGATTGGGTTAACTCAAAAGCCTTCTCTTCAAGCTCTGAAATTACTTCTTCTGCTCATTCTAGTCTACTGTTAAAACTTTCTGCTGTATTTTGTAACTTCCTCAGTGTGTGTTTCATTTCTGGAAGTTGTGATTGTTTTTTCTTGATAATATTTATCTCTCTAGAAAATTTTTCATTCATATCCTGAACTGCTTTTTAAATTTATTTATTACGGTTTTCACCTGTCTCTATATCTCCTTGAGTAGCTTAATAATCAACCTTTTGAACTTCTTATCTGTTATTAGATTTTATCTTGGTTTGGGTCCATTGCTGCAGAGCCAGTATGACTTTTGGGAGTGTTATAGCAACCTGTTTAGACATATTACCAGAGTTATTTTTCTGGTTCATTTTCGTTTTGGTAGAGCAATTCTTTTTATTGTTATTGAATTTATGTTTGATTTCATTGTGTTTCTTTTGTTTTCTTTAAAATTGTTCCCCCTAAGATTGAAACTTTATTGCTTATAGTAGATTATATTCTAATACAGTTCTTGGTGCTTTCAGGGATGAAGACTCTGTAAGAGTTCCTTGGTTATAAAGAGACTTTTAACAATGGCTTTCTCATATACTGATTGTAATAGCAATGTGTTCAGTGTGCAAATGAGCCCACTATCTCCTAGGGGGTCGGAATTGTAGAGGTCTCTTAATGCTTATCTCATTCCTCTGTGGAGTGCAATTTATTTATTTATTTTCTCCAGTATTTTATTTACTAGTTTGATGGCTCAGGCTTTAGGCCAGTAGAGGAGGTGTCTCTGGGTAGGAACTGGTTGTGGCTAAAGCAGCTGGATAAATGAAATCCCAGCCTTGACAGAAGAGGCTGGAGGAACTCTCAGTGAGTCACACTGGGGTCTTAACAGGAGGAAGGGTTGGAGCCACATCAGCTCCCCTGCTAGGTTAGCAGAAATGTTATAAACCTCTCAGACCTGCTTCTGTCCCAGTGTTTCAGCTCTTCAGATCAGATAGGCACCTCTTCTCATCTGTAGGAATGTTGATGTTCCAAATAAAGAGGAATTGTGACTCTGTCTCTCATGCAATCCTGAACCTGGAGTGTGCTCCTTCTTTGAGGATGCAGTGGCCCCAATGTGTTCAAGAAAGGCTGTTTATAGTTGTGCCCATGCTGAGCTCTCATGGGAAAAGCCCAAACTGTGCCTACAATGGTAGACAAGGGAGGAAAGACTTCTTCTTCTTTGAGACCTTTCACATGCACTAGGACTGTACAAGACATTTGGGACACAGTGGAAGGCTTTCCCTGCTGAGCCCAGCACTTCAACTGTGCTTAAGGAAGCTTTCCATCAACCAGCAGAAGGATCTGGTGCTCAAGGCCTGCCATCCAGATTCTGTTGTCAAATAGAGTGTTCCCTTGATGTGATGCACTCCTCCTTTCCCTAGCAGTAGGAGTCCCTGGAAGCCAGACTACTGTGAGTGTCGTTGAGCCTCTGAGTCTGGCTGCCCAGTGACGTTGTCACACTTCAGGCTGGTGTTAGGAAATGTCTGCAAGGAATCCAGTGATGTGACCTGTCCTCAAGTTTTCCAACAGTGGGTAGCAGCACCAGCTCTAATGGGAGTGGCAAGGGATTGCCAGAGACTCTATGAAATTCCTTGGTTATCAATAGACTTAGTATTTTTGGCTTTCTTGAATACCAGTTATAGTAATAATGAACTGGTGATGTGGACAGACTCAGGAAATCATGGTTAGCCAGAGTAGTACAAGTAGTGGTGATAACTGAGATCATGCAGCTGAGATCATGCAGTTTTCTTCTTCCTGGTTGCACTATTATTCCACCAGGAGATACCATAATAGACTGTGTTGATTGGTCTCCAGCCGGTAGATGGTGCTTGAAGAAGAACACCAGCTGTGTAGCAGCAGTGGGATTTTTACTTGCCTTATGTTACTAAATCTGGAGGTGGGGGGTGGTTACTCTGATTTCTCAGGCAATGGGCAGGGCTCTGTACATCCCAAGAGCTTCTGTCTTTTGTGTTAAGCTACCAGGGTGGGTGGTGGGACAAAGCCAGGTAGGGGCTGGGTAGAGTAGGTTTACATGCTGAGTCTATTTGTGCAAGGCAAGCCGCAGCCCATCTGGGTTTAGAGGGATGGGAGTAGGTAGATCTCATGCCACTGGGCTGATATTCTAGAGGGGAGCATTATTGCTTCTACTGAACAGAATTGGTTCAGGAAATTGGAGTAGCAGATGGCGATAAGCCCCACATAGTTCCCACACACTTGGAGAGGAATATCCATTCCCACAAATTTCCACTGACAGGAGTGAGCTGAGTTCAAGTCAACCTGTAATCAGAATTCCCCACTTCAGGAATCATAAGCTTTCCCCGTGGAAATAGTAACCATGACTTTCAAGCCATGTCCCTCTCTGTTCCCTGAAAATACTGGCACTTGGCTTTTGCACTCACAGCTCATGAACCCATGGCTCCTGCACTCACAGCCTGCTTTTCATTCTCCCCTACACTGGCCCTGGCCACGGGAGTTTGTCCCCACTCAAGGTAACATTGTGAAACCCCTCTGGGAGCATCTTTCAACTTATGACCACTGCCTGAACTTTTTGGTTGTCCTCGATGAGGTTCTCTGTGAGCAACAGTAAGGACTGGCTGCCCTTGGTCCAAACTGGGATCTGGGAGTGAAGGCTCTTCCTGCTGCTGCTGCTTCTTTTATATTCCATGACCCTCCCCAAGTTCTTTCCTGGGTTGTGTGAGGTTAAGGCTTTCCCCTGTGCCCTGGAGTTTCAGGATCCCTGTGTGGGGATGGATATCCCAGAGGCAAACTCTACTCCTCTCATATTCTGGAGTGTCGGAGTTCTTTGTCTGACTCATAGTGTAGTCTGCGGGCTCCTGCTTGCATCTAGGATTCATAGACTTCTCCAGTTATCCTGCTTAGTTCCTGTATCATTTCTGGAAAAATGTTCACGACATGAATCCCTGTATGTTATTCTGTCCTTCCAAATGAGAGGCTAGTGATGCCTCTAATCCCCCATCCAAAAAAATCAAAAAGGCATTTGACAAAGATATTTGTAATTCTTTATGTATGTTTACATTGTATGTATTCCCCAAGTTTGAATCTATGTTATCAAAATATTTTTCTCAACTTATCTGTTTTGCATAAAAGTTTTTTATATAGTAATTTCTTTCAAAGTGTTAAATTTAATTTGAATAGCATAACCAATAATATTGCTAATACACTGAAGTTCAATTCTAGGTTAATTCTGGGTGTAACTTCCAGTATGAATACAGGCTCGTATTACTTTTAAGAGAATAAGGAAATATTTCTCCTTTGGATTATGTGTAATAATGACTAGGACCACATGTTTTGGTACTTCTAAGAAAAAGCATTCAATATGCTTTACATTAAAAAGTAAATTTTCCCAGTTTCACTTACTATATCTGAACTTTTCACTTGAATATCATTGTACTTGAAGTGACAGGGATAAAGAGACATTTGATTGTATTTTAATTTTAGGTCATTGATATTGAAAAATGTAATTAATAGTGAAAACTAGATAGGAAAAAATAGAAGATCCTGATATGAATCATTAATGTAGAAATATTTGGTTTACAATATAGAAAAGTATAAGAAAGCATGAGACTAGTCTCAATATCTATTTATTTTAATGTATAATTTAGTATTTGTTTGCTTGGATGGAAGATGTCTTCCTTCAATTATACCAGATTCTTCACTTCTTTAAGTGTTACATGTCATTTGCTACTGACCATATGAATATATAGTTTAATACAGGCTGAAATATTCCAAAAGAAAGTAAATAAATAATTGTTATTTGTAACAAATTTGTTATACAGTTGCAACCTTATCTCTTCAAAAGGTCAAATGTAGGTGTTTTCAGATTAAATACCCCAGATGAAAAGGTCATCCTAAATTATGAACCTGTGTTTTGCCATTATTCTTCAAGCAAACATTTATTTGTTTGTATTTGGGAACAGTTATTTAAGTGATTTTTTGGGAAAAGCAATGAGATCTGAAGTAATCTAAGTAGTTTTTAAGAATAATGAATGAATTCTCTTCATGGTATAATTCTATAATACCTGCTATCTTTTTCAGGTCTGTTTCCCTTCCAAAATTCAGGCTAAAAATTAATCCCTAATGCAGCAGTATTAGGTACAGCATTTATAAGGTTATTAGGCCATGAGAACTCATCCTTATAAATGAATTCATGCTGAATAAGAGGTCTTAAGGTGGTGAATTTACCCCTCTGTCCTTTTTGCCATGTGATGTCACATATTTTGCCTCTGCAGAGGATACAGTGACAAGGTGCAATTTTGGAGGCAAAAAGTGAGCCCTCACTAGACACCAAACCTGCTGGGGCCTTGATCTTGTACTTCTCAGCCTTTATAATTGGTAAACGACAGAAAAATTTTCTGATAAACAAAAGAAGTACATTTCCGATATTTACATATTCCTTAGTCTGCAGTATTTTGTTATAGAAACACAAACTGACTCAAAATATGCCTAAGGTGGATTAATCTGGGAAATGTTCATCACAATAAAAAAAGGAAAAGTACAGTTTCTCTGCACATCTATATTATTTATCCATATCGATATCTCAGTTAATAGATTGCCTTCGAAAGACATAAAAATTACTCAAGTACCTGTTACAAAATTAATATTTATGTTATCAACTTCTTGACATTCCACATGTTACTATATTATCCCACTATACCTCAAAAAATCAGAAGTACAATTTTTACCAGAATTATCTACCAAAAACTGTAGAGTAATAATAAAGTAGGGAGTATTAACAGGCATGGATTATACTCAGAGACTTAAGACAACTTTTTAACTGAGGACTTTACAAACATTTTCTCCCTCATAAGTGGGAGTTGAACAATGAGAACACATGGACACAGGGAGGGTAACATCACACACTGGGGCCTGTTGAGGGGTCGGGGGCTAGGGGAGGCATAACATTGGGAGAAATACCTAATGTAGATGACAGGTTGATGGGTACAGCAACCCACATTGGCACATGTACATCTATGTAACAAACTTGCATCTTCTGCACATGTATCCCAGAACCTAAAGTAAAATTTAAAAAAATCTAAAAAAAATCTAAAAAAAGTTAGTGATATAAAATGTTGTGAGTATTTCATAGCTGGTTGCTTTAATCTGTGTAACTTTATGCTTTAGATGCCCTTACAAAGCTATCATTTCTTCCTTATTAAAAAAAAAAGAAAGGTTTTTTTTTTTTTTGCCTATACATCATACATGTTTCATTCCAGTATTTTCTCCCTTCTGACTGATGACTCCATTTTAATTTCTCTGGCATTTTAACTGAGATTTTAAAAGATATTGAACATGCATATGTATATAAATATACATATAACACCTCTAATATTAAATTTGTATGTATATAAACATAAGATTTCTAATTTTATTTCCTTTTACACAGGTATTTATATACAAAGAAAAAATTATGAGACAAAACGAAATGTTTTATGTTAAAACATTTTCATTATATAAAAATGGCTAACAAATGCATTTATTTATGGTTATATGAGATAAAAACTAAAAACAATAAAATTGTGTTTAAACAATTTCATACTTGATTGGTAAATCAAATACATAAAGATTTAGGTATAGAAAATGCCAATTTATTGAATAAAATCTTAAATAATTTTAAGAAATCTAAATTTTAATTTCAGATCAAGAGTATATATAATGACTCAATAATCACTAATTATAGGATGTCATTTTCAAATAATTTGGTATTGGACATCCAATATATATTTTATTTATTATAAAAAATTACAAGTAATTTTTCACACTTTAATTCTCGCTAATACATGCAGTTAAAGGTATAGTTTATTTTCAATATTTGTATAGCAAAACTATGAAATACTGCAGTAATATGTTCACCATATTATCTTGTATTTTTATTATTCTAAAGAGAGAAAAGCATTTCAACATAAAAGCGTTCTTCTTCTTGTTGTTATTGTTGTTGTTTTTAAGACTCCACTTTCATTTACTGTCTCACTGGAAAGATCCGAATAGGACTTCAATAACGTCTTGCCTCTGTCTTTATATTTCATAACTCCAACTTATATTCCTTTTAAGGTTTAGAGAGAGTATTGATCATGTGTTTGGAGTGCTTTTGTGTTGATGTACACAACGCCCAACTGCTAGTCTGTTAAAGAGTTTAGTGGATAATGATATTTTAGACAAAATGAAGAAAGCTATAAATGTTCAAGCTATTTAGAGGATAATTGAAACCAAATTATTCTATTTTAAAGTGCTTTTACTTTATAAAACTGAATGACATCATTGACTACATTAATTAATATAAGCCTCAAGTTTCACATTATTTTCTATTAATAAATAAAATAAAAAGCCCAATTTTGCATTGATATATTTCTATGTAATTGGGATGAAGGCTTGCCAAGAAACTTTGTCACTCATTATGCAAATTTTGTTATAAATCCTTAATATAAACAACCCCAAACAAATTTCATGATTCTGTTTCCAAAAGTAATATAAATTGCCTAGTATGTGAATCACCACACCTACTATGACTAAAAACAGTTTAAATTTTTAGTTATTTTGAGTAAGTTGTACCATATGAATAGTATTTTTTAAAAGTTCCTGTTATTTGTATTCTTATCCCTAGTGTTCAAGTACCTTTATTCATAGTCGTTGGGTTATACTTTCTGTATGAAATAAAACACCTGTGTGTTACCACCCACCTAACACCCCTACAAAAATATGGATTCTGGCAAGTAATAAGAACAAATTCGTACAACAGATATACATAGCTCTAGGTGGGCTGAGATCTACCAGTCTTTGACACATACCACTTATGGTCAGTTGACAAAGGTTGTGTACGTTGAAATAATATGTGCAAAGCCAAATACAATAAAACAAAAAAAATATTGTCCTAACTTTAGGAGACTGGCATATTTTCCCCCTTTAAATATTTGATTATTTTGGTAAATAAAGATAATACCCCTTGGTAGTATGCCACCAAATTTTTTAAATTGTTTTACCAAATAAATATAATTGCTACAAACTTAGCACCCAAATTACAATTATTTTGCTTATTTACAAATAATAATGTATTATTTAGAGTCGTTAAAATTTTCTCCATCTGTTTCTGTTTTGGTTATGGTTTATTTTTTTGAAACATTCCTATTATGAGCTTTTGAAATGTTACAATAGCATAGTTTAACTATATGCCTCTCCTTATTTCATGTCACTGGTTCAAGCATTGTGGGTTGCTATCAGGATGGTTTTGTTTTGACTGTGGTAACCTAAAGTCTATAATTAATTATTATATCATTCTGATTATGAGAAGCTTATTGTTTTAAAACCTAAATACATAATAGGATATTAACCATTTTTGTTATGTATAATAAATAAACCTTTCTAAGCCTTATTATATAGCTTCAGTTCCAATTTTCTATTTCTATATTATCTTCAAGAAGTAAATGTTCAATCATTGGCATTTATTTATCAATTTTTATATATTTGATTAAAATGTATAGGTTAAATAACATTGATGACTTTTTTACACATTTATAAGATAAAAATGTTTCTCATTATTTCACAAAAATGTTATGATAGAAGAGTAACCTTAAATATTGGAATCTAGACCTAATGCCTGTATATACTTTTTCTGGGCCAAGAAATCAAAATAATAATTTACTTCTCCCTGGCAGTCTAAAGCAATATGAATGTCCCAGTTTAGATCCCATTTATGTAATTCAACTTCATTGAAATATAATTTGCAGAATGAAATGAATACATTTTAAATGTTCAACCTGTTTAATAAATATGTATCCCCCTATGAATACTAACCACAATAATCAAGTCATAGACTATTTCTAGCATCATAAGAAGTTGACCTGTGACATTTCACTGTCAGCCACTCTCTATCTCCCTAATATCTACCTTCATCCAACAATGAGCTATTTTTTGGCAACATAGATTAGGCTTACCTACTTTAAAATTTTGTGTAAATGTGTGTCTCATCTTGGTGTCTGCTTTCTGTTGCCTTATGACCTAGTATTTTAAGGTGTATTTTGTTTAACTTTTTATGGATTTTGTGTGTATCATGTATTATGTGTGTTATTGGGTATTTTTTATGTGTATCAATAATTTCCTGGTTAAAAATGTTGAATATTAGTCAATTATGTGAATGCAGGACAATCTTTATTCACTCAGTTTTTAGTGAACTTTCATTCACATTTTGTATTTATTATGAGTAAAACTGTTGTAAATATGATTTATGTACAGGTTTCTGCGTAGTCATACGCTTTCTATTTTTTTTTTTTTTTGTGGATTGCTACCTAGGATTAAAATTGCTGATAATACAATGAGTTTATGTTTGATTTATTATTAATAATGCTAAGCCTATTAAGAGTGTGTGTGACATTTGTATTCTTATCAGCAACATAAGAATGTTCCTTCCAGTTTCCCTCAATCCTCATGATATTATTTATCTTTTTACTTTAAATCATTTTGGTGGGTCTGTAGTGAATATTTTCTGCTTATGATTTTCATTTTGCTGATGACTAATGATTTTAAGTAAGTTCTAATGTAATTATAAGACATACATATACATTTTTATTCAGGAATTATCCATTTGTATCTATTATACATTTTAATAGATGTTTATTTTATCTAGTTATAAAATTTATACCTTCTTGTTATGGATGGAATCTTTGTATCAACCCCCAAATTTTATATATGGTATTCATAATCCTCAATGAGACAGTACTAGGTGGGACTTTTAGGAGGTGCCGAAGTTTAGATGAGATCATGAGAGCTGAGTTCACTCAATGAGAGTAGTGTCTGATATAATTTAGCTGTGACTCCACCAAAATCTCATCTTGAATTGTAGTTCCCATAATCCTTACCTGTCATGGGAGGGAACTGTGGGTGATGATTAGATTATGGGGAACTTCCTCTATGCTGTTCTCATGATAGTGAGTCAGTTCTTGTGAGATCTCATTGTTGTATTGGGAGCTTTTCCCCATTTTGCTCTGCAGGTCTCCTTCTTGCAACTATGTGAAGAAGAATGTAACTGTTTCCCCTTTTTCTGCGATTGTGATTTTTCTGAGGCCTTCCCAGCCCTGCAGAACTGTTAGTCAATTAAACTTCTTTCCTTTATAAATTACCCAGAATCAGGTATATCCTTATAGCAGTGTGAGAACAATCTAAAACAGTAAATTGCCCACAGAGAGTGGGCATTGTTGTAAGGATACCCAAAATGTGGGAACAACTTTGGAACTGTGTAACAGGCAGAGGTTGGAACAGATTGGAGGATTCAGAAAAACACAGAAAAATGTGGGCAATTTGGAACTTCTTAGAGACTTGGAGGGCTCAGAAGACAGGAAGATGCAGGAAAGTTTAGAATTTCCTAGAGACTTGTTGAATGGCTTTGACCAAAGTGCTTGTAGTGATATAGACAGTGAAGTACAAGCTGAGGTGGTCTCAGATGGAGATGAGAAACTTGTTGGGAATTAGATCAAGATGATTGTTGCTATGCAAATTGACTGGTGGCATTTTTCCCCTGCCCTAGAGATCTGTGGAACTTTGAACTTGAGAGAAATGATTTAGGGTATCTGGCAGAAGAAAATTATAAGTGGCAAAGTATTCAAGAGGAATGAGAGCATAATTATTTGCAAAATTTGCATCCTGATGATGCAATCGGAAATAAAAACCCATTTTCTGGGGAGAAAATCAAGCTGGCTACAGAAATTTGCATAGATAAGGAGCCAAATGTTATTCACCAAGACAATAAGGAAAATGTCCAGGGCATGTCAGAAACCTTCATGGAAGCCCCTCCTATCACAGGCCCAAGACCTTGCTGCTTTGTGTAGTCTCACGAATTGGTACTCTGCATTCCACTCTTGACTAAAATGGGTCAATATATAGCCCAGGCCATTGCTTCAGAGGGTGCAAGCCCCAAGCTTCGGAAGCTTTCACATGGTGTTGGGCCCTGCAGGTGCACAGAAGAATCAAGGTTGGGGAACCTCTGCCTAGATTTCATAGACTGTATGGAAATTCCTGGATGCCCAGGCAGAAGTTTTCTACAGGGGTGAAACCCTCATGGAGAACCTCTGCTAGGAGAGTACAGCCGGGAAATGAGGGGTTAGAGGTCCCACACACAAAGTCCCCACTGAGGCAGTGCATAGTGGAGCTTTAAGACGAGAGCCACTATCTTCCAAACCCCAGAATGGTAGATCCACATAGAGCTTGCACTATGTACCTGGAACAGCTGCTGACACTCAATGCCAGCCCATGAAAGCAGCTGTGAAGGCAGCTGTACCCTGCAAAGCCACAGGGACAGAGCTGCCCAAGGCTGTGGAAGCCCACCTATTGGATCAGCATGACCTGGATGTAAGACTTGGAGCCAAAGGAGATCACTTTGAAACTTTAAGACTAATGTCTGCCCTATTGGTTTTCAGACTTGCATGGGGCCAGTAGTCCCTTTGTTTTGGCCAGTTTCTCCCATATGGAATGAGTATATTTAGTCATTGATTGTACCCCCATTATAAATTGGAAGTAACTAACTTACTTTTGATTTTACGCGATCATAGGCAGAGAGATTTGCCTTGTCTCAGATGAGACTATGGACCTGGACTTTTGAGTTCATTTTGAAATGAGTTAAGATTTTGGAAAACGGTTGGGAAAGTATGATTGTGCTTTGAAATGTGAGGACATGTGATTTGGTAAGAGCCAGGAGCAGAATGCTATGATTTGGCTGTGCCCCACTCAAATCTCATCTTGAATTGTAGCTCCCATAATCCCCACATGTCATGGGAGGGACTTTATGGGAGATAATTGAATCCTGAGGGTGGTTACTCCCAGGCTGCTGTTCTTATCACAGTTAAGTGAGTCCTCATGAGTTCAAAGAAGACTTTTCCCCACTTTGCTCTATACTTCTCCTTCCTGCCATCATTTGAAGAAGGACCTCTTTATTTCGACTTTAATTGTAATTTCCTGAGGCCTTCCCAGCCCTGTGGAAATGTGAGCCAATTAATTATCTTCCCTTTACAAATTTCCCAGTCCTAGGTATGTCCTTATAGCAGCGTGAGAACAGACTAAGACAATCCTTATAAGAAGACACCAAAGCTCTCTCACTTTGCCCATGCACAAGAAAGAGGTTATGTGAGCAAACAAGGCCAGGAAGAGGGTCCTAATGAAGGACCAATCTGCTGACACCCTAATCTCAGACTTTCATCCTCCAGGACTGTGAAAACTGTTTAATCCTCCTAGTCTATGGCATTTGGTTATGGCAGCCCTATCTAACTAAGTCACTTCCAGATTGCAAATATTTACCTTTATATATTCCAGATTATAGTCCTTTACATTGTGCACATTTTTGCTTGTCTGTGATATCCATTTATACCTTCTTAACAATGTCCTGCAAGGACCAAATTGTCCATACCTGTCAGACTCCAACCCCATGAGGGATGAATAAATTCACTCAGACACAGAATACCATGAGAAAGCAGGGTAGGGGTGTCTGTGGCCACTTACAGACACTTGAGGAGAATGCTGTAATGAGTTACCAGCAATCAGTCATGACACCCTGGCCTTTTTGGCCTTTATTCAGCACATATTAAATGACAAAAGCTTTGAGTCAACACCACTAGAGGGTAAAGATTAAAGGTCAGGTTCTGAGGCCTAAAGCAAACACCATTTGTGGGTAATAAACTTCTGCTGATCCCTAGAGTAGGAGGCAGTCAAGATCTGATGGGCAAAGGTTGGTCTTAGCCATTTAACCAACAAGCCATTTAGATAAACTCCTTTGCATTCCCCTGTTAACTGCGCTATGCTTTAAAGCTCAAGATAAAAGAACTTGCCACCTTCAGCCCATTCATTCTTGAAGCCATGAAAACTGCCTGGTCTTTCAGTGGGGTTTTGTGACTATTTCCTATAGCTATCTCTAATATTTTTCCCTTAATATTTTTGCCACCACCCTGACTGAACTACCACACCAAATTTTCTTTGTTTTAATATTTTAAAATCCAGTTTATTTTTAGAATATAGTTAGTGGGATTTTTTGTGGCTTGACAAATACATATTTATCTTATCCAAGTTCACAAGTTTCTCTCTTTTTCATCTTCTAAATATTTTATAATTTCAGGTTTTACATTTAAATATATGCTATAATAAATGGTATTATTTTTAAATTTGACTTATCAATTATTTATTTCTAGTATATAGAAATATAGTTTTCCAAATGTACACAATTTCTTGTGATCTTGCTATGTTTTTTCATTAGCTATAGTACTTTCAGCTGGATTCCTTCAATTTTACCTGAATTATCATACTTTATGAAAATTTTAAAAAGCTTTGTTTCTTCTTTTCCAGGCTGAAGCTTTCATTTAATTTTTGTGGCATATTCACTGAATAGATCCCACAGTAAATGTTGATTCAGAGTGGTGACGATAGATATTTTTGTTTGATGTTATATGAAAAGTTTTCTGCCTTTTAATGTTGAGAAGATTGATGCTTTTCCTTCTGGTTCTCTAAGATATTTTATTGTGATGGGAATTGCTATAGTTCAGATGTGGTTTGTCTCCACCAAAACTTATGTTGAAGTTTTATCCTCATTATGGCTGTGGTGAAATGTAGGGCCTAGTGGGGAGCATTTGGGTCATGAGGAAAAATCTTTCATGAATAGATAAATGTGTTCCCTTAGGAGTGAATGAATTCTTGCCATCACAGAATGAGATTAATTACCACAATTGTGGGTCGTAAAAAGAGTCTGGCATCCTTGGTTTCTGTCTCTTGCTTTCTCTCTCACCATGTGATCTCTTTGTACGTACCCTTTCCTCTTCTTCTTTCTGTTATGAATTAAAGCAACATGAGGCTCTTGCCAGATATAGCCACCCAATCTTGGACTTTTCAGTCACCAGAATTATAAACCAAATAAACCTGTTTTCTTTTCAAATTGCTCAGTATGAGGTGTTCTATAATAGCAACACAAAATAAATTGGGACAGAGATTAAATTTTGTTAAATGATGCTTTTGCATTAATTGAGATAATATGTTTTCTCATCAGTTATTTATTAATTTAGTGAATTTTATTGATTAGTCATTAGATGATAAATTTGTATTTGTAAAATAAGTGTAAGTTGATTATAATATGTATTTTATACATTATATGTATTTCAAACTTTGAGCCACTAATATTTTCTTAAAGAGTTTTTCTTATCTAATTTTATGTTACTTTTTTAATGCAAATTTCTCATTTTGTTATACTGGGTTCACTAAAGTAATTTATTATTGTTTTTGTTCTTATATATTCTGAATGTTTTTTGTGTGAAATTTGTATTATTTCTTCCTGAAGTATTTAATATAATTCACTGGTGAAGCTATCTGGGCCTGGAGTTTCTTTGCAAAAAAAAATTTTATATAACAAATGTTATGTGTTTAATAGAATTGGCATTATTCAGAATTTCTATGTCATTTGTATAAGTGGCTAAAATAATAAATTTTTAATAAAATAAAAAGTAATAAAATGACTTTGGCTGTATCCTACTATTTTTGATGGTTTATACTTTTCTCTCAATTCAAAGCAATTTCAAATTAATATGATAATTTCTTCTATGATTTGTTCATTGATTTGAATAATATTATTCCAAATGATTCAGGGATTTACTGAAATATTTTGATATTGATTTTGAATATAATTTTGCTGTGGAAAACAACAACAACATGCTCTTTGCATATTTATCCCCTTAATGAGTCTTGATTTCACCAGCATAATAACTGTCTTAGGTACAATTTATACTTGGCAAAAAATTTCTATTCTATCATTATTTTGCAGAGTTATTTGACTTTTTAAATTTTTTAAAGGTGAATTTCTTCATACTTCTATTTTCAGATCAGGAATACATGTGCAGGTTTGTTACACAGGTAAACTCATGTCACAGGGGATTGGTGTACAGGTTATTTCATTACCCAGGTGTTAAACCTAGTAACCGTTAGTTATTTTTCCTGATCCTCTAACTCCTCCCACTCTTCACCCTCCGATAGGCCCCAGTGTCTATTGTTAACTTCTAAATGTCTCTGTTTTCTCATCATTTAGTTCCCACTTATAATTGTGAACATGCAGTATTTGGCTGTCAGTTCCTGTGTTAGTTTGCTGCAGATTATACCCTCCAGCTCTATCTATGTTACTGAAAAAACATGATCTCATTGTTTATGGTGGCATAGTGGTCCATAGTACATATGTACTATATTGAATAGGAGTGGTGAGAAAGAGCATCCTTGTGTTGTGCATAGAGGTGTTCATAATATTCTACAATGGCATGTTGTGTCTGTGAAGTCAGCTTATATCCTCATTGTTATTTCTAATTTGTTTATTTATTTTGATCTTCTGTCTTTTCTTTATCAGTCTAGATAGTGATCTGTTTTATTATATTTTTCAAAAAATCAACTCCTGGAATTATTGAACGTTTGAATGATTTCTTGTGTTTCAGTCTTTTTCAGTTCAGCTCTGATTTTGGTTATTTTTTGTCTTCTGCTAGCGTTAGGGTTGGTTTGCTCTTCCTCCTCTAGTTCTTTTAGTTGTTAGGTTATTGAATTTAGAACTTTCTAACTTTTTGACATGGACATTTAATGCTATAAATTTCCCTCTTAACATCTCCTTAGCTATGTCCCAGAGATACTGGTATGCTGTATTCTTGTTCCCATCAGTTTCAAAGAACTTCTTGATTTCTGAATTAATTTTACCACTTAAACAAAAGTCATTTGGGAACAGATATTCAATTTTCCATGTAGTTTTATGGTTTTGAGCAATTTTCTTAGTCTTGATCTCTAATTGTATTGCAGTATGGTCCAAAAGAGTGGTTATTTTGATTTCGTTTCGTTTACATTTGCTGAGGAGTGTTTTATGTCCAATTATGTGGTTGATTTTAGAGTATGGGTGGAGAGCTCTATAGATGTCTATCAAATCTATTGTATCCAGTGCTGAGTTTAGTTCCTGAATATCTTTATTATTTTTCTAACTTGATGATTTGTCTAATACTATCGGTGGGGTGTTGAAGTCTACCACTGTCATTGAGTGGAAGGCTAAGTCTCTTTGAAGGTCTCTAAGAATTTGCTTTATGAAATTGGATGCTCCTCTGTTGGGTACATATATGCTTAGGATAGTTAGGTCTTGTTTTTGAATTTAACTCTTTACCAATATTTCATGCCCTTTTATATCTTTTTTGATCTTTACTGTTTTAAAGTCTGTTTTATCTACAATTGTGTTTGCAACTCCTGCTTTTTTCTCCTTTCAATTCCTTAGTAAATTTTTCTCCATCCCTTTATTTTGAGGTTATGGATGTCATTGCATGTAAAATGCATCTCTTAAAGATAGCATAACAATGGGTTTTGGTTCTTTATCTAGCTTGCTGCCCTTTGCCTTTTAATTGGGACATTTATCCCATTAACACTTAAGGTTAGTATTGATATGTGTGAAGTTAATCCTGTTTTATGGTATTAGCTGGTTATTATGCAGACATGTTTTTGGTTGCTTTATCATAACACTACACTATGTACTTAAGTGTGTTTCTATAGTGGCTGGTAACAGTTTTTTTTTTTTTTTTTAATTTCATATTTAGTGCTTTCTTCAGGAGCTCTTGTAAGGAAAGTCTAGTGGTAACAAATTATCTCACCATTTGCATGTCTGAAATGAACCTTATTTCTTTATTGCTATGAAGCTTACTGTGGCTAGATAAGAAATTCTTGATTGAAATTTATTTAAGAATGTTGAACATTGGCCTCCAATCTCTTCTGGCTTGTAGGGTTTCTGCTGCCATTTTACTGTTAGTCTGATTGCTTCCCTTTGATTATATGTCTTGGGATGATATTCTGGTAAAGTTTCTTACTGGGGTTCTCTGCATTTCTGAATTATTTCCCTCTCAAGCTAGGTTGGAGATGTTCTCATGGATGATATGCTGAAATATGTTTTCCATGTTGCATCGCTTTTTCCCATCTCTTTCAGGGATACTAATGGGTCATAAATTTGCTACCTTCAAATAATACCATAGTTTTCAGAGGTATTGCTCATTCCTTTTTTTCTTTATTCTCTATTCTTATCTGATGATCTTATTAAAAAAAAAAAAGTCTTCAAGCTCTGAGATTCTTTCTCCAGCTTGATCTGTTCTGCTACTAATACTAGTGATTGCATTATGAAATTTTTGTTGTGTGTTTTTCAGCTCTATCAGGTCAGTTACATTCTTTTCCATACCAGCTATTTTGTCTAATTGTGGTTCTTTGCTTACTTGAATTGGGCTTCAACATACTCCTGCATCTTAATGATCTTCATTTCTATCCATATTCTGAATGCTATTTCTGTTATTTCAGCCATCTCAGCCTTGTTCAGAACTCTTGCTGGAGAGGTGGTGGAGTTGTTTAGAGAAAAGAAGACACTCTGGCTTTTTTGGTTTTCTGAGTTCTTATGCTGGTTCTTTCTTATTAGTGTGGTCAGATGTTCCTTCAGTCTTTGAAGTTGCTGTTCTTTTGATGGTCTTTCTTTTTATTTTATCCTATTTAATGACCTTGAGTGTTTGGTTGTGGTTTAATATGGGTTCAGTTGACTGGCTTGATTTCTGGAAGACTTAGGTGGCCAACACTTAGCTCCCAACTCCTGGACTGTGTGGTCTAACTTTGGAGGACTTGTATCAGGTTCCAACTTTGTTCTCTAGCTTTTCAAGGTTAGGAACCCACTGTCCTGGTGGGACCAAAGTTCTGTTGGACTGCTGGTCAGTACACTCTGATAGGTGGTGCCAGCCAAAGCATTTCATAGGGTGGTGGCAGTGGGATTCATCCTCATTTATATTTGCCAGAATTGGCAGCACTGGCAGCATAGCGAGTATATGCTCATTAGCTGTGGCAGGATGCTAGCAGGTGCTGGGATGAGACAGCATGGCTGGAGTTTAATGGGGCACCCACTGCTGACTGTGCAGGTAGTCGCACTGGTGGTGATATTAGCATACGGCTGGGGCACTGGCAGGTACAGCCAAAATGTTTTTAAAATGTAAATTCATTAATTTGGTTGATACTGTTGTCAATTATTTATGAAAGAGAAATCTTGAAATTACTAGATATAATGGTACATTTTTCTATTTCTATCCCTTAATAATATAGCTATTCCAACTTTCTTAAGTTGTATATGTAGTGACAGTTTATATATGAGTATACTTGCATTATACATTTTTAATGTTTTAACTGTCTACTTCTTTACATTCAATGTGCATCTATTGGAAATGCTTAGTTATATTTTACTTTTTTTAATCTACTCCAGTCATCTCAGGAAGGGTGTATAGATTTTTTATTTAAATGTTTTAGACCACTTACATAAAATGTAAGTATCAATATGACTGAGTTGAAATACACTATCTTGTGTTTTGTTTTGTTTTGTTTTAAGTTGTCTAATCCATTCTTTTTTAGTTGCCCTTGGTTCCTTAATTCTGGCAGTTTCTATTCCTTTGTGTAGTTCTAGGTCTCTTCTACTACTATGTTCTTTCAGACCCAATAGTTTATTTTGCTATTTATTAAATGCAGATTCACCGGCTATGAAGTGTATTTTCTCTGTTTTCTGAAAATGGCTCTATTTGGCTTTCAGGTTTGAGGGTAATTTTTATTCAGTATGAGATTTTATTTGACAATTGTGTGTCTTTTTGCATTTATAGGCGTTGATATAATTTGAGCTCATTTTTTTTTTTTTTTTTGAGACGGATTTTTGCTCGTTACCCAGGCTGGAGTGCAATGGCGCGATCTTGGCTCACCGCAACCTCCGCCTCCTGGGTTCAGGCAATTCTCCTGCCTCGGCCTCCTGAGTAGCTGGGATTACAGGCACGCGCCACCATGCCCAGCTAATTTTTTGTAGTTTTAGTAGAGACGGGGTTTCACCGTGTTGACCAGGATGGTCTCAATCTCTTGACCTCGTGATCCACCCGCCTCGGCCTCCCATGGGCTCATTTTTAAAAATGAGAAATCAGAACTCATTTTGTTTATTTATTTATTTATTTTTTTCTTCATGTTTTTGGTATTTTCTCCTTCCTACGGCTTCAACAATTTGATTTGAGGTAATTTGGTACAGTTTTATTTATTTTTGTCTCACATACCTAATTTAGCCATTTGGATGTTGGGTTTAAAGTTTATATCAAATCCGAAAATTTACAAACATTCAAACATTCCTGATTTGCCTCCTGGGAATACAATTATACATATCTTAGAACATTGATCCATAGTTTATCAAAACTCTGCTTACTCTGTTATTTTTAGAATAAAAATTTATTTCAGTTTAGTGCTTATCACTATCTTCAAGCTCACAATTCTTTTTTACTACAGTGTGTAAGTTGCTGTTAAACCCATTTGGTAGTTTATTTTAATTTTTAACTTTTAGTTTAGTTTTATGGGTACATGTGCTGGTTTGTTATATAAGTAAATTGTGTGTTGCAGGGGTTAGGTACCAACTGTTTTCTCACCCAGGTAATGAGCATGGTGTTCAATAATTAGGTTTTTAATCCTCACCCCTCTCCCACCCTCCACACTCAAATAGGCCCTGGTGTTTTTTGTTCTCTTCTTTTTGTATATTTTCCATGTCTAAATTTTTCTTTTTTTTCTCAATATATTTTAGTTTTCTTTATTTTCATGTTTTCTTCAGATTTTTCAACATTTAAAATCAGTGTTTTAAAGTCTCACTTATCTTTAGGTCTGTTTCTATGACTGGTTGTTTTCCATGTATGGGTAATATTTATTTTCTTTCTCACCCAAGCTTTCCTCTTTCCTTTTCACTTTAGCATTTGATTAAATAATGAAAACAGTGATTGTTACATTGTTAAGTGTTCTTTACAGTTTACTTACTCACTATATTGACATTACAATGTACAGAAATTAACATTTATCTTCTAACAACCACAAATTACACTGAAATAAACATGCATATGCATATTTCCTTGTGACTCACTGAGGATGTATTTAGAAAATATTACTAGGAGTATTATTTATACGTTATAAGTATTTGTATTTTCAATTTGTCTAAGTAGTACCATATTGTTCTCTGGAATGGCTCCCTTAATACTTGCTCATTAGAAATGCTAGCAGTTCATCTTCCTCCTCAACATGTTATGTATGTATATATTTATTAATTGACAACTAAAAATGGTATTTTTTTCTGATGTACATGATGTTTTGATATATGTATCCAATGCATAATTGCTGAATGAAGCCAATTAACATATGTATTACTTCACATACTTATTTGTGTGTGTGTGTGGTAAATATACACAAAGAATCTAGTCTCCTACGTTTTCAAGTAAACAATATATTATTATTAACTATAGTCACCATGACATGTAACATTTTAACTTATTCATTCTAACTAAAATTTTGCTTCATTGGATCAACATCTTCCCAATTTCCTCATCCACACACCTACCTCTGGTAACTCACATTTCACTATTTGCTTCTTTCTATGAGTTTAATTTTTTTAATATTCCACATATAACTGAGATCATGCAGTATTTGTCTTCTTGTGCCTAGATTATTTCTCTTAACATAATGTGTTCTAGATTCATCCACCTTGTTGGAAATGACAGGATTTCCTTCCTTTTTAAGAACAAATAGTATTTCATTGTGCATATATGCACATTTTATTTATTCATTCCTGAGGTATTGAAAACATACAATGAATTAAGACATTGGCTATTGTAAAGGTTGTTGCAATAAACATGGGAGTACAAATATCTCTTCAACATACTTATTTCATGTCCTTTGAATATACACAGTATTGAGATTACTGGATTATAGGGTAATTTTATTTGATTTTTTTTGTGAGATCTCTATACTGTTTTTTTTATAAGGGCTGTGACAATTTACATTCCTATCAACAATGCCTAATAGTTTTTTTCTTCACATCTTCATCAACAGTTATCTTTCATATTTTCGATGACAGCAATTTTAACAGGTGTGAGGTAATATCTTAATGTGATTTTAAATTACATTTCTCTGGTAATTAGTGTTACTGAGCGTTATTAATATACTCATTGCCCATTTATATATGTTCTTTTGAGAATTGTCTATTCAGGCCCTAAGCCCACTTTTTAATCAGGTTATTTGTTTTCTTGATATTCAGTTGTTTGAATTCCTTATAAGTGTTAGATATTAGCCTCTTAACAGATTATGGTTTGCAAATATTTTCTCCTATTTTCAAGATTGTTTCTTCGATCATTTGAATGTTTCCTTTGCGAGGTAGATGCATTTTAGTTTGATGTAATCCCATTTGTTAATTTGTGCTTTTCTTGCCTATGCTTTTGGGAGTATATATATTTATACACACACACACACACACACACACACACACACAAATTTATGTATATATACACACAGACACACATATATATATAATTGCCCAGATTAGTGTTATGAAGTATTTACTGTGTTTTCTTCTGGTAGTTTTGTAATTTAAGTCTTACATTTAAGTCTTTATTCCATTGTTAGTTGATACTTTTATATGAAATAATACTAGGATCTAATTAGCTTCTCCTGTATGTGAATATCCTGTTTCTCTAGCATTGTTTATTGAAATGGTTTTCTTTCCTCATTGTGTGTTTTTCACATTGTTGGAAATCAGTTGGTTGTAAGTGTGTAGGCTTGTTACTGGTCCTTCCACTCTGTTCCAATGGTCTGTGTGTCTAGTATTATGCCAGTACCATGTTGTTTTGATTACTACAGTATTCCAGTAGGATTTAAAGTTAGGTGATATCATGCTTTATTCTTTATGTTCAAGATTGCTTGGGCTGTTAAGGGTCTGTTGTGGCTCCATATGAATTTTAGAATTTTTTCTATTCCTGAGAAAACTGGCATTGGAATTTTGTTTAGGTGTTGGATTGAAATTGCTAATTGCTCTTAGTAGTATGAACAATTTAAATAATAATTTTAGCTATATGATTAACAATGTGAATTCTTCCAATCCTTAAACATGGGATGCTTTTTTATTTAGTGTCTTCATTATTATAATCAATGTTTCATAGCTTACAATGTACAGATATTCACCTCCTTCATTAAATATATTCCTGATTATCTTGTTTATTTTCAGTTATTGTACATGAGATAATTCTTGATTTACTTTTCAGATAGTTCATTGTCAGTGTATAAATATATGACTGATTTTTGTATGTTGATTTTGTATTCTGCAATTTTACTGAGTATCCGAGTTTTGGTTGTTTTGGTTGAGTCTTTAGAGTGTTCTAAATGTAAGATGATGTCATCTGCAAACAGATAATTTTCCTTCTCCTTTTCCATTTGAATGACTTTTATTTATTTCTCTTTTCTAATTGCTCTAGCAAAGACTTCCAGTATTGTATGAATAGAAGTGGCAGGGGGCATTCTTATATTGCCCATGATCTTTGAGAAAAATATTTTTAACTTTGAATCAGAGTACATAAGCTGTGGTTCTGTTAGATAGGATTTTTGTTGTGTTAAAGTACAGTTCTTTTATACCTAATTCGTTGATAGTTTTTATTGTAAAAGGATGTTGACTTTTTTGAATGCCTCTTTTGCATTTATTAAGATGATCATGTGATTTTTGTCCTTCATTCTGTTAATGTTGTATATCACATTTATTAATTTACAGAGCCCATTACCATTCTTGCATCTCAGGGAAAAATCACAACTGATCATAATAAATGATATTTTTAATGTGCATATAATTAAGTTTGCTGTATTTTCTTAAAGAATTTTACATCTATGTTTATCAAGGTTATTCTGTAATTTTATTTTCATATAATGTCCTTGTCTGACTTTTGTATCCGGGTAATTCCAAAACTATAAGATGAATTTGGAAGTATTACCTCTACTTTAATATCTTAGAAAAGCTTACGAAAAAAATGTATTAATTATTTTGTAAATGATTTTTGGAAATCAGCAAATATGCTATAAAGTTCTGTGATTTTCATTGATGGATGACTGTTTTTACTGATCCAATCTCTTCACTCATTATCAGTCTCTTCAGATTTTGTATTTCTTCATGATTTATTCTTGGTAGGTTGAATGATCTAGAAATTTGTTTATTCTAAGTCATCTATTTGTTGAAGAGCAATGATTAATAGTATTCTTATGATTTTTATATATCCGTAGTATCAGAATGCTTTCTCTTTCATTTCTGATTTTGTCTTCTCTCTTTCTTCTTAGTAAATCTAGTTAAAGGATTTGCCAGTTTCATTTACATTTTCAAAACTGTTAATTTTATTGTTTCTCTATTTTTTATAATCATTATTTCATTTATTTCTGCTCTGATTTTTTTCCTTGTTTCTATTATCTTTAGGCTTAGTTTGTTCTTCTGTTTCTGTTTCCTCGAGATGGAATGTTAGACTGTTTCTTTGAGATTTTATTTTCTTTTTAATTGTTGGTGTTTATTGCTATAAAATTGCTTCTTAAGACTACTTTGGTGTGTTCCATATTTTAGTAGTCAACATTTTATTTTTTATTTTGTAGCTATATAATTTTGGCCATTCTAACAGACATCTAATGATATCTTCTTGATTTAATATTCATTTCTATCATTGTCAATGACTTTGAATATCTCTTTCTTACCAGGTATCTTAATTTATTAGATAAAGTCTTCTGTAAACATTCTTTTTGTAGACTTTTTCTTTAATTTGTAGGTATACATAGGATCATTAAGCAGGTGTGAGCCCATATCTAGAAGAGGTATCCAAGTACCTGCAAAATTACCTAGTAGTGTAAAATGCCTGGCAAAGTCATATTACTGCCCAGCTTGGTTATGTCTTCAATTTGAGAAGTGACTTGGGACTAGGAAAAAGAGGTGAAAACATATTGGGCAAAAGTAACCACATACACAATTAATTTTAGTTTATATTGAAATGCTTTTTTGATGCGTAATTTTTGTATATACTTTTGGGTACTTGTGATATCTGGTTACATAAATGCACTGAATAATAATCAAGTCATGGCATTTGGGATATCATTATCTCAAATATTTATTATTTCTGTGTGTTGGGAACATTTTAAGTCTTCTCTTCTGGCTATTTTGAAAGATAAAGTACATTGTTATTATCCTGATTCATCTGCTATTAGACTTTAGCGCTTATTTCTTCTTCTAATTGTATGTTTCTACACATTAACCTCCCTTTATCACCCTCAACCAGATACCCTTCCTGCTTCATAAGCTCCACTTTGCTAGCTCCCATATGTGAGTGAGAAGATGTGATATTTTTCCTTCTGGGCCTGGTTTTTTCAACTTAACATAATGACCATTAGTCCTATTTGGGTTAATGAAACAACATGACTTTATTATATTTTTATGGCTGACTATGTGTATACATAAAATGTATTCTTTCATTGTTTTTTTTATTGTGCTTTAAGTTCTGGGGTACATGTACAGATCTTGCAGGATTGGTGCATAGGTACACACATGCCATGGTGGTTTGCTGTCTCCATCCCCCTGTCACCTACATCAGTCACTACTCCCAGTGTTATCCTCCCCAACCTCCCCGTGCCCTGGTGTCCCTCCCCTAATCCCCTACCCCCAAAACATACCCAGTGTGTGATATTCCTCTCCCTGTGCCCATCTGTTCTCATTGTTCAACACCCACCTATAAGTGAGAATATGTGGTGTTTGGTTTTCTGTTCTTATGTCAGTTTGCTGAGAATGATGGTTTACGGATTCATCCATGTCCCTACAAAGGACACAAATCATCATTTTTGATGGCTGCATATTATTCCATGGTGTATATGTGCCACATTTTCCTTGTCCAGGCTATCATCAATGGGCATTTGGGTTGGTTCCAGGTCTTTGCTTTTGTAAACAGTGCTGCAATAAACATATGCATGCATGTGTCTTTACAATAGAATGATTTGTAATCCTTTGGGTATATACCCAGTAATGGGATTGATGGGTCAAATGGAATTTCTATTTCTAGATCCTTGAGGAATCACCACACTATCTTCCACAATGGTTGAACTAATTTACACTCCTATGAACAGTGTAAAAATGTTCCTATTTCTCCACATCCTCTTCAGCCTCTGTTGTCTCCAGATTTTTTAATGATCGCCATTCTAACTGGTGTGAGATGGTATCTCAATGTGGTTTTGATTTGCATTTCTCTAATGACCAGTGATGATAAGCATTTTTTCATATGTTTGTTGGCCTCATAAATGTCTCCTTTTGAAAAGTGTCTGCTCATATCCTTTGCCCACTTTTGAATGGGTTTGTTTGTTTTTATTCTTATAAATCTGCTTTAGTTCTTTGTAGATAGTGGATATTAGCCCTTTATCCGATGGGTAGATTGCAAAACTTTTTTCCCATGCTGTTGTTTGCCAGTTCACTCTAGTTATTATTTCTTTTGCTGTGCAGAAACTCTTATATTTAACTAGATCCTATTTGTCTATTTTGGCTTTTATTGCCATTGCTTTTGGTGTTTTAGTCATGAAGTCCTTGCCTATGCCTATGTCCTGAATAGTATTGCCTAGGTTTTCTTCTAGTTTTTTATGGTGTTAGGTCTTATGTTTAATTTTTTAATTCATCTGTAGTGAATTTTAGTGTAAGATGTCAGGAAGGAGTCCAGTTTCAGCTTTCTGCAGATAGCTGGCTAGTTTTCACAACACCATTTATTAAACAGGGAATTCTTTCCCCATTGCTTGTTTTTGTCAGGTTTGTCAAAGATCTGATGGTTGTAGATGTGCGATGTTCCTTCCAAGGCTTCTATTCTGTTCCTTTGGTCTACATCTCTGTTTTGATACCAGTACCATGCTGTTTTGATTATTCTAGCTGTGTAGTATAGTTTGAAGTCAGGTAGTGTGATGCCTCCAGGTTTTTCCTTTTTGCTTAGGATTGTCTTGGCTATGCAGGCCCTCTTTAGGTTCCATATGAAATTTACAGTGTTGGGTTTTTTTTTTTTTTTCCAGTTCTGCGAAGAAGGTCAATGGTAGCTTGATGGGGATAGCATTGAATCTATAAATTACTTTGGGCAATATGGCCATTTTCGTGATACTGATTCTTCCTAACCATGAGCATGGAGTGTTTTCCATCTATTTGTGTCATCTCTTATTTCCTTGAGCAGTGGTTTGTAGTTCTCCTTGAAGAGATCTTTTACATCCTTTGTTAGTTGTATTCCTAGGTATTTTATTCTCTTTATAGCCATTGTGAATGGGAGTTCGCTCATGATTTGGCCCTGTTTGTCTGTTATTGGTGTACAGGAATGTTTGTGATTTCTGCACATTGCTTTTGTATCCTGCTACTTTGCTGAAGTTGCTTAATCAGCTTACAGAGATTTTGGGCTAAGACCATGGTGTCTTCTACATATACAATCATGTTGTCTGCAAATAGAGACAATTTGACTTCTTCTTTTCCTAAATGAATGTCCTTTATTTCTTTTTCTTGCCTGATTGCTCTGGCTAGACATTCCAATACTATATTGAATAGGAGGTGAGAGAGAGCATCCCTGTCTAGTGCCAGATTTCAAAGGGAATGCTTCCAGTGTTTGCCCATTCAGTATGATATTGGCTGTGGGTTTGTCATAAATAGCTTTTATTATTTTGAGATACATTCCATGGATACCTAGTTTATTCAAAGTGTTTAGCATAAAGGGCTGTTGAATTTTGTTGAAGGCCTTCTCTGCATCTATTAAGATAATTGTGTGGTTTTTGTCTTTGGTTCTGTTTATGTGATGGATTATGTTTGTAGATTTGTGTATGTTGAACCAGCCTTGCATTCCCAAGTGGCAGCCTACTTGATCATGTTGCGTAAGTTTTGATGTGCTGTTGCAGTTGGCTTGCTAGTGTTTCATTGAAGAATTTTGCATAGATGTTCATCATGGATATTGGCCTGCAGTTTTCTTTTTTAGTTGTGTGTCTGCTCTGTTTTGGTATCAGAATGATGTTGGTCTAATAAATTGAGTTAGGGAGGATTCCTGTTTTTTGTATTATTTGTAATAGTTTCAGAACGAATGGTACCAGCTCCTCTTTGTACATCTGGTTGAATTCAGGTTTGAACACGTCTGTGCCTGGACTTTTTTTGGTTGGTAGGATATTAATTGCTGCCTCAACTACATACCTTGTTATTGGTCTATTCAGGGTTTCAACTTCTCCTGGTTTATTCTTGGGAAGGTGCAAGTGTCCAGGAATTTATCCATTTCTTCCAGGTTTACTGGTTTATGTGCATAGAGTTGGTGGTGGTAGTCTCTGATGATAGTTTGCATTTCTGTGGAATCAGTGGTGATAACCCCTTTATCGTTTTTTATTGCATCTATTTGATTCTTCTCTCTTTTCTTTTTTATTATTCTGGCTAACAGCCTGTCTATTTTGTTGACCTTTTGAAAAAACCAGCTCCTAGATTTATTGATTTTTTGAAGGTTTTTTGTGTCTCTGTCTCCTTCAGTTCTGCTCTGATCTTAGTTATATCTTGTCTTCTGCTAACTTTTGAGGTTTTTTGATCTTGCTCCTCTAGCTCTTTCCATTTTGATGATATTATGTTATTTTAGATCTTTCCTCATTTCGCATGGGTGCATTTTTTGCTGTAAATTTCCCTCTAGACATTGCTTTAAATGTGTCCCAGAGATTCTGGTATGTTGTGTCTTCATTTTCATTGCTTTCAAAGAACATCTTTATTTCTGCCTTCATTTCATTGTTTATCCAGTCAACGTTCAAGACCCAGTTGTTCAGTTTCCATGAAGTTGTGCAGTTCTGAGTTGATTTCTTACTCTTGAGTTCTAATTTGATTGCACTGTGGTCTGAAAGACTGTTTGTTATGATTTCCGTTCTTTTGCATTTGCTGAGGAGTGATTTACTTCCAATTACATGGTCAATTTTAAAGTAAGCATGATGTGGTGCTGAGAAGAATGTATATTCTGTGGATTTGGGGTAAAGAGTTCTGCAGATGTCTATTAGGTCTGCTTGGTCAAGATCTGCATTTAAGTCCATGATATCCCTGTTGATTTTCTGTCTTCTTGATCTGTTTAATATGGACAGTGGCATTTTAAAGTCTCCCACTGTTAGTGTGCAGGACTCTAAATCTCTTTGTAGGTCATTAAGAATTTGATTTATGTATCTGCATGCTCCTGTATTGGATGGATATATATTTAAGATAGTTAGCTCTTCTTGTTGCATTGATCCTTTTACCATTATGTAATGCCCTTCTTTGTCTCTTTTGATCTTTGTTTATTTAAATCCATTTTATCAGAGACTAGGATTGCAAGCCCTGCTTTTTTGCTCTCCATTTGCTTGAAAATCTTCTTCTATCCCTTTATTTTGAGTCTATGTGTGTCTTTGCCCATTAGATGGGTCTCCTGAATACAGCACACCAATGGGTCTTGACTTTTTATCCAATTTGCCATTCTGTGTCTTTTGATTGTGGCACTTAGGCCATTTACATTTAATATTAATATTGTTATGTGTGAATTTTATTCTGCCTTTTATTACTTGCTGCTTGTTTTGCCCATTAGTTGAGGCAGTTTCTTCATTGTATCGTTGGTCTTTACTATGTGGTAGGCTTTTGCAGTGGCTTGTACTGGTTGTTGCTCTCCATATTTAGTGCCTCCTTTAGGAGCTCTTATAAGGCAGGCCTTGTGGTGACAAAATCTCTCAAATTGCTTGTTCATAAAGGATTTTATTTGTCCTTCACTTATGAAGCTTAGTTTAGTTGGATATGAAAATCTGGTTTGAAAGTTCTTTTCTTTAAAGATGTTGAATATAGGCCCCACTCTCTTCTGGCTTGTAGAGTTACTGCCGAGTCTGATGGGCTTCCCTTTGTGGGTGACCCGACCTTTTTCTCTGGCTACTCTTAGTATTTTTTCCTTCATTTCAACCCCGGTGAATCTGAAAATTATGTGCCTTGGGATTGCTCTTCTTGATGGATATCTTTGTGGTGTTCTCTGTATTTCCTGTATTTGGATGATGGCCTGCCTTGCTAGGTTGGGGAAGTTCTCCTGGATAATTTCCTGAAGAAGGTTTTCCAGCTTGGATTCATTCCCCCTGTCATATTTAGATACACCAATCAAGTGTAGATGAGGTCTTTTCACATAATCCCATATTTCTTGGAGGCTTTGTTCATTTCTTTCCACTCTTTTTTCTCTAATCTTGCCTTTTCATTTTATTTCATTGACCTGATCTTCAGTCTCTGATATTCTTTCTTTTGCTTGATCGATTCAGCTATTGAAACTTGTGTATGCTTTGTGAAGTTCTCACGCTCTGTTTTTCAGCTCCATCAAGTCGTGTATCTTCTTCTCTAAGCTGGTTAATCTAGTTAGCATTTTGTCTAACCTTTTTTCAAGGTTTTTAGTTTCTTTTCATTGGGTTAAAACATGTTTCTTTAGCTCAAGGAAGTTTGTTACTAACCACCTTCTGAAGCCTCCTTCTGTCAATTTGTGAAACTCATTCTCCATTCTGTTTTGTTCCCCTGCTGGTGAGGAGTTGTGATCCTTTGGAGGAGGAGAGGTGTTCTGGTCTTTGATGATTTCATCCTTTTTGCACTGGTTTCTTCCTGTCTTCATGGATTTATCTACCTTTGATATTTGAAGTTGGTGATTTTGGATGGAGTCTGTGACTGGCAGTTCTTTCTGTTGATGTTAAAGCTATTTCTTTTTGTTTTTTAGTTTTCCTTCTAACAGTCAGGCCCCTCTGTTGTTTGAGGCTTTTCTTGGTTATACAGTTGTTAGGGAGTTGCTTGAGGAGGCAGTTTGCCCCTTCAGAGGCACTGCTGGGCTGACTTAGATTCAGCCCAGCTGCTGTGTAGGCTTCCCCTGGCTTTTGTTTACACAGGTGAGATTAGAGCCTCCTTGGCAATGGCCGATGCCCTTCCCTGCACTGAGCTCGGTTGTCCTGGGTCGAGCTCGAACCAATGTGCTGGCTGCTAAACTCGCAAGTGAGAGAGCTTCAGTTTGCTGGTGTTTGTGGGGGTGAGAACACTGCCAAGCTGTATTACCTGTCTCCCTGCTTTCAGCTTTTCCTCTTTCTGGAGTGCAGGTCGATCTGTCATGTAGGCACTCTTGGCGCTGGCCAAAAGTTCTGCCCAGATTTGTGCCAACAACTTGTGGCACTAGGGTGGCTGGAGCTGTGGCTTAGATCTGCATTGGTAACTTGCTGTACTTTTCAGCCTGGGGGTGTTCTCCTGGACTGTGGGTTTCCATGGCCATGGGAGATGTACAGTATCTGAACTGGAGTGCCAAGGGGGTAAAGTCCATGATCCTCCAGACAGTTGCATTTCCCAGGTGGGGCAGTGCCCTGCCCTGCCTCAGTTTGCCCTCCTTGGGCTACACCCACTGTCCAACCATTCCCATTTAAATGAAACTGGTACCTTGGTTGGAAATGGAGAGATTGCTCACCTTCTGTGTCTCTCTAGCTGGGAACTGTGCTCCAGAGCTGTTCCTATTCAGCCAGCTTGGCTGAAGTACCAAAGCATGTTTTCTTTACCCATTCATCCATTGATAGAAACTTAGGTTAATTCTCTGTCTTTACTATTGTAATTAATTCTTCAATAAACACGCAAGTGCAACCATCCCTTTGATATACTGATTTCCTTTACTTGGGGTAAATACTCAATAGTAATACTGCTGGATTATACAGTAGTTCTACCTTTAATTTTTTGAGAAATCTCTACACTAATTTCTATGGTGGCTGTACTTCTTAAAATGGCTACCAACAGTATGTAACAGTTCCATCTTTTCTTCATTCTTGTGAGCATCTGTCATTTTTTTTATCATTTTAAGAGCCATTCTTAGGTAGGAAAATTTCTGAATATGGCTTTGATTTGCATTGTCCTAATTATTAGTGATGTCAAGCTTTTTTTTTATTTTTGAGACGGAGTCTCACTCTGTTGCCAGGCTTGAGTGTAGATGCAGTGGCGTGATCTCAGCTCACTGCAACCTTCACTTCCTGGATTCAAGTGATTCTCCTTCCTCAGCCTCCCAACTAGCTGGAATTACAGGTGTCCGCCACCATGCCCAATTATGTTTTGTATTTTTAGTAGAGACAGGGTTTCACCATGTTGACCAGGATGGTCTCTATCTCCCGACCTTGTGATCTGCCCCCTTCATTCTCCCAAAGTGCTGGGATTACAGTCGTGAGCCACTGCATGCAGCAGGCATGTTTAGAAATATATCCACTGGTCATTTGTATGCCTTCTTTTGAAAAATGTATATTCATATTCTTTTTCTGCTTTTAATGGAATTATTTGTTTGCTTTTACTATTGAATTATTTCAGTTCCATGTATATTCTGGATATTACTCTAGAATATGAAGAAAATAAAAATTTAAGAAAGTAAATTTATTTTCATGATTTGTATATTTCATACATGCTGAAAAATCTTGAAACTTAAATTCCACTCATGACCTTAACACTGATATACACTACTGCTGTCTTTGTTTTTCCTTTTTATCTTTTGTTACTGTGATACCCTACACAAAACTCTGATGCAACAATAATGATCTCAACGTGTCATGCTTTGGTGCCTCCTATCACTATGCTTAGAGTCACGTCAAGTTTGTTTATTTCTTTTTTTTCCTTTCCTAACAACAATTTCCTTCCTTCTATTCCAGGTATGTAAAATTTCTCTCTGGAATTCAAGACCCAAATTGATACCACTATCCTATAAAGATTTAATTTCACTGTTTAAATGATTTCTATACATTTGTAGATATTACTGTATTTTATTTATGCTGTTGATTTATTTTTATCACAATTTATTTTGTGTTTTTTAAAATATTTATTCGAAGTTATATATTTACTCATCTCCCTCCACATTGGATCCTCAGTTGCTATGAACAAAAAGTGTTGGTAATTCTTTGCCTTGTATAAGTTGGTAATGAATAAATTACTTATGACTATATTATTAAATGATATAATAAATAACCTACTTGACAATGTTCAGATTTTTCTGTGATTATAAGACCTATTCAGCTATATTTGTAATGGACAGTTTTTAATTATCTAGTCTATCAGCAAGCTAATATTATGATTTCCTTGGTAGAAACTGAGTTATTAGGGATGAGCTAATATAAATTTATTTAGCTGATACTAGATTAATCATCCTAAATTTATTAATCTGCCTACAACTTGGACTATTTTGCATTTTTTCAAAATTCAGAAAAGCACACAATTTATAACTTGGAGCTTTTCTTTTGTATATGTAAAATGAGAGCTTTGATAATCAAGTGACACTAAGCAAAAGGATTTACGATCCAAACTTACTTCTTACTTCTGCTTTTGGCTACAATACAAGAAATGGTACTTGCATTATCCTCCCGTAATAGAAAACAGAAAAAGTATCAGAAAGAATTGTTTTTAGATATTGGACAACCAGCAGAGCCAAAAATGCAGATATCAGAGTTTAGGAGGCTCAGCGGCTGGAATTTGTGAAGCAGATTACTGTACAAGAGAAAGCTACACAAAGAGCTCCAGGAATCTGAATAGGGGTAATCTCAAGTCTTTCAGCAAATACTCAGCTGCATGTGCATAGGATATGAATTCATAAGACCTGGCAAAGAATAAATTCTGGAGAAAGAACAACAACTAGGGAGATTTAAACTGAAAACCTTCCAAAATTCAAACAGAGTGTGTAAGAGGTACAAGTTCCAACCAACCACAACAGAGAGGATTAACTGAACATTATGGCATTCACTAGACTCCCAGAAGGGTCATCTCTGGTAGCAAAGCTTAAGAGACCCAAGAGTAAAAGCTATGTTAGCCTGTTCTAACAAAATTTAAAAGTATCAATCTAATTCCCAAGTAGCTTAACTGCCTCCAGATCCAAAACTCATTTCACCCTAATTTATTTATTTATTTTTTAGAGACATACTCTTGCTCTGTGTTACCCAGGCTGGGAGTACAGTGGTGCAATCAGCTCACTGCAGTCTCAAAGTCCTTGACTCAAGGGATCTCCCCATCTCAGCCTCCCAGGTAGCTAGCATTACAGGTGCCCAGCAGACAAGTTCTTGATTTGTTGCCCAGGCTGGTCTTGAGCTCCTGACCTCAAGATCCTCCTGCCACTGCCTTTTGATCACTGGGATTACAGGTGTGAAACACCATACCAGACCATTAATTCACTTTAAACAATGTTACTCTTAGATGTGAGCTTAAAATTTACCTATCCACAAGTAGATTTTAAAAAATCATAATACTCAGTGAATCAAATACAAGCAACAGATAAGTTTAATAACATAATACAAAAGTATATTATTTATAAGACCCCAATGCAAACAGCCAAAAAGGTTTGTATAGAATGATTGTCTCTAGCAGGTTAAGGGGTGGATAGGGAATAGAATAAAATATGTGAATGAAACAAAATAAATAAAATAAGATAATATATTTGCATAGACCAGGGAGATAGTATGACATTTACTAATGAGTATGATTGACACAACCCTCCCCTAATGATGTAAAAAAGGAATGGCTTGATAATATCATATTTGGAAGATTATCTGTTAGCTAAGTTCCATAAAACCAAAACAAAGCACGTGCTGAACACTTTTTAATTTAATTAATCTAAAATATCAATGTGTTTCACTTCCCTTGCATATGGACTTGTTTTTAATTTACCTGAATAATCTGAACAGTTGCTCTAGTTTGTCATTTAATTTCTGCTTACTGGCTGACATATTCCTCAGAAGACAGTTTTCTCCTCAGTTAAGTGGCCACATGTAAAACGCCATAGTCTATGTAGATGGGGAAGACAAAATCAGAGGAAGAAAATAAAAGAGAAAATGCAAAATAATCAAAAGAGAGCTAAGAGATAAAGGAAGCAATTAAGGGAAGATGAAGCAGTAAACAGGCTATTTGCAGCTAGGAATTGTAAACCTTTCCCTTTTAGCGTTGACTTTTTCCATTTCTTAGGCTCTCTTCATTCTGTAAGTAAAGATTTTGTTTTACTAGTAGTATCTTCAGTGAATGGTGAACTTGACTTTGTTGCCAGCAAACTAAATCATATACAGGAGTTTTATTCAATCTAGCTGGATGATGAAGAATGAATACGTGCAAGTGGAAGGTACTTCCGCTATGTTACTCTATACCTCAGGTCAGGTCTCATCTTCTGTCTCTCTACACATTTCTATGAGCAGAAACCCATTTGCTGATATTAGAAGTCCAAAGGATCCATATGTGTCACCTTGGGAAAACTGATGATAAAAGTCACAACTACAAGTAAAATGGATATAGTAAATAAGTTAACATATGGACAGAGAAAAAGCAGTCAAGTAAAAAATAGAGGTGAAGAGAAATAAATATGGTTAATCTGTCTGCTGCCAAACTGTCCAAATGCTATTGGACTTGGAGGCACAGAAGAAAACAAGATGTAATTTTCACAAAGATATTTTATACATATATATGTGTGTGTGTGTGTGTGTGTGTGTATAAATTTTCAGATATTTTATGTATATATATAAATTTTCACAGATATGTATATAATATATATAAATATATTTTATGTATCTTTATATATAATATATATCTTTATATGTTATATATATTATATATCTTTATATATATATATAAATTTCTGTTATTTCTAGCTATTTGTTATGTTATTGTACTATTTTAATTTATATTTATTTAGAAACAAAAATGTAGTAACACATGCTACGCAAAAGCAGCCTTTGTGAAAGGGAAGAGATCCGATTGTCCTAGAGAAGGTAGTGAAGGCAAGAGATTGAAAGTAACAAAACAAAACCAAGAACCCAATAGCCTTTTCTTTCTTCCTTTGATTATAAATATGGGAATGTTTAGTTTACATATATAAATATATTTGGTTTACAAAAATATGTATTTGGTTACATATATTACATAATGGTGTGTATTATGTTACACTCACTTTTTAAATAATGCCTGTAGTGTTTTTTTTTCTTTCTCCCTCTGCTCTTAATAAATGGTTCCTCCAGCAGCTGCCCTCCCTGTGAGTTCTGCACCAACCACCACTGATAATTGCTCCTGTTAAGCATAATGTTTTCACAGCTGCAAGCAGGATTTTTAAATAGCAAAGGTGCACTGAAGCCATCCTCAGCAATGAATAAATATAATAATAACAATATTTGCACTTGTGACTTTTTTACTCTGAGCAAATGAAAGCACTTCACAAATAAACGTGTTATTAGCCTAATATTTTACAGATGGAGAGGAAAAACCCACTAGATTTAGGTTAAGACCATGTAAATGACTTTGCCCAAGATTGCCCAACAAATCAGATGCATGACCTTGAATACAACCAGGACTCCATTCAGGGCTTTCTCCAAAGGCCTCGCTTTGCTTTGTAAAAATCCAGCATCTATTAGCTTTTGAACTTTAAATGAGTACCACTTAATGCATTCATTTGTAATAACATTTGCCATAAAAACCATTGTGTAGGTTCTGATTTCCATTAATTTTGTTTCCATAAAAAAGACAAACATTACATTTCAGAAAGACTTTACAGAAAGAAAAAAAAGACATTAAATCAAAACCTGAACACTGAATGATTTTTCTCTCCGGAGGGCTTGCCCGTGAAGCCCATTGGTGCAAAGAAGAAACAGTGGACAAAAAAGAAGTGCTCAGTGCTGCCCTGGACAGCTTTCAGAGGATAGAAAGCATGAAGAGTCCAGGGAATTTATTGGGGAGATGTGTTCCTAGCCAATTCCCTAAGCTCCTGAGACTTTTTTGTTTGTTAACATAAAGAGATTAGATACTTGTAACATTATATTACTTATTCACACATAATGCCCAAAGGCTAACTTGTCTACTGGTTACTAAAGTGTGCTTTACTTTCAACTAATCTATGAATTTTGTATGTGTCATGCAAAAACATGAATTTTATGCTACATAGTTATATCCATAATTCTGTATTGTTTAAAATACTGCAAAATTAATTTTTAATTCAGCATCTTAATCTTCACGAACATATATGGCCTTTTGTTTGAACATTTTGACAAAGCCTCTGACCCTAACACAGATGGTTGTTACCTGCTGGGACAGTCTCCCACCAGTCTTCTCTATGCCAATATAATATTAAATCAAGATATAGAAAGATTATAATAATTGCATTTGTTGATTTTTAAAGTTTAAAAAAACAAACCTACCTACTCACAATATTTTGTCATTATTTTAAATTAAAAACAGTAAATACAAGACTTAAATATTAGAATAATTTTGTATTAAACTGAAATGTAGCTGTTTCCTAGCACTATTATACAAACGTTACTTTCCAAAAACCTATACATTATTTCTTTTAAGAGTTAAGAGCATTTGAAGCACAGGTAGATGATATATTTGTTTTAAGAATAATTTCTCTGGCCTTAAATACACTGCCAAAATAAAACAAACATTAGATGATTATTAAAAAGAGGTATAGATTTATATGTGTATATCTACATGTAGACTATAATCAGACAGTATCTGATACCTGCAAAACCCTGCATTGTGTTTTTCTGTAGGAACACAGAAGAATGAATTATAACTTCTTATATAGGATGCTCTAAATTATAAAGCTCCAATAGTACATATTATATTTAAGTCCTGTAACAATCCTGCACATAAAATTTATAATGTCCTTTTAAAAATCTTTTGCTTTTTTACTAACTGGTTTTTTAATTCAAGAAAATAAATATGCTTAGGTTAAGAAAATATTAAAAATGACACACATAATGCCAAATATATAATATTAATCTTCACAGTCCTTCAGTTTTATACCTGAATTAAACAAATTAACACAACAAAGCACACATATTTCTATAAACTATACGTATATTCACATATGCATATTATTGCCATTGTATAGATAAAACCCATTATGCATACTCTCTAAAAACTTAAAAATTTTTAATGAACTCTGTGGAATTTATAGACTGATACAAGTAGATATATCTTATTGTTAAAAATTTGCTTAATATTGAAACAGTTCTCTCAATTGCTAGATATTCTTTTTTCATGTGTTTTCCAATGTCAAGTAATGTTTCAAAGACTAATGGACATAAAATACTACACACTTTCTTGAATACGGCTCCATAAAATATCTAAGGTATAATTAATATGACAGAAAGTATATCGAATTTAGAATATAATACATATTACCAAATTTTCCTTCAATTGTTAATATTAATTTATAATCACACAATTTATAAGAATACTCAGAAAAATGTATTATTGGATTAAATCAGTATTACATACAACTCAAAATACTAGGGCTAGAAACCTCTAATATTGTCTCTACAAAATTTTTTAGTGAAATAATTATAAACACATTGAGACACTTCCCAAACTAGACTGCCAGACAACTTAATTGCTGAGTGAAAGTGTCAATATTAATTAAAAACATATGGATGTAGCCAGACTGAAAAAATATTGCATCCAGGCTTCAACTCTTGGCCTAACACATCTATGTTTTTAAAACAGACTATATGAAAAAGGTAAAACAAGAATTATGCATTCCTCCTCATTATCTGTTTTCTGAGATTCAGGACATATAACACTCAGAAAACTGGAAAATTCTCAATTTGTATTTTTATATTGTGTTTTTTGGTCTCTGTGAGCCATCACTACTTTTTAGATAGCAACTTTTGAAATCTTTTTGGAGTAAGTAAATCACAGAATATATTTGTGCAGAAATAGAGGGTCAGGGAGGAAGTTCAAATAAAAACGGGGGAAAAACTATTTTTGTATTGTTGGTGGTATAGTTTCTCAGCTATACTGGAGGAAGGGATGAAGATAAAAGCAATGCTGTTTAATGGTGCTTACTTGAGGACCCTGGTTTTCATATTATTTGCAGCTTTTAGAGAAATAAGTAATGAAATATAAATAAAGCTGATAAAAGCCTAAAAAGATTTAAAAAGTATTACTGGAAACATATCAATTTGCTCTATAGCTCAACATATGAAAAAAGGATTATTTTTATTATCAAAAATCATACAATGGGAAATAAGTACCTATCAGCAAAATAAGAGGAAATATTACCCGTTTGAGGAAAAAAAAGCTATCCTAAAAAAATATGTTAGAAGAGAAAGGGAATAACACATCTGACTACTTTCAAAATAAATATCTGACTCAGGATAGAAACTTCCTAACATTCCAAAAAATACTTGACATTTTAATGAGCATATAAAGATATTACCTTTATGAAATATGAACAGAAGAGGAAAATATCATTTAGAAAAAAAAGTTAAAAATGAAAGAGGTTGGGGTGAAATAAAAGTAGAATGAAATTAAAGAGAATAAGATAATACAGGAAAAATAAAGCAAAGTAGTATAATCAATCTCTACTAAATCATGGTAGCATGATAAAATATGTAAATCCCCAAACAAAAAGCCAAACTTCTATGAAAGAAAATTAATAAGGTGAAAACATTTGCAAAACACAAAATGAAAATGAACATGCTGAAGAGTTGAAACAAAATCATGGAGGACATTTTATATGTGTATTTCAAATAATGAATATACAATTATTTTCTTTTGGGGGTGGGGACAAAATCTCACCCTTTTACCCAGGTTGGAGTGTGGTGGTGTCATCAAGGTTCACTGCAGCCTCATCCTCTGTAGCTCAGTTGATCCTCCCACCTTAGCCTACCTAGTAGCTGTGACTACAGGCATGCACCACCATGTCCATCTAATTTGTTGCATTTTTTGTAGATACGGGCTTTTACCATGTCCCTCAGGCTGGTCTTGAACCCCTAGGCTCAAGCAGTCCACCCACATCATTCTCCCAAACTGCTAAGTTTACAGGCATAAGCCACTGCACCCAGCCTACAAATAATTTGTAATTGATATTCTTGAAGATTAGAACAGGGCAAACAAAAGAAATACAACCAAGTAAGAGTAGCAAAATAAACTGGAGAAACTTCAATTGATATTTTAAAAGAAAATACACATATTAATGCACAACACAACTGTATTATAAGAATTTTTAAAAATCTTGAATTATGTATATACAAAAACTGTTAGAATGCAAATGTAAGTAGTCAGAACAAAATAGTAATATTACATTTGTATATACTTCTAAATCTTTAGCAGATCAACTGGGAAAATATATATATATAGAGATACAATGTACTTAATAGTATGAAAATATGGTTGATTTATTGGATAAATAATGTACGTTAGTTTTTACTTCCTTTTTATTTACATATATTTAGTATCCAACTTTTCTGTCTTTGAGTTTTAATATCTTTTCTGCTTAATTATAATTAATGTACGGAAAAAGAAATACACAGGTCTTAAGTACACAGTTTGATGAGCTGTGACATATACTCATAGAACTGACACCCATATTAAGAGAGAAATAATTTTATCACCTCAGAAATTTCTCTCATGTCCCTTCCTAGTTAACATACTCTCCAATAGGCAAAGACTATCCTATTTCTTTTATTACCCTAGCTCAGTTTTTGTCTGTCCTGGAGCTTCACCTTAATCAAATTGCAAGGTAAAGACTGTGTAAGCTTAGCACAATTTTTGTGAGATTCAACCTTTGGTTTAATAAAATCATTGTTTATTCCTCTTGACCACTGAAAGTATTCAATTTTTTGAATTTTTTCTGAATTTTTATAATTACCAAAGCCTTTTATAGTAAGCTATTTCCTTTTTTGACTACTATTAAGAAATTAAGAATGCTTCTATGCATATGATTGTAGAGGCTATTTTAATATGTTTTTGTTTCACTTATATGAATATATGAGTAGAACTGCTAACTCATAAGTTAGATGTCTTTATAAGAAACCGTCAAATATTTTTTACTGAGTGGTTATATAATTTTACACTTTTACCAGTCAATAGAGGAGAAGTTGGTATGCCACAAATCTTTGCCAACATTTGGAGTTTCCATGCTTTTAATTATAGCTTTTTCTGGTGGGTTTGTAGTGGTACTTCATTATGTTAAAATTTGCATTTTTTCTGATCAGTGTTGTCAAGCACTTCCTCATATGTTCATTGACCACGTGCCTATTTTCCTTTTAGAAGTGTGTTAATAATTTTAGTTGGGTTATTTGTATTTTTTATAACATTATTAAAAAAAAGTTTTAAGAGACCTAGAATATTTTATATATTTATAATATTCTTACATTATCTAAAGCACATAAATATACTTAATGATTTAAAATGTATATAAATATAAATGTATTTATATTATAAATAATATTTATTTATATGTAAATATAACATAAATGTATATAATATTCTTATATTACCTAAAAATATATATTATAATCATTTACAAGTAAATGATATTTGTAATCATAGTTAAGTGTTATTAACATAATTTACAATAGTACTATTCAACATTGTATTCCTAGTGCAATAAGACAATAATAGAAAAAATAACAAAAGATGAGAATGAAAGTGAAACTTTCTGTATTATAGGTATTATATGTATTGTACTGCATACCTACTATTAAGACAGATAAATCAAAATATTGTAGGTGCAAATTTTAAGAGACCTAGAAAAAAAGTCTTTAGGAAGAGTTATTTTAGCAAGTAAATTTACCAAGTTCACTGGACTCAAGATAATATGCAAATGACATTTGTTATTCAATATACTGGCAATGAATCTGCTATAAAAACTTAAAAATAGAACTCTAAAGAATATATTTATTAACGTATGTATAGGCAGGGAAATACAAAGCATTAAAGATTAATTCTAGAAAATATAAATAAAGGAGATGTTCTGTTAATGGATTAAAACACTTGTAATAGAAAAGTTGTAACTCTGCTCAATTAATTTGTAATTGAAATCAATATTCTAGTTTTTTATAAGTAATCAACAGGCTAATTTAATTTTTTTAATGAAAAGGCAAATAATCTAAAATATTTTTAAAAGTCTTAAAAATGAACAAGATGGACAAATATGATAGGTTAATTAAATAAAGATTAAAAGATTAGTCACCAAATGATGCTGAATAACCGTATGTGTATCTGTACAGAAAACTAGTTAGATCCTGGATGTTTGTCATCACTTCTTAATCCCTTCTGACAGTGTTTGAAGTTGTTTGTATATCAGCATTTAATCTAATTAGTAATGTTGGGTTAGGGTATACCATTTTATAATTTGTTGTCTAATTGACTTCCTTGTTTCTAGTTTATCCGTTTCCTCTTTCTTCCTCTATAATTTGAAGGAGTTTATTAGAATTTCTGAAGAAAAAATGCATTTTTAGTAAATGCTTAATTTGATGGCTAGTATTTTATTTAGGAATTGACATTTTTTCATAAGCGAGAATTACAAACCTCACCTTTATATCTTCTTTCTTCTTTTTAGGAAGCAATTACAAAAGTCAACAAGTCAGTTGATTTTGCCATAGAGAAAATAAAATCTTTTTTAATAAAGAATTTATCTTTATTTCCAAAATAAGCATAGGGACTAGCATAATGCCTATTTTGCCAAACAAACTTTATGATGTGCTAATTTGTGATTTTTTTTTTTAATTTTTGCTATTGTGATTGCTATTTTTATGGGTCAAAGTGGCTCAGATAAGGGAACCCCAAATACCTGGTCAAACACTTTTTCTGGGCATGTCCATGAGGATGTTTCTGTAAAGCCTTAGTATGTGAATGTGTACACTGAGTACAGATCACCCTTACCAATATGGGTCACACCTCCGATCCACTGAAGACCTGAACAAGAACAAAATGGTGGAGGAAGGAAAAGTTTAATCCCTTTGCTTGAGCTGGGTCATCCAACTTGTAGAACATTGGTGCTCCTGACTCCTGTTCCTTTAAACTCAGAACAGGACTTACATCATTGGCTCTCCGGATTCTCAGACATTTAGGTTTGAACTGAAACTATACCAGCTTGCTGGGGTTTCTAGCTTGCACAGGGCAGATCCTGGGACATCTCAGCTTCTATAATTATGTAAGGCTAGTCACTTATAATGCAGGTCATACACTGCCTAAGCATGTTTTGGTCATGAACAGACTGAATATATGATTGTAATCCCATAAGATTATAATGAAGTGGAAAATTGTCTATTTCCTGTTGACTTTGTAGCCATCATGACTTCTGAGGGCAATACAATACTCACCTGTTTGTGGTGATGCTGATGTAAACAAGCCCCCTGTGCTGCTAGTCAAATAAAAGTATAACAGGTACAATTATGTACAGTATAAATACATGGTGATGATAGTAACTATGTTATTGGTTTATGTATTAACTATACTTTTTATTGTTATTTTAGAGTGTGCTCTGTCTACTTATTTAAGAAAAAAACAGAACTTTAAAACAGTCTCAGGCAGGTCATTTAGGAGGTGTTTCAGAAAAAGGCATTGTTCTCCTAGGACATGACAGCTCCATGCTTGTTATTGCCTTTGAAGACCTTCCGGTGGGACAAGATATGACGATAAAAGACTGATATTGATTATCTGGACCCTGTATGTGCTGAGGCCAATGTGTGCATTGGTGTCTTAGTTTTTAATAAAAAGTAAAAAAAGTAAAACAACCTGTTAAGTATAATTTAAAAAAATAATCTGAGGGAGCTTAATAAATATTTAAAAGTTATTGATGTAAAAGATGTAAAACAACCTGGTCTTTATATAGAAAAGGCTTATAGAATGAGAAAATATTTTTGTACAGTTGTACAATGTTTGTGTTTTAAGTGAATTATTACAGTTACAAAGTTGAAAAAAGATTAAAATTTACAATAAGCTAAAATTTATTATTGAAGAAAGAAAATTTTAAAAATAAATTTAGTGCAGGTTAAGTGAACAGTGTTTAAAACACTGCATTCCTATACAGTAATGTCCTAGGCCCTCACATTCATTCACCACTCACTCACTGACTCAGCCAGAACAACTTCCAGTCCTGCAAGCTCCATTCATGGGAAATACCCTCTACAAGTGTACCATTTTTGTCATTTATGCAATATTTTTAGATTTTCAATGCTTAGATATGTTTATATACACAACTATTTACCATTGTGTTATAATTGCCTACAGCATTCAGTATAGTAACATGCTATACAGATTTGTAGCCTTAAAGTAATAGGCTATGATATATAGCCTAGATGTGTAGTAGGCTATTTGTATGTAGGCTAGGTGTGTAGTAGGCTATATCTAGGTTTGTGTAAGTAGACTCAAGGATGTTTGCACAATTATGAAATCACCTAAGGACACATTTCTTAGAATGTATTATTGTTAAGTGACACATGACTGTAAATATCTCTCTATATCTATCTATCTATTATTGGCTCTGTTTCTCTGGAGAACCCTAATACAATTATTTTGGTAGCTTTTATCTGGATTAGTTGTGCTTCATAATTAAGTAGCTATCAATTGTTTTCTAAGTTCTATCTGTATATAGATATGTAGATATATATCTTTATATTTCATGGTTATTACCCTCATTTATAAAATTATAACAAAACTCAGAAAGGTTAGGTGATTTCCAAGGTCATTCACCTACTAAAGAATGATGTCAGAGTTTGATTGCAGACCATATTTTTTCTAAATATATTTCTAAAATAATATATAGCATTATATCTTCACAGACATTGCTTTTATGGAGCTTTTATAAATGTTTATAAAATCGTTTAAAAATTATTTTATAAATGTTTTGCTAAAAATATTTAAAAAACAATTTGACACAAAAGGGAATATTATTAAGTAATTAAAGTAGAAATGGAATACTAACTAATGTTCATTTAGGTTTCTTATTTCTATTTGAGATTATCAAAAGCCAACAAGGAAATTTTGACTCATTCTCTAACTTCTTTGGAGAATGAATTGGAAACATTCTCCAACTTCAGACACAAATGTGTCAAACAACGGACTCAGTAATTAATTGAAAATAGAATTAGTTTTTCTGCTCTTGTGTCAGTTTGCTGAGAATGATGGTTTCCAGGTTCATCCATGTCCCTACAAAGGACACAAACTCATCGTTTTTGATGGCTGCATAATATTCCATGGTGTATATGTGCCACATTTTCCCTGCCCAGTCTATCATCGATGGGCATTTGGGTTGGTTCCAGGTCTTTGCTATTGTAAACAGTACTGCAATGAACATTCGTGTGCATGTTCTCACTCATAGGTGGGTATTGAACAATGAGAACACATGGACACAGGGAGGGGAGCACTACACACTGGGGTCTGTTGGGGGGAAATAGGGGAGGGACAGTAGGGGGTAGGGATTTGGGGAGAGATAGCAAGGGGAGAAATGCCAGTTATAGGTGAAGGGGAGGAAGGCAGCAAATCATACTGCCATGTGTGTACCTATGCAACTATCTTGCATGTTCTTCAAATGTACCCCAGAACCTAAAATGCAATTAAAGAAAAAAAGAAAAAAAAAGGAAAATAGAATGAGTGACTCACTTTTAAACTTCGGAATAAATTTCTAGCATATAAATTTGTATATTTTTGAGGCTATTAATAGTACAGTCATGGATATGTCATGCAAAAATTTCCTCAACATATTTCATTACATTTTTTATATAACGTAGACTTATTCTGTCTAAAAAAATTACTACTTTACATTTTTTAAACATTTTCTGTAGTAGCTCTTAACCACCATTCACTGGTCCTAGAGTTTATTATTCTAATTGCGAAAATGTGAAATGATGTACCTCAGCCACCTGAGTTGTAAAACTACCACATCATTTACCTTGGGAAATGGGATCTCTGTTCCAGGACTTTCCATTCGCATATTTAGAGAAAGCTTATATAACTTGGGTGAGTTTGTGGAAAAATATGTGAAATGAACAAGTAGATGAGACTTTCCTTTCCTCTAAACCACTGAACATGTATTTCTTATTGAGAAATGTAAATTTCTCTCTATGAAGTATATTTGAGGGAAAGGCATTCAGCAGTGAGTGGAAAATGCAGTTCTCTGACAGTAGCTATAAAAGCCACTTTTAACTTATTGGGGGAGGGAGATGTAGATAATGTGATTTTCTTGCTATGAATTATATTCTCCATTATAAATTCACAGAGGAACTTTATGAAGCAGACATCTTTACCAGTACCTACCTACATTCAGGAAATATTTAAATTCTGTTAAGTAATTTGTTTAAAAATATTGATTGATTGTTGATTAATAAAATGCTGTCTATCTGCTAGGGATGAGGTCTACAATTATGAATGTATATTTTAGTGAAGAAAGTATATTTTTATTTCTGGAGTTTTTTCTTCTTAGTAGAAAGAATGATCTGTATTTGCTCAGACCTGGGGAAGAAGTATAACAACTTGTCAAGTTAGATGTAAGTAAAAGATAATTTTTAAACTACCCCTAGATTTAGTGCATGCAGTGGAAGTCATGAAAATACTGGGAGATCTTGAATTAGAATGGCATTCTATAAAAGGACCCCACTGTCTTTCAAGGGTAAAATAAAATACAAGACACCAATGAGTATAAATTAATTGGTACTTTACAGAGATATAACATTTATGTGCTTAATATAAGATGTATTTTTATATATTATACATTATAAATTTAAAATATAATTGTGAGGGATAGTCCCTGTCTTAATGTTGTTATTCAGCAATATTTATATTTAGTATCTAAATAATACATTTAGCATTTATCTAAATAACACATTTTAGTATCTAAATAACACATTAGCATTGTCCTAATTCACTAAAAATATTAACACATTTAAAACTTATAACAACTCTGAGAGAGAGATTACTATTATCCCTATTTTCAACTAAGAAATTTAGGAAACCCTAGTAAGGAAGTGTTCAAAGGTCTTACAAGTAGGAAGACGTCTACTTGGAATTTGAATTTACAAAATTATACTTGAAATTATATTGGATACGTGGGCTAACTTGTCCTATAGACTGTCCCAAACTCACATTTGATAAGATGTGCCAGATACAGTGGGCTATATTACAGGATATTAAACCTAAGTTTAGGAAACCCTAGTTTTTCATAATTGGCAGTAATTTCACTAACTCACTGCTTTGGGGGAAGACATTATCTTCACTATAAAAGACAGGAACTGTTTCTCTACTTTAGTCTTGAGGAAGATACTCTATCTTCCAAGGTTGTCTTTCATGTAAATATCATTGAAAACATAATCTAGAACAAAAGAACCATCACTATCTCATTCACAATACATACAGAAAACTGAGAGACCTGTGGAGAATTGTCTCTTCACAGTATCCACCCCTTATTTCTGCAATGTCTTGAATTCTGGTGAATTTTACCACAGTGTCCCTTCATCAGCAACTTCAATTAATCTGACCTGCAGAAACTAGGCCAAATCTGTTCAATTATTTCATAAAACATTTAATTAAGGCCATTCTAAATAAGACTTCAAGCAGCCTAAAGAGTACAACCTTAAGTATTTACCACAAATATGTCATGTAAGGTATCAGAAACAGCTAAACAACAACAATAAAAAACGGATTTTAACTTAGAAAGCCTGGTGTCATTGTCTGTAAGTTCTAGCATTGACATTTCCACTTTGCTAGAAACATTAATTCAAGCACAGCAAGATGCATTACTAATTGCACTGACTCCACCTTGGCCTATGAGAAGCAAGTCTCAGGCAATCATCCATAACAACCATGACCAGTGTGTTCAGGCAGAACTGAATGCCTTCCAGGGCCAATTCAGTATAATTGATCATTTTGGTTAAAGTCAGTGATCAATTTTGTGCTATGGTTTCTCATCTGTTGACTCATGTTGTAGAGATAATTGTCTTCAACAAATACATAATGAACAAATTTTCCTTTTAGTAAGTATCCCTGAATAATCTAGGGGATCTCATTTTAAAAAGATAGTCACAGTCATCCAGTTTAGTGTTTTATAAAACATTCGAAGGTATCTAACATTTACCACTAAGATGTAAATTACTGTATTTTTGGGAGGTGACATATTATTTCATCTTTACCAGACAAAAAACACAATTCCAGAGATATACATGATTTCCCAGGACAGGAATTCTTGGCCAAAATTCTGAGGTCTCAAAAGTGTAACTAGTATACATTGGGAGGGGGCAGAGATTGACAGTGCTTCTAATGTAATCTCCCAGAAAACTAATATGTTTTTTATGTTTGGTTTTAATAATTGATGGAATTCACTTTTGAAGGACATGTCCAAGTCACAAGCAGGGTGGCATCTGTCTGTCTTAAAGAATGACTGACTATAAGGAGGTGGGTGGGAAAGCTGTCCACTTGTCTGACCTGCCTCAGAGCTCACTGTCCAGTGATATTGACAGGTGTTTAGAGTTGAAGGTGAAGGAGCTAGGATTATCTCCTCTGTTTTAATAGTTTACCCGTAAAATAAAGTATCTGTCAAAGTCTGGTAGATTTGACAGCCAGATAAATTAAAAGTACTTGTAGTAATATGGGAGAGCCATATTAAGATGGAGTTCCTTTATGAGGATGAAGGTGATTGTAAAATACAAGTGTACTTAGCATTTCTCCCTCATCCTTACTCCTAGTGTCTGCATTGTTGCCTCCCCAGGTGATGACAGTGTTGTTTTTTCTCTGCTATCTCAAAACAGGTATGTCCCTTTGTAGCAGTTACAACTTCCTCTATTTTCCAATCATACCTTACAAGCAAATAGAATTTTGTCCAGCTGGATCAGGACATTTCAAAAATAATTGAAGTTATTTGAGCTGAAATAGGAGAGAAAATTATAAACATATAACATAGGATCTCAGAGTTTTGGGAAAATAACACACCAGTAACATATGCATGATTGGTATCCTAGAAAGAGAAAGGACAGAATAAACACTGAAGAAATAGTAGCCAACACATTTCCAGATTTAACTGGCATGAGCCATAGAAACAAGAATCTCATAGAAGAAAGCAAGAAAAACAGGAAAATAAACAGCAAAAAAAATCTAGAAATTCATTTTTAACTGCTAAAAACTAAACACAAATAGAAAAATTAGACACTGCTTGAGTATTTGCATAGACACAGCAAAAATTATTAAAGACCTTTTTCAGAAATCATTTAAGTGAGAAGACAATAAAATTACATCATAAAGTGGGGTTAAGGAAAAGAAATCTTCAATCTGTATTTTACCTTTAACAAGGTAAAATAGTATATTTAAACATGATAAAGGGTGACATCAACAAACAGAGCATAGAAGAGACTGCTGGAATTTGTTTCATCTGTAAAAATGTCAGTAAAATGGCACAAAAAATCAGTTCTATTTTTTTCAAAAATCTGGATATAAAGCAAAAGCTTGGGACAACCCAGGGAATATTTATTCAAAGCAACAACAACAGCAACAATGATTTAAGTAAGAACAGTGAACAGTTTTATGGAGGTTTTAACTTTGCAGCTGCATATTTGCCTGAAATGAAATAGTCCACAATCATGGTGAAAACTAGCAGCCTGGCAGCCACTACAGAAATGAGTACCATTTGAAACTCCTTGAAAGGCTCATTTCCAAAGAATTCTCACTGCTTAACCCTGTCTTGTGGTGTCATAGAAGACCCCCACTTGCAGAAACTGCATTTATCTGACCCACCTCAGAGCTCACTCTTCACAAACAGCCTTTTCAGAGAGAGTTTGTGAAAGTTATCAGCCGCTAATGTTTAACATGGGAGCTGCCTAGGATTCTGATTCCCTTTGTGGAAAACAAGTGGCGAAAACCTGTAAGAAAGAGCTAGTGAATTTGTTGTCCAAAGGGAGATTTGAAAAGTTCTGATATATTTCTGAGAATCTAGAACCCCATATGAGATTGTGTATGCCCAGGGTTTGTGCATGCCTAGGAAAGACCTGACAAAGTCCAAAGCTTGTAGCTGTGGCTTGCCATAATATGCTGCGCAAGTAAAAAGTGAAGGATAATATAGAGTTGTAAACTGCTTGACTGCACAGTGAAGGCATACCGCAGAACACATACAACTCATCTCAGCAAAAATCAGAAGATACCTGGTTCGAATCACTTAGGGAAATCTCTGTATAATTATTAGCTAGCCACTAAACCCACCCAGTAGAGACTTCAATAGGCACACATGAGAAGAGAAAGAGACTTTACAAAATTAGCTTAGAAAAAATGACTCAGCAAACAAACAACTACTAGTACAATAAACAATAACCACAACAAACACTGGGGAGTGAGTAGCAGCTGATTTCCACAGCTGTCAAGTTACATAATTGAAAACATCCAGTTTTCAACAACAAAATATATTAGGAGGTATATAAATAGTATGACCAACAGCTGAGAACAAAAGTAGTCAATATAAACAGTGCATGAGGAAGGTGACACTGCACTTAAGAGACAAAGACTTTACATCAGCTATTTTAAATGTATCTGAAGAACTAAAAACAACTACGCAGGAAAGAGTGAAAACAATGTTTCACAAAATAGTGAATATCTATAAAGAGACAAAAGTAATAAAAAAATAGAAAGTCTCGGGTTAAATATTATAATAACTACAATAAAAACTTACTAGAGGGGCTTAAGAGCAGAACTATGCAGACAGAGAGTCAGCAAACTTGAATATAGGACTATTGAGATTTTCTAATCAAAGGAACAACCAGGAAAATGAATAAAAGGGAAGGAGCATGTCCTCAGGATAAACCATATATCAGGCCATAGAACAGTGCTCAAAAATTTGAAAAAGGCTCATCACCCTTTTCATTATTATCATTATGGTTTAAGAAAGTTTGCTCTCCAACCACAATGGAAGGAAGTTAGACATCAATAACGGAAGGAAATTTGAGAATTTCACAGACACACAGAAATTTAAAAAAAACACTGCTATGTAGTGAGTCTTCTCTGGATGATTTACGTAACAATCTTATACCTGCTGAATAACTGAATATTATTCTTTTTTATTATTTTCTTTAAGATTCATCAATTTAGAAAACACAGCAAATATGCTAATATCAGGGGTTATCTTAATTATTTTGATAGAATAATTTTAAATATAAGCAATAAATGTGAGCTTTGCTAAAAAAATAGATTATTAAAACCTATATATCCATATTGAATATTTTGATTAATTTAGAAATAATGCTGTCAATATTTGAAGCAAGTTTTTAACATAATTAAAGTTTATCACTGTTACAGAAAATTAGAACCATTTATACTTATGTCATAGAAAGAAACTAAAATGTAATTGTTCTTATTGAGACAGAACAAATACAATGATTTGAAGTTGGCAAACTTTTTCAGCATAGGAACTGACTTTATTAAAAATTTTTTTTGACTAAGTTGTTTTAAAATACAAGAAATACCATGAGTGGTAGCTTCAAATTTTCTATTTTAGAGGGAGTTGGTGATGGGATAAAATGTAAAGATGTTAGTTGAAGGATACAAACTTCAGTTATAAGATGAATAAATTCTAGAAACCTAATGCAAAGCATGATGACTATAGTTAATAATAAGTAAAAGTATTGTAAACTTGAAATTTGCTAAGAGGATAAAGTTTGTGTTTTCACCATAGAAAAGTAACTCTGTAAAGTGACAGATATGTTAATTAACTTGACTGTGGTAATCGTTTTATAATATGTATATCAAAATATCATGTTTTAAATCTTAAATATATAAAATTGATGTTTGGCAATTATGCCTCAAAAAAGCTGTGGGGGAAAAAGGAGGCAATTAGGGTACCCAGTCTAACTGGAAGAGTTTTTTAAAGATATGTTTGTATAGCAAGTATGTTGTTTGTCTTTCTTGTTTTTAATTACATGGAATGGCCTCATGGGGCAGGTAGAGATGGAAAATAACTCTCAAACATTCTTATAGCTGTCATTTAATAGTACTTTGTAGAAGTAGTCTTGTGGAAACAGAATTGATCTTTTCAGACTTATGGATGCTTTTTGGAAGCTGATTTGCAATGCAGAGAATGAACTGTTTTAATGAACTCATCTATGGTGCTGGGATACACTAAGCTAAGTAGATTTCATTTAATTCAGATACTGAAAATTGCATTTCTCTGTGTTGGGATTTGGGCTCTGAGATCTCTAGTATTAATGGAGGTAGCAATCATGCCTGTAAAAATTCCTATGTTGTAGAAAATAAAAAATGCACTATCGTAGAACAGAGCCACTTGATCTAGTATTCTTCCTTCTAACGTGATAGCAGCTAAAATTCAGTCGTTTTGCTTCCCTTAAGTAGGAAACAAGTAATTTAGGAGAGAAAAAATTGAGGGAAAACCGTTTTAGAAAAGCTGCACTTGTTTACCTTAGCTTAGCTGTAGGTAATTTTGCAAAATAAATGCATTCAGCATTGTTAATAAACTGTGAATTTTTAAAAAATATTTTCTTTAATTATAAATGGCACTTGTGAGCTTAATACTGGAGGCAGCTGAAAAGTGATATAAGTGTTAGTAAGCTATAGCAATGTGGGACTCCAATATAAGTGACTGGTTATGGTTTAGTAATCCTGAAAAAGACATGTATATAATCCAAATGTTTAATTTCACATATTGAACATCAAAGGTACTTTCTTCCCCACTTCTCGCAGTTAAACTACTTTTAACACAGTCTGGAAATTGGTTTACAGACTTTTCTTACAGCCAAAGACATGAGAACAGAAATTCCGACCATGTGGCTGCCTAAAGCTGTAGCCCTTGGCCTGCCGTAGATGATTAAAAAGGTTCCATACAGAAAGAGTCAACACTTTTTTGGCCTGTGTTTCTAAGCAAGTGTGGTTTGGAACAGTTTACACAGAAAGAGTCCTATATTCTTGGAAACCTTGACTATTTTTTTTTTACTTTCTTGTTCTTTCTTTCCAGCTGGATGGAACCTGTTTTTTTCCTAATCAGGTGCCTGTCTAGAAGGAAGCCAAATTTTTATGAATTAGATGAAAATAACACTTGTTATTTTATATTTTCAAATGTAAAATTGCCACTGAAAGGCAAGGGCAACTTAGGTTAAAAAAAATATGTCAGTTGGCTTGAAATTGCAGGGAGGAGTTAAAGGAATAGATACGTTGTAAATCATATGGTAGAAGGGTCACATCCTACCCAAAGTCACACGTGTTTTCTTTAATAGAGAAGTCACTCTTTTTATTCGAAGAGCATTTCCCTGTAGCTAGTCACATCCATTTAGTTTAGTGTTCAACGGCCTGCCAAAACAAGAGTCTTTGTAGGCTTAAGTATGTTTATATGTTCATAAAAATGACACGCATTAGCAACTAGAGACCAAAGAAGCTTTGCATTATAATCACTCCTCCAAAAAAGAAAACTTAAGAGTAATGAAGAGCAGTTGAAGTGTTTTTCTTTTATTTTGTTTTTTAAAGTCTAACTTTATTTATCCTGGGTTTATACTTAAACCCTTTACATAGTACAGGAGGACATGGAGTCAAACTTCCCCATTCCCAGTCCATTTTCTGTTTAAACTTGAGCAAATTATTTAATCTCTGTCTCATTGTCTTAGTCTATCAAATTTAGAAATAATACTACATAATTTATGAGGTTATTGAAGATTACATAAAATATTTATATAAATAAATAAAATATTTATCTGAAGTTTTAGGACAAAACTTGGAACTCAGAACCACACCTGGTACGTAGTAGGCACCCAATAAAAGTTATTTATTGTTACTATCATCACAATTTATCCTCATGACAAACCTATAAATAGGCAATCTTACTGGCAATTTAAATCTGAAAAAATTGAGAATGAGCAGTGCCACATGATTTTCTCACCTGCATTCAGAGATTCTAAATGGTAGAGCAGGGTAAACTGGATCTCAAGCCAGGTATCTTCAAGCACAAAGCTGACAATTCTGTACTTCTCTCAAACTTGTCAAATTACATTCAACACAAATATGTTGAGAATAAGATATGTGTCAACCTGTGCTTAGATTCAGGCAACTGAGGATAAATAAGGCATGATCCATCATGTAACAAGATCAAATTTTTCACAGACACTCACATGTTAAAATCTATCATTTATATGTTAAAGCCCTCACCAGAAAAGTAAAGTAAAAGTAAAAGCATCACCTCAGTGTGGTAGTGTGGAGTGTTGTCTGAGGACCTGGAACTTAAGCACAAAGTACTCACCATCCTCAGTCTAGCTGGCGTAAACAGAATCTATTTCTTTAATCAGACACATGTCTTTTCTTAACTGAAATTCCTAAAAGCAGAGTCCAGTAACTTACCCATATTCAATGTTTTTGTTTGTTTGTTCTTGTTCTCATAAGTAATTAGAAACCTTTGATACTCAGACCTACAGTTTTGGATATCCATGTGAAATTTGCTATTTTTGATATGGTTTGGCTGTGTCCCCACCCAAATCTCATCTGGAACTGTAGTTTCCATAAGCTCCACATGTTGTAAGAGGGACCCAGTGGGAGGTAATTGAATCATGGGGCGGGTTACCCTCATGCTGCTGTTCTTCTGACCGTGAGTTCTCGTGAGATCTGATAGTTTTATAAGGGATTTATTTTTCCCTTTTGCTCAGCACTTCTTGATGTATCATGTGAAGAAGAATATGTTGGCTTCCCCCTCCATCATGATTGTACATTTCCTAAGGCCTCCCCAGCCATGCTGAACTGTGAGTCAATTAAACATTTTTCCTGTATAAACTACCCAGTCTCAAGCATGTCTGAGTGACAGTGTTAAAGAAAATTCTCTTACCAGGTCTGCTAGGGGAGGGGTTTCAAATGCAGGAATTTCCTGGCTCCCCACCTCAGGCGGCTGGGACTCTTTGAGCACCTTCTCCATGTGGGCCAGGTAAAATTCTTCGTCTGATTTTCCCATACTTGGAAAGCCAGGTGTGGCTCTTTTGTCCCAAATTCCCACTGAATGCCCTGGAAGGAGGGGGCTTTGTAACTCAGGGTTGAGTTAGCCAGTCCAGTATCAGAGTCAAAGATCACTCACTCCAGAGGAAGTCTGAAAGAACTCGTCTCATCGTACCAGAACACGAATGTGGAGGGAATGGGAATAACTCAAGCGTTGAAACTTCAGCTGCTCCTACCTGAACAGATTTCCCTCTCTGGTTTCCCCTCTTACAACCATGTGTGAGCTTTCTGCACTCTCTCTCTCTCTCTGTGTGTGTCTAATTAATCACTCTTCCACAGAACTCTTTGGGTCCATGATTTTATTCAGATGGTAAACTCATTGCACCTCTGGGGCTCCTTTCTCCATTCTTTAGGATTAGAGAGGCCAAGAACCTATGATCTGGGTACTCCCCGGTAACATGTCTTTGTTAGCAGCATGAATACAATAAATTCGGTAGTAGGGTGCTGCTGTAAAGATATCAAAAAATGTGAAAGTGACTTTGGAAGTGGGTAACAGGCAGAGGTTCGAACAGTTTGGAAGAGTTAGAAAAAGATAGAAAATGTGAGACTGTTTGGAACTTCCTAGAGACTTGTTGAATGGGTTTGACCAAAATGCTGGTAATAATATGGACAATGAAGTCCGTGCTGAGGTGGTTTCAGAAGGAGATCAGGAACTTGTTGGGAACTGGAGTAAAGGTCACTCTTGCTATGCAAAGAGACTGGCAGCATTAATCCCCTGCCCTAGGGTTCTGTAGAACTTTGAACTTGAGAAAGATAATTTAGGGTATCTGGCAGAAGAAATTTCTAAGATGCAAAGCGTTCAAGAGGAAACAGCATAAATATTTGGAAAATTTGTAGCCTGACAATGCAATAGAAAGAAAAATTCATTTTCAGAGGAGAAATTCAAACTGGTTGCAGAAATTTGCATAAGTAACAAGGAGACGATGTTAATCACCAAGACAATGGGGAAAATGTCTCCAGGGCATGTCAGATACTTTCACAGCAGCCCTTTCCATCACAGGCCTGGATGCCTGGAAGGGAAAAGTTTTATAAGCCAGGCCCAAAGGCTCCCTACTCTATGCAGCCTCAGGACATGGTGCTTTGAGTCCCAGCTGCTTTATCTCCACCTGTGGCTCAAAGGGGCCAACATTCAGCTCAGGCTCTTGCTTCAGAGGTGCAAGTTCCAAGCCTTGGAAGCTTACATGTGGCATTGGCCCTGCAGGGGCGAAGAAGTCAACAATTGAGGTTTGGGAACCTCCACCTAGATTTCAGAGGATATATGAAAATGCCTGGATGTTTAGGAAAAAGTTCAGCAGGAGTGGAACCCTCATAGGGAGCCTCTGCTAGAGAAGTATAGAGGGGGAAATATGGGGTTGGAGCCCCCACACAGAGTCCCCACTGTGGCACTGTGTAGTGGAGCTGTGAGAAAAAGGCCACCGTCTTGGAGACTCCAGAATGATAGATTCACCAACAGCTTGCATTGTGCTCTGGGAAAAGCCACAAGCACTCAATGCCAGCTCATGAAAGCATTTGGGAGGGGAGTTACATGCTACAAAGCCACAGGGGCAGAGCTTCCCAATGCTGTATGAGCCTACTCCTTTCATGAGTATGTCTTGGATGTGATCACTTTGGAACTTTAACATTTAATGACTGCCCTATTGGATTTCAGACTTACATGGAGTCTGAATCCCGTTTGTTTTGGCCAATTTCTCCCTTTGGAATGAGTGTGTTTACTGAATGCATCCATCCCCATTGTATTTAGGAAGTAGCTAATTGACTTTTGATTTTATAGATTGATAGGTGGAAGGGAGTTGCCTTGTCACAGATGAGATTTTGGACTTGAACTTTTGGGTAAATGCTGGAATGAGTTAACATTTTGGGCGACTGTTGGGAAATCATGACTGTGTTTTGGAGTGCAAAGACATGATACCTGGAGAGGCCAGGGGCAGAATAACATGGTTTGGCTGTGTCTCACCCAAATCTCATCTTGAATTGTAGTTTCCATAATCCCCACAAGTTGTGGGAGGGACTTGGTGGGAGGTCATTGAATCATGGGGGGCAGTTACCCCATGCTGCTGTTCTCACATGATAGTGACTGAGTTCTCACAAGTTCTGGTGGTTTTTAAGGGGCTTTCCTCCCTTTTGTTTGGCACTCCTCATTGCTGCTGCCATGTGAAGAAGGAAGTGTTTGCTTCTCCATCCACCATGATTGCAAATTTTCTGAAACCACCTCCAGCCAGGCTGAACTGTGAGTCAGTTAAAACTCTTTCCTTTATAAATTTCCCAGTCTTGGATGTTTCCTTATTAGCAGCATGAGAAGGGACAAATACAGTTTTCTTCTGAATCACTGGTTAAATATAAAGTCATTATGATATTTACATTACTGAAAACTTTCAAATATATTTAAGGAAATGTATTCAACTATATCTTAAATCCAGTTGTTTACAATAGGGATAGTCAAGGTACTATGCAGAGTTTGGTTTTCTTATTTTAATTGCTTTAAGATTTAGAAGAAAAAATTTGAGATTATTTAAAAATATTTATTGATTACCTTTTCAGATAAATTTAGGAATTTTTCAATTACTTAACAGTAAACATCAGCATAATTAATATGTTGTGTTACATAACTCTACATTGTAGTTTTACAGTATTATAACCTAATTAATTACATTTATTCTTCATGTAAACATTCAAAATCACAAAAATTGAGGTTGATAGTCATTTGGGAAAGAATATTCTATTTTATTTTTTCTGAAAATATTAACAGCTCTAATCGCTAATATTTATAAACTTCTACCTATGATCCATTATTTAACTGTTTAGCAAATCTGAACCTAAGTATTTCAAGACCCTATACCCAATTCACTACATCTAGCAATTCTGCCTGGAATGCTGACAAAAAAGCCTTACAAGCAGGAATGATGTGATAATTTTGCTCAGAATAGCTCTCTCAGCATTTCTCCCACCTGAATTTGAACCATTGTGTTATCAGGTATTGAGGCTATTAGGGATCCTGGCACTTGGCATTTTTCTACCTCTTTCCATTTTATACATACTGCTTTTTCTGCCCTCAATATAGTAACAAGTAATTAGAAATTAAAAGCAGTATATATTTCTTTATTGTTCATAAACAGGGCAGTAGATATTTTTAAATAACTTCAAATGATCTTTGCACACTCTGTGGATTTTTCGTGAAAGATACTCTGTTTTCAACATATTTAATACTATAATATACCAAATACAAGACAGAGTGTGACTACTGCAAAGAGTTGGCCTTTGGTTTCAAAACAGCAGTGAGTGCTCACCAAAGCACTATCCATAATGCATGTTTTCTCTTTGTTTAATTTTTTAAATCTTTTACTTATTTATTATCTAACAAAGTTTGTATCAATAGCCTACAGGATGATTTTCAATAAGATATTTTAGGCAAGAATGAAGTAAATGCAAAACAGAAGTTATTTTTTTTAGGCCTCAGGATAAAAGCTTATTCAGCTGGATGAATCAAAGTGTATCTTCAAATCCTTAAAATTAAAATGGCCTTGGAAATTTTATAAATTAGAGAAGAGTATTACAAATTTAGAGAAATTCAGAGAATAATGGAGATCAATTTGGGAAATAATACTTTAGTAAATACTTAGAAAAGCTCAGAGAGTAATAGAGACCAATTTAGTAAATACTAATTTAGTAAATCTAATATTTTGGTGATATTAGATCTTCGAGATTTCAACTTTTTGTGTGTCAGGTTGAAGACACATTTGAACAATTTCCAAAATTCTAATTTATTAAATCAAAGAATAATGAATATTAAGATAGAAAATTGTAATCACAATTTATATTCAACTCATATTCAGTATTTTGCTTATTCTAAATGTTCTGTGTTTCATTGCCATATTATGAAAAGATATACATAGAAAAGTGAAATAATTTTGTAATAGACATTAGAATATCATATTAACCACTTCGATTAAAATTTTTAATATTGTACAACATGGCAACCATTGTTAATAATGTATTATTGAAAATCACTGATTGATAGATTTTTAGTATTTTGATAGAAAATATAAGTATCTGAAGTAATACATATGTTAACTAGCTTGATTATGTTATTTCAGAATGTCTACATATTTCAAAGATTCTTGTACAAAAATTTAAGTTTACAATGATTGCTTTATTTTATATTACTATTTAATGTATTTTTTCAGGAAATTTTAATGGTTATAAATCTTATATTTTTCCTATGTATAAATCAGTATACATTTCTTAAATAAGACATACTCATTAAAATGCAGTACTAGGCCAGGCACAGTGGCTCATGCCTGCAATCCCAGCACTTTGGAAAGGTGAGGTGGGCAGATCACTTGAAGTCAGGATTTCTAGACCAGCCTGGCAAACATGGTGAAACCCTGTCTTCTTTAAAAATACAAAAATTAGACAGACGTGGTGGCAGGTGCCTGTAATCCCAGCTACTCAAGAGGCTGAGGCAGGAGAGCTGCTTGAACTCCGGAGGTGGATGTTGCAGTGAGCTGCGATCTGACCACTGCACTCCAGCTTGGGCGAGAGAGCAAGACTCTGTCAAAAAGAAAAAAAATGTGGTACTAATACCTTACCTAAAAAGTAATAGTATTTCCCTAATGTCTAATATGAAGTTTATATTAAAAATTCTCCAAATGTCTGCCAATACACTTTTAAAGCTATTTCATTTTCAACCATAATTCAAAAATTTTCATAGATTGCATTTTATATCCTTTTACTCTTTTTAAAATCAATATTATATGCACAGTTTTTTAAATATTTCCAAAAACACATTTTTAAAAATAGTAAATCTATTTCTGTTAGAATTTCCTACACACTGGGTTTGCCAAATTTTTTCCTCCTGATTTCATTTAGGCTTTTCCTCAAACGCTGTATTACCTCTAAATGGGAAATTTGACCTAAATGTTTGATAAGATTGAGGTTAAATGTGTATTTTTTAGCAAATATGATATAGGCAATGCTAGATATTCTGAATTTCATTCCATCAGTTGGCATCCAATATCAGGTTTTTCCAAAATAAATGAGGATAACTTTTATCATTTTTTTTCAAATGATTACAAACCACATCTCTCTATTATAAAGATATGTTTTCCTTCTCTTGTAATTTGCAAGAAATATGTAGATAATACTATTGGCACCAGACAAATATTGGATTTCCAATAATTGTTCAATTATTATTTTTTTGGCATACAATAATGATTATTTACTGATTCAACAATCTAATAACAAATGATTTTCTAATTGTATCATTCTTTCTATATTTTTAGCTGGACTTCTCTCTTAAAAAATTTTTTTTGATTACCAACAGGAGATGCACTATAATACTTCCTTAAATTTTATCATTTATGCTACATTTGGCCTCTTTAATTAATAAGTTCAAGATAAAAACTCATTAGAGTTGGGGTAATATTGGTGGCAAATGAATTATTTTTATACTAACCCCTGTCTTTTCAAAATGTCATCATGTACCTACACATTTTCATTAATTGAATATTTTAAAATTTATTTCAGTCATTTTTTTCATTTTGATGTCCAAATTGTGAAAACTTATTTTATAAAGTGAAAAATATTATATGAAAATGGAAAATATACCTGTAATAAATAAATGACTATTTTGGTTTGTACTTCAGAATATGTAATTTACTTACCAGATAATAACTTGGTTCATAAAAATATTTGTATCATTATTCCTTGTGTTGCCTTGTAATACATAATCTCATCAAAGTAGATGCTATTGAAAAATTTAGGAGACACAAACATTTGTGTCTCCTAATAAATAAAATCTTCACACATCGTTTGACTTACTCTACAGCATTGCAATAGCTATCATTATAATCTCCATCCAATACTTAGTACTATCACCACTCAGAAATTGACTTTGTCTCATATTTAAACATATGTATTTATGCTACTAAATATTTTTCTAATCTTTTTTATGCCAATGTCAGTTAAACACAGAAAATCACTATCATTTTTGCATTTAATTTCTTTGCATTTTATTGACATGTTCTATTTTCTAGATCTAAGCAGTAGTATGAATCGGAAAGGCTACAAGTTAAACACTGTTCACATAAATCTTGTTGAGTTTAAAAGGATTTAAAAAATTTATTTTTTTCCCTGCATTCAAACCTACGGAACTCAATAAAGGGAGGAACTGCTTCAATTAAAATGTAGAAATAAACATAAACATGATATGTTTATTTTTTAAATCTGCAAAAAATATAAATACAATGTTAATTCTCAAGTCATATATTACTATCATAACATCCAGAAGTAGCACTAACTCAATGTTTTTAGAAGTGGGCCATATTGCATACCTCTGTTTTATCTTGGCACATGGCTAGATCTAGGTTGGTTAGTTTTATGGAACAGTAAGAAAGTTGGGGAAGAAAACTGTAGGGATAATAGGGACATCATAGGATGGGAGAAAATTAAGCCTGACATTCAGACTATAATAAGCAGCACCTAAGGTAACAGAACCCAGGTAGCAGCCATAGATATAAATAGGTATTTTGGAATTTAACAACAACTAGCAAGAAATGAATAGGTTGTACTAATAGGGATTATAAAACCTGCATACATTTAGAAATTCATACAGCTAGGCAGAAAGTCAGTTGACGTTATGGAAATCTGCTTTATAGAAATCAGCAAAGGCCAAGAGGATGAATTGAATTTGACTCTAATTTATCAAGAGAATGTCAAAAACTTAATAGACTCTTTGGCTTACATGGATAAAGGTACTGGCAAGCTACTAATAGATGAAATGTCAGACATAGGAAACAGAATTAAAATAGTAAATACAATTAGATTATAAGGCAGGCCCTGGATTTAGGAAACAGGATGAACATCCTCTAAATTGAAATTAAAAAAACAAAACAAAAAAAAACATCAAAGCTAGTCTAGATGCAAGGAATTACTTGATAGGCAGTCTGAACACTGAGATGGAATTCCTTAATTATGTCCAGACCAAGACAAATGGGGTCTAAAGTGAAATGATCCAACAATGTGAAATCAGAGGAAAAACATTTTGAAACCCAGAAGAGACAGAGTTTGATGGACTACAGATAAAATGGATATCAGATGGTTTATATTTAATACTAACATTGATTATAACTGTGAAGCTATACAATAGAAAAAAAATTAAATTGAAATTCTGTATTCTAAAATATATATTATGCAGATATTTAGATAATTTAAATCTTTTATTTTCAAAGTAAAGTTTAGATACCTGTCTTAGTCCCATATGGCTGACAGAATTAATGTTTAAATATATACAGTTTATTAAATGAAATTTATGTCTTAAGATTTTCTTTTATTTGTATATTTACTCTAATGCAGTATAGCACTGTCTAGCCATATAAACACTTCCTTCACCCTTTTTTCTTAGGAAAATTTGCCTCTTTTTCTCTGAGATGCATTCTAAAATAGGTAGCAATTGAATTTTATGTTTCTGTTAACATTTTAGTTCCATGTCTTTTTAAAGGGAAACAATGGCCCACCTAATCACTATGGACCTACTTCATACTTAAACCTAGATAATTGGACACCTTTTTCCATTTAACCTTTCAATATATGAAAGAATTTCTATGAAACCTTAAAAAAATAAACCAAAAAAACCCCTCAAGATTTCTTTTCAAACTTGAATAAAACAGGCACTATTATTTAATGTGGAACATTAAACACACGATTATGTATATGAGCTTTACACCACCATTTTAGTAGCACATTGTTTTAATCAGTTTCAATCATGTTCATTAAAAAATGTTGTGGCAGATTGTCTGGTGACAGTTTATTTTTCCTGATTATACTTTTAATAATATTTTATTGATTGCATAGAATACAATTTCATCTCTGTAATAACAGATCTCAAAGCAAGAAATATTTCATAAATACACTAAAGCTATTACTCTGACAGCCTCTTAGAGCCAAAGTTCTGGGTTTGTTTTAGAGTCTTTTTTTTTTTAAACTTTCCCATGGGATAGGAAAAATTAATGATGAGAATTTTCTGCATGTTCAATGGATTGTTTTAAAAAAATTTTTTTTTAAAAACACAAGTGTTAAATTTAGGGAGCAACATATCTATAAAGATTTGCAATACAGTTGGCTGCCTGAATCTGCAGGTTCCATATTTGCACATTCAACCAGCTGTGGATTTAAAAAAAAAAAAGAAAAGAAACAATAAACAGTGCAACAATAAAAATAATATGAATAAAAACACAGCATAACAACTTTTTACATAACATTTGCATTGTTTTAGGTATTGTAAATAATCTACAGATGATCTAAAACTTATGGAAGGATAAGAATAGTTTATGTGCAAATATCATGCCGTTTTATATCAGCAACTTGAGTATCCTCTAATTTCCTTATCTGCAGACATGTTGGAACCAATGCCCCTTAAATGCACAGGGATGACTGTAATGAAATGCATCTCATTTTATTGTTTACTTTAGTATTATGTATTATGTTTTAGTTCAGTATTTGGAAATATGTTGGAGCCATTTAAGTGACTCTTCCTTAACAAATAGTACCAGTTTTCCCTTGATCAAACTTAATCTTGGTGATGACTAAACTTGTGTATTCTCATACCAGCTCTGCTTCTCAAAGACCTAATTTTAGATTAATAAAATGATTGTTTTTGAAAATGAAAAATCATGTAATAAGAATTATATTAATGCTCTTTTTCTAGATTATGGACTTAGTATATTACTTATTGATGTTTGCTTATCTCTCTCATCCATTTTCTGTATTATAATTGTGTGATCTCAACTTTTGGACACATCTGTCTTAAACATTTATCGTATTTACGTTTAAGACTGAATAGGTAAATTGTGTAGTGGGAAAATAATTTCCACTGGGAATATACATGGCATAGGTCTCACTATTACTGGATAGCTAATATTAATGAAGTCCATTATTTTTAGTTACCGTTTTGTACCAGAAAGAATAATTATGTCTTTGAAACCAAAGGTCTTTTAGCTCTCTATGTTCAGGCTCAACCACCTCTGTAGGCCATGGTCAAACTATATGTAAGTTCTTAAAATATCAAACAAATTTACTGTAAGTTTTAATGAGAGACAGTAATTGCATGCTTTCAATTTCTACTAGATAATTAAGTCATATAGAACATCTTAGGTTCACCATCTGCTCTGTTATCTTAAAAATTTTCTGTTGACCTATAACTTCATACAATTATTTATGTCCTATTTGTAAGAAAAAATGTCTATATGCACTATCTCCAAATTCCTCTTCTCCAGTTTTTTATTGACTTCATTCCAGTTGAGATTTCTGTTCCCAAATTGCAAAGTTTGAATTCTCAGGACCTTATGAATAAAAGATTATTTCTCCTAATCCAGGATTAGTTTTTAATTCTCATAAGTTACCAGCATTTAATTCCAATGATTATTCTCTTTTTCCTAAAATCATCCAATGACCCCCTACCTCTCTAACTGCCTCTGTTCAGCCTGTTTTGCTTCTTTCTCATGATCTTTCCGAGGACTATGGTCAGCATTACCCAGATCTCAATTTCTGACATCCTTCCTTCTGTACATACTCTATTACCTTAAAAGAAGCCAAATTATATGTCTGTAAATGCCACCTCTAATAACATCATAATTTTTATCTCTAGCTTGACGGCTTGCCTAAACATCTATTTATATGGCCAACTGCCTAACTTAATTATCTTCTTGGATGTACAAAAGGCACTTCAAATATAATATGTTCTAGAATAGACTCTTATTTACCCTCTTCATACTTGGTCCTAAATGGCAATGCCATTCTTCCTCTTTTTTAGGACAAAAAAATTTAAAGAGATCATTATCCATCATCACTCTGTCATATATCAAATCCAGTTCATCTGTAAAAGCTAGCATGCCTTTATTCAATATACATCCTAAATCAATGGCTATTCACTGCACCACAACTATTGTCAAAATGTAATCAGATATTGTATCTCACTTGAACCATAACAAAAGCCTTATAATTAGTATTGTCACTCCCATCTCTAGTGTTCAAGTCCCTATATGACATTGAGAGCTATTGTATACAAATATGTCAGATTAAGTCAATCTTCCATTGCATATTATTTTATTGTTTTCCATCTCATTCAAAATAATACCTTAAGTTAAACGTTCTTAATGTGGCCTAAAAGGAACTACATATTCTAGTCCCTATTAGTTACGTAATTCTTCCCTTCTGCTTCACCCTGTTCATCTGCTCCATCCACACTTAACCCTTTGCAGAATAGCCTCGGCTTGAAATTATCTTCTCCAAGATAATTATCAGTCCAGACATTTATTTAATTCATGTATCTCGGAGAGGCATTTACTGTCCTCTTTGTGTAAAAATGCCAATACCACCAACTTATAACTATTTATCATTTTGGGGCTTATTTTTTTTTTCTACAGGATCTGTCAACAGAGCTAAAATTTTTACTTAGAGTTATGACATACTTGAAAGATTTCTTTTGTCTAATCAAAATTTTCTTTTGAGAAGCAAACTGGAACTCAAAATTCCCTTTTGAACTCTTATTCTAACAATAGAGCTATAAAGTGAGAGCAAGATCTATGTTTTTGCATGAAAGAGCGTTTATTGCTTAGGTTTAAAAGACTTCCACTGGTAATCCAGGATACTTTCATGATGTGCTAACAAGAACTCTCAGGGTTGAGTGTCAATTTAACTTTCTTTCTGTCTCTGAAATAATTGACATAGGGCATGTTTATGAGAGAAGACAAAGAGGAAATCTCGCTCTCTAGGATAGCCCAAACCTTTAGTCTTGGTAAATCATGGTTTGTGCAGCAAAATGACTTTACAATATCAAAGCTCTTTATGAAATCCAAACAGTAACTGGGTTTTGCATAATTGACATTCTTCGTGATTAAGCACTTAATTAGATTAGTTTTGTGGGTTTTTGTTGCTGTTGTTGTTGTTGTTAAGGAATGTGCAGTATTACGTGTTGCCTGAATGGAATGGAAGTGATGCTAGCATTTTAACAACAAAGGCCTACAGAAAATAAGTACATGGTAGAGGAGAGAAAGGAGGGTCACATTAGGCTCATTTACCAGTATTCCACTCAAGCATGTTCTGCTTCCCCTCAGGACATGGTTATAAAGATGGTCCCTGCTGAGTTTATGTCTACACATCACTTGCTATATCTAGAGGGAGAGACAGTTAATGGCTTTACATACCCCATGCTGTGCTCACAATCATATGTCTTCTCAATCAAATGATACAGATAATTAGTAATTCTAATAAAGACTCAAGCTTGACAAATTTTACAAAATTGATTTTAATTTGTTTTTAGCATGTTTTAAAATTCCCAAAGTTTTAAGGCAAACTTTACCAATATGTAGTTAAGTAGACTAATAAACTTGGCTTTGGTATGGAATATAGATCTTAACCAATTGTTTTGGGGCAGACGTCTAACTCTGTTCTCTTTATAATCAGATTTTAGATATTTTCTAGAGCTTAAATTTTGCTTCCTAGTTTTTTCACCTATAAAATAGAGGTATTTTATTAATAGAGTAATGATTAGTGACCAATGAAACAAAACTACAAAACAAGATAGGTGTGGGTTCTGTAGCTTTGGTTTTATGCCCCCAAAATCTTGGTTTTATATTACAGAGTTAAATGGCAATTAAGTAAAATTGAGTTTGTCAATTAATATTCGTTTTTATTAATGTATATATGAGAAAAAGAGAATGCAAATTTAAGTTAATCCTTAAGTATCTCAGAATGTAAGGCACCTTTTAAAGAAGAGGTTGTGTATAAATTAAACATTGTTTAGCTAGCATTATTCTATTTCATGAAATATAAGATAAATTTTTTCAAGGAATGATGAAAATATTTCTGATCTAATAAATTTTAGAACTATAAAACACTGCCTTAGATAATTTATGACCAATTAAATTTGGAAAAGTTTAAGAATATCCGCAATATGTAGATTTACATTTGTTTAAATCAGCATATTCAACAATATTTTATTAAGGCATATATTAAAATACCTCCTTATATAAACATACCTCTATACTATAAACAATAGCTCTTCAGCAGGATATAGTTTAGGAAACACAGGTAAAACTATGATCTTTTTTAAAATTTTCCTAAATATAATACTATAGAAATAATCACTTTAATAATTCAGTCCTGAAATTTAAGTTCAAATAAACCAGATTTGTCTGGATTGACTGGTTATATTGGCGCTTAGAGATCGATGGAAGTATCTACCTGCAAATACATGCTTTTGATTTCTGATGAAATTAAGAAATGTTCAGATGCTTTTCCAGATTTCTTGACTAAATATAGTTTTGAATAAAAACAAGAAGGGATGAGAAATAAAGACAAAATTAAGTAATGCCTTTAAAATTAATAACAGTTATCATTTTAATAACAACTTTTAAAATGCAGTTTAGAATTGAGTGGCAGAGACTGATATGAAATGCTAAGAAATAGCTGAGAAAAAAGAAGCAAGAATAGCAGATGGTAGTGACAATCACAAAAATTGAAAAAGCAACTAACATACCAAGATATAAGGAGAAAGAGAGAATGGCACTAAAAGAAGACAATAGTCTACTGATAAAGAAGGGAGATTATTCTTTAACTTAAATATTTTGATAATTTTTAAAATCTCAGTTGATAGTTATTGTCTTAGGACTTTCTCATTTTATTGATTTTCTCAGAATCAGCAACAGCTTCTCTCATGATAGCTTAATCTTCAAAATGGAAGTAGTTTTGTAATTGTTTTATTATTAGACATAAACCTCTTAATTGTTAAAAGCAATCTCAAAAATAAAGAGAAAAACATAGAAATCAGTCTTCAGGCCACCAGCCAGATGTAATTTGTGTTAACATCGATCTAGTAAATTTTTCTAATTATTCTTAATCTGCATAGATACATATTTTTGTATAAAAGTAGATTTTATATCTATACCCTTAAAGAGGATTAATATGTCTTATATAATTATTTTTATGGAAAATTTCCTTTGTCCATTTTTACACATCAAAGCAAATGGATCAGTGGCATTTTTTCATTTTACAGATGTAAATATATTTAATCCATCTTAGTTGTCTTAAAATTTTCTGCTTGTTACAATTCATACCATCATATTAGTATGACATAGAGTTATTAAATTATTCCTGTGGAATAAATACTTGGTAGCTATTATGCATATTTTATATAAATGTATGAATATTTATTAAGTTTATCCAGAAATTTTGACCAGGTTACTGCTTGCAATCTGTTAGATTATCTGCTTATTCATAACTTCCTCAACAATAAGACTTTCATAAATACCCTTTCTGTATATATTTATATATATTTATGTATACACATATACACTTAAAATATTTTGTATTATTTGTTAATCTTTGGGTCAGATTTTATTGTTGAGTTAATACTTTCATAATGACTTGTAAGAATTTTATAGATGATGAACATATTCCTCTTGTATAATACAAAGGTTTTGTATTTTTCTTGCTTGTTCTTTTATTTTTAATTCAGATTCTCTGTTTAAAAGCTCATTAAATTTTACATTCTTAAATTATCAACTAATTCTTCTATTATAATTGTTTTGGTGTTAGGCTTAAATGGCTTTCTCGTGTTCCTAAATCAGACACACAATCAGAGGTAATAAAACTTTACATTAAACAAAACAGTCATTTACGTAGCAGAAGACATCATGAACTAAGACAAGTTGTGATAGAAGGGAACATTCTCAGCAGTGTGTATAACAAATGATGACTATTGTAATATATTTTAAAATTTTATAAAAATCATAGGAAACATTTTTTACAAATATTAAGATTTTTGACAGGTAAATAGCACATCAAAAACACAAATGGCCAGTATACATATACTCAATATGGGCTGTGCTAATATTTGCAAATATGTCATTATTCATCCATCAGATTAGGAAAAATATAAAACATTGGTAGTATTCCATGTTATACTAAACAAGAAACTTAAATTTGGTAGAAGTTTAAAAGAAAAAATATAGTATAAAATATGTGATTACAGTTAACAAAATTCTAACTGTAAATTCTTAAATTTGACTAAAATAAGCAATTTCTAGCTATATTTTGGTGCAGAAAAATACTTGAATATAGGTAAAACTATATAGTTGTATATAGTTATTCTGGCATTAGTTTTGATGATAATGTACATACACACACACACACATATATATACAAATGAGGAAAGAGAGGTAGAGTGATAGAGTGTTCTCCATATTTATGAATTTTGTTTTTAAATGAGATAAATAACATTACAGAAAGAGGAATATAGTCTAAAATGCAAATAAAACATCCAGAAACAGTCCTGGCTTTAGTCAATGAGAGATTCAGGAGCTTCAGCAATATACTCAAATGATATGATTACTTTTTTGTAAATATTTTTCATATAATATATGTAAAAGAGAAAGCTCTTTTAGATATATTGTTATTTCTATTGGTTCCAGGTTGCCTCTCAGTTATTATTGGAAAGATAGATGTCATTAATTTCAGAGTTAGTTTTCAATTCAACAGAAATAAAAATTTTCCCTAACACTTGAAGAGAACATTCTAAATTGTGCTACACTGTACAGAATCAGAAACTTGCTCATTTGTAAATCAGACAAGGTAGCCAGAAAGCCTCTAAGACCTACTTAGCCAGGTTTGAGTCATGTGGCTACCCATGACACTTGAGCTAGAATTAACATGCTCAATCCACATGGATTGAGGTGACATCTGAGAAATGTGAGTTCTGTTAAAAACAAAATATGTTAAATGGATACTTGCAGCCCTGAATATACTATAACTAGATATTTTTATGTCAGAACAATAAAATTAACAGAATGGTTAAATTCTCTATGTTTTTATAATAATGGGCAATGAATCTAAGGACCTTAAAATATACCAGTATGAAAGTGATACCAAAAGTATTTAAATGTACATACAGTCTCATGAAGGAAAGTTTGCATTTGAAGAATTTTTTTAAACAAATTTAATTTTGAGTGGCGTAAACTTTACAATAGTAGTTTTACACTCTAGTTTTCTCAGCAGCTTGATAAAGAGAGTATCCTCATAGTATGCCTTGAAAACCCTTTAAAAATTAGTTTACCATAACTGTGTGTTTACTTCTGTGCTCTTTATTATGTTTCATTGGTTTAAATGTCAGTCTTTATGCCAGTACCATATCATTTTAATTACTGTGGTTTTGGGATAGAGTATAAGATCAGGAAATATGGTGCTATAGCTCTATTCTTATTTTTCAAGATCACTTTGGCTATTTAGTCTTTTTAGCTTCTACATCAATTTTATAATTGTTTTATATTTCTATAAAACATGTCATTAAAATTTTGATAGAGATTGCATGAATTATCTGTATACTTATCGATAGTATGAACATTTTAACAACATTAATTATCCCAACCACAAGATATGGAATATCTTTGTATTTATTTGTATGTGCTCAAATTTCTCTCATCAGTGGTTTATAGTTTTTAGTACACAAGCCTTTCACCTCCCTGATTAAGTTTAACATATAGATGTTAAAATACTTGGAATACATGGACAGAAAATGCAGGTTTATTACATAGGTATACACATGCCGTGGTGGTTTGCTGCATCCATCAACCCATCATCTACATTAGGTATTTCTCCCGATGCTATCCCTACTCCAGCTCTCCACCCCCCGACAGGCCCCAGTGTATGATATTCCCTTCCCCTGTGTCTATGTGTTCTCATTGTTCAATTCTCACTTATGAATGAGAACATATGGTGTTTGGTTTTCTGTTACTATGTTATTTTGCTGAGAATGATGGTTTCCAGCTTCATCCATGTCCCTGCAAAGAACATAAACTCATCATTTTTTATGGCTGCATAGTATTCCATGGTATATATGTACCACATTTTCTTTATCCAGCCTATAATTGATGACCATTTGGATTGGTTACAAGTCTTGCTATTGTGAACAGTGCTGCAATAAACATAGGTGTGCATGTGTCTTTATAGTAGAATGATTTATAATCCTTTAGGTATATACCAAATATTGGGACTGCTGGGTGAAATGGTATTTCTTGTTCTAGATCCTTGAAAAATCACTACACTATCTTCCACAGTGGTTGGACTAATTTACACTCCCACCAACAGTGTAAAAGCATTCCTATTTTTCCACATCCTCTCCAACATCTATTGTTTCCTGACTTTTTAATGATTGCCATTCTAACTGGCATGAGATGGTATCTCATTCTGGTTTTGATCTGCAATTTTCTAATGACCAGTGATAATGAGCTTTTTCAGTTTGTTGGCAGCATAAATGTCTTTTTTTGAGAAGTGTCTGCTCATATCCTTTGCCCACTTTTTGATAGGGTTGTTTGTTTTTTCATTGTAAATTTGTTAAGTTCCTTGAAGATTTTGGATATTAGCCCTTTGTCAAATGGATAGATTGCAAAAATTTTCTCCCATACTGTAGGTCGCTTGCTCATGCTGATGATAATTTCTTTTGCTGTGCAGAAGCTCTTTAGTTGAATTAGATTTCACTTGCCAATTTTGGCTTTGATTGACATTGCTTTTGGTGTTTTAATCATGAAGTCTTTGCCCATGCCTGTGTCCTGAATGGTATTGCCTAGATTGTCTTCCAGGGTTTTTATGGTTTTAGGTTTCACATTTAAGTCTTTAATGCATCTTGAGTTAATTTTTATATAAAATGTAAGAAAGAAGTCCAGTTTTAGTTTTCTGCATATGGCTAGCCTGTTTTTTCAACACCATTTATTAAATAGGAAACCCTTTCCCCATTGCTTACTTTTGTCAGTAGTATTAGTTAATATTGAAATGGTGTGTAAGATATTAGTATGTCCTACCTATGTTTTAATGCTATTTAAATTTATTGAATTTTATTTTAAGTTTCAGGGTATATGTGCAGGATATGCAGGTTTGTTACATAGGAAAATATGTACCATGGTTGTTTGCTGCACCTTACAACCCATCACTTAAATATTAAGCATGTATTAGCTATTTTTCTTGTTGCCCTTCCTTGCCCCCAATCCCCTCAACAGGCCTCATTGTGTGTTGTTCCTGTCTCTGTGTCCATGTGTTCTCCTTGTTAAGATCCCACTTATAAGTTAGAACATGATGCATTTGGTTTTCTGTTCCTGCATTAGTTTGCTGAGGATAATGGCTTCCAGCTCCATCTACATCATTGCAAAGGACATGATCATGTTCTGCCATAGAGATAAATGTGTATGTATCTTTATAATAGAATGATTTTGATGATTTTTATACCTTTACCTTTGGGTATTGCTGGGTCAAATGGTATTTCTGGTTCTTGGTCTTTGAGGAATCACCAGTCTTTCACAATGGATTAACTAATTTACATTCCCAACAATGTGTAAAAGCATTCCTATCCCTCTGCAGCCTCACCAGCATTTGTTGTTTCTTGACTTTTTAATAATTGCCATTCTGACTGGCATGAGATGGTATCTCACTGTGGTTTTTCTTACATTTATTTGATGAACAGTGATGAGTTTCTTTTCATATGTTTTCTGGCCACATGAATGTCTTCTTTTGAGAAGTATCTGTTCATGTCATTTGCCTTCTTTTTAAGGGTTTTTTTTTTTAATGTAAATTTTTTAAAGTTCCTCATAGACTCTGGATATTAGACCTTTGTCAGAGGATAGAATGTGAATTTTTTTTTCCATTCTGTAGGTTGTCTGTTGACTCTGACAATAGTTTCATTTGCTGTTCAAAAGCTCTTCAGTATATTTAAATCCCATTTGTCAATTTTGCTTTTGCTGCAGTTGCTTTTGCCATTTTGTCATGAAATCTTTGCCGGTGCCTATGTACTAAATGGTATTTCCTAAATTTTCTTCTGGCTTTTTATAGTTTTGAGTTTTACACTTAAGTCTTCAATCCATCTTGAGTTAATTTTTGTATAAGGTGTAAGGAAGGGGTCCAGTTTCAGTTTTCTGCATATGGCTATCCGGTTTTTCCAGCACCATTTATTAAATGAGGACGCCTTTCCCCATTGCTTGTTTCTGTCAGGTTTGTTGAAGACCAGATGGTTGTAGATGTGTGGTCTTACTTTTAAGTTCTCTATATTGTTTGATTGGTCCTGTGTCTGTTTTTGTACCAGTACCATGTTCTTTTGGTTATTGAACCTTGTAGTATAGTTTGAAGTCAGGTAGCATGATGCCTCCAACTTTTTTTATTTGTGTAGAATTGTCTTGGCATTACAGGCTGTTTTTTGGTTTCATATACATTTTAAAATAGTTTTTTCTAATTCTGTGAAGAATTTCAATGGTATCTTAATGGGAATAGCATTGAATGTATAAATTGTTTTAGGCAGTATGGTCATTTTCACAATATTGATTCTTCCTATCCATGAGCATGGAATGTTTTTTGTTTGTTTCTGTCCTCTCTGATTTTCTTGAAAAGTGGTTTAAAGTTTTCCTTGAAGAGGTAGATCCTTCTCTTCCCTCGTTAAGTCGTATTCCTGCACCTGGAGGTATCACCACTTGAGGCTAAGGAACAGCAAAGATAGCTGTCTGCTCCTTCCTCTGGGAGGTCAATCCCAGAGGGGCACCAAGCTGGTACTGGCTGGGATGCTCCTGTATGAGGTGTCTGATTGGACGTCTCATCCAGTCAGGTGGCCTGAGATAGGGGATCTGTTTAAAGAAGCAGTCTGGTTGCCCCTTGGCTGACATTTGGCTGTACTAGGGAGAATCCACTGCATCTGGACAGCCAGCATGCTGTAAAGACTAGGTCCACTGAACACAAGACCATGGCTGCCCCTCCCCCCAGGGGCTCCTTCACATGGATATCAAAGTTCTGTCTGTAAACCCCTTGCTGGAGTTGCTACAATTCCTACAGAGAGTCTCCACCCAGTAAAAAGGGTTGAATTTGGATCCCACCTAAAGAAGCAGTCTGGCCATGATCTGCTACAACCACTGTGCTGTGCTGTGGGAAATTCCTCTGAATCCAAGCTACCTAGTCTCCTTGACACCAGCAGTGGAAAACAACTGACTGGAGCCACAGTGATGGTAGCTACTTCTCCCCACAGGAACTTGATTTTCTTAGGCAGTAACTACGTTGCTGCTGCTGGCCATGAGGCAAGCCAGTTGCACAGTTCTGCCTCAGACCCAAGGATCTAGTTTGGTGTTCTCATGAGGCGATCTCCTAATCTGCAGGATGCACAGATGCATGAAAAATACATGGTTTCCTGGCAGGGTAGCACAGTCACTCACCACCTCCCTTGGCTGGGTGTGGGAGTTTCCCTTATCTCATGAGGCTCCCAGGTAGTTGCTCTTGAACCCTTTGATGCTTAGAAATTTCATCTACCAGATGCCCTAAATCATTCTCTCTCAAGTTCAAAGTTCCATAAAGCTCTAGGGCACAGGCAAAATGCCACCAATCTCTTTGCTAAAACACAGCAAGAATCACCTCTGGTACAGTTTCCAACAAATTCCTCATCTCCATCTGAGACCCTCTCAGCCTGGACTTCATTGTCCATATCAGTGTTAACATTGTGGTCAAAACCATTCAACAAGTCTCTAGGAAGTTCCAAATTTTTTCACATTTTCCTGTCTTCTGAGCCCTTCAAACTGTTTCAACCTCTATTACCTAGTTCCAAAGTCACTTCCACATTTTCAGGTATCCTTACAGCAGGACCCTATTCTACCATTACCAAATTACCTAATTAGTTTGTTCTCACACTGTCATTAAAGATATACCCAGGACTGGGTAATTTATAAAGAAAAGAAGTTTAATTGACTCACAGTTCTACATGGCTGGGAAGGTCTCACAGTCATGGCAGAAAGCAAAGGGGAAGAAAAGTCACATCTTACATGGCACCAGGCAAGAGAGATTGTGCAGGGGAACTCCCCTTTATAAAACTATCTGATCTCATGGGACTTATTCACTATCACAAGAACAGCACAGGAAAAACCTGCCCCCATGATTCAGTTGCCTTCCACTGGTTCCCTACCATGACACATGGGGATTATTACAATTGAAAGTGAGAATTAAGTAGGGGCACAGAGCCATACGATATCACTTCCCAAGGAAACCACACAAAGGCGCTTGCACGTGACCAAGACAAGATCACTTATGAAAAAAACAATTTTTTAGTTGATGTAACTATGAAATTTATTTGTTAAACTATCTTCAACAAATAAATTCCTCCCTTCTTATTCTCTCCCTTCAGCCTCTTGACTGACCCTGTGCTTCCGCACATGGACCCCTGGGATGTAGCATGCCCCGTTTTCTTGGAAACCGTGAGTAACAAACTATTTTTTCAATGGCAATCATCTCCTGATCTGCTAGTCTTATTATAATCAGGTTTTCTATTAATACACAATATTTTAAATCAAGTATATAATTTTTCTTGGCTCAATTAGGCTCTGTTAAAATAGTTTCTATTGAAAGCAAGCCTTGTTAAGGACACCAGAATGCTCTGGGTATATTTCAAAATACTTACATTTTCCCTACACTGATGAAAGCATGCAGGGATTTTTCTTCAATCATTATTATGAAAACCTGGCAGGGCCACTAATGGTAAAACTCAGGAAAGTGTGGAGGTCACCATGACTAGGCCTCGTGGCATTTTAAACTTTCAAGTTCAGTGGAGTTTTCCTACCATGATACTGGTTCCAGCAGTAGTTTCTGCTCCTGTGCTTCTGCTCAATAAGCTGTAATTCTGTGTATCTGCCTGCTGCCTCTAAAATTTGGGGGTCTTAGGTTTGCCCTGGAATCTCATTACTCTGACATATTTAAAATAGGTTGTTTATTTTCTGTTTGTTCAGTGTTTTATTTATTGTGAGGATGAGCGATGACTTCCAAGTTCGTTACACAGTGGGCTAGAAACCAAAAGTTCAGTGTTTTAATTTATAGCCTCAATGATTACTTGATTCTATAATTATTTTTTCTTTTGTTTACATCAAAATTATATTTTTATGGTTTGTTATTTACAAAAATAAGTTAGTAACGTTCTCATACAACTCTATGCTAAGTAACATTATTTAACTGTTACTAAAAATAATAATTTTCATGCCAAATATAGTAAATTAAAATGACCATAAATATGCAGAAAACTAGACTGAATCATGATGTATGAATACAAAATGTGATTTAAAAATTACCCTCAATGATATTATATATGGGTTTTAACAACCTTTGAGAAATACCTAATTTTATCTGATTAAAAAATGTGTTACACTATTTAATTTCTTATAAATTTTTCCGTAAAGAATATCTTTATGCCAATTGTACTCCAGTGATGCATTTCCTCCCCCTCACATGAATATATCATTAAACAAATATTTTATCTGATATTCAGAGTATAGTGAGGTAAATTTCCAATAGTTGGGATCAGTTTAGGCCCATGAAACATTTCTCAAGCCTAAAAGAAACTTGAACTAGTGCTTATTAAAATATTATGGTGTCTCTAGGTGTTTGCAGTACTTCCACAGTAGAAAGTTATTCATAATTCTAGTGCTTATGATGAACAGGCAACCAAGACAACATCACTTATGAATAAAACAATTTATAGTTGATGTAACTGTGAAATTTGTCAAACTATCTTCAAACAAGCTGTATGAGAGTGCTCAAAAACACGATCAGAGTTCTGGATTTTATTTCTCTGTATCTTATTTTAGTCTGTCTTTTCTCTTTGCATGCTGCTTTCATATTCTTCTGCAATTACATTTTTCCAAAGGGATGAGAGACATGACTATTCCTAGTCACATATTACATTGTCAACCTCAAAAAACAGAACAGATAGCGTCTGTCAGTTGCCAGAGGGAAGAGAAGTTGGAATTATGTTTCTTACTTATTTTCTTTATAGAAATTGCCCCCATGGAGAGACAATGTGCTTTTATTGGCCAAGCTGGCTCACTTGCCCATCCCTCTGTGATGGCTGTAGCATACTGACTGTCAGTCATCTCAGAGCAATATGGATGTGCCAGAAAGTTCCCAAATGATAGATTCATGCCATGGAGGCCCGAGCAACCTAGAACTTCTGAAAGGAATGGAGAAAAATGTGAAATCATTTTCACTAAATTGTCCTCCTTATGTTATTGCTATTTTTTGAGGTTAGATTTGTTATGTGAGAAGAAATGTAGCAATTCAAACAATGTTATTACTGTTGATATATGATGAACAGATAAGCCACATGGAAAAAATAAAAAGAAATGCATATTTTTTCACATACATTTTCAAATTGCAAGATTGACATTCTGAAAGATAGCCATGACCAACAAAAGTGAAATAAATTATTTTTATATTTGCCATCTACTGCTATTTAGCCTTGCTAATAATAACTACTTAAAAATGACCTTCAATTGGTAATTTTGATAATTCTAATATTAAAGCTAATGTACCATTTTTTATTTTCTAAGCTGGCGTTTATTAGGAATTGAAATATTCTCAAATAAAATAAAAAGATTTTAAATTAATAAAAATATGATTTTGAAAACTTTTAGATAAACAATATGTGAAATATTGTAATGTAAAATTTGTTGTTTTTCTCCATTATAGTCATCAATTAAAACTATTAAGTAATTTTTGTCATAGGCAGTAAGGTTTGAAGAAGTAGGGAGAAGGTAAAAGGATCCAAAACGCTATGTCACAAAAATTTGAAGTCTAGGTATTTCATTACAACATAAAAAATTATATTCAACAAATATTTATATATTTCACAGTTAAAAATATAATCATAATTAACATGGTAGCATTTTGTAGATTATGTAAACTGATCTCTCCCTTGTGTAATATTAGATTAAAAAATCAAATTAGAAGTTAAATAATTTGCCCCTGTTTAAATTATGTTGACAAATTCGAGGGCAAGAAGATGAGTTTTAATTTTTTTTCCAAATATCATGTGGATTATTATATTTTAGGTCTAGACAGGGATTATACAATCTATAAGTTTATCTTCTTTCCAGAATAAGTCTGTAAAAATTGAGACTGGTATTTGTGGTTCCCTCATTGTCAGAGTGTTATAAAAATGCGTTGCATTAAATCAGATTGATGTACTCTTTTGACCATGCTCAATTAGACCAGATATATAAATATTTCCAAAGAAGTTATTGACATACTTATGAATTATTGTGCTATCTACCCATTAATGTGATAGCTATATAACAGGCTATTCTAACATACCCATTGAACTTGCGTTTAGTCTGATTGAAATTGAGATTATAGTTAAGATCTGTTGACTTGTCTGAGTATGGTATTTTATTTCAATGATTTTCTTTTAAAAATTAAAGCAAAATCTTAGTGTAATTTTTAGATAATAAAAAATTTGGAGTCTTTTTTCCTCAGTTTCTGGGATGGAGCCTCTAAATCTTTGACATTTCCCCAGGTTTATGAGTGTCTATGTTAATTATGGTGGGCCTCTAAGACCACACGTATCATGACTCTGATGGGCCTAGAGATAGTTTTATAATGGGGCCTGGCTATATCAAAAAGACCAAACATGTGATTAGAGATTGGGAGTTTTGAGTCACATGGTATCAGCTCAACCTACTGAGAACAAATGAAGGATAGACATTGTGTTCAATCATGTGGCCAATGAATTGACCAATCATGTTTATATAATAAAACATAATTAAAATTCTGGACACTCAATAGTTGGGTGTACTGCCGGGTTGTTGATATGCACTGATATGCCAGGAGGGTGACGTGTTCTGACTCCATACAGAGAGGATATGAAAATGTGGCATTTAATACCATCACAGGCCTTTCCCTATAGATTTTTATTTTGGCTAGTCTTTATTTGCATGCTTCATAACACAACTTTGAGCATCATGCTTTTCTAAGTTTTATGACTCATGCTAGTGAATTATGGAAGCTGAGAGGGTCATGGAAACTTTTGAAATGACAGCCAGTTGGTCAGAAATGTGTGTGGCCTAAGAACTTCTAAGTTTGCGGCAAGTTTCTGATTTAAGGGCAATCTTGTTGGAGATTGTGCCGTAAACTAGTGAAGTTTGACCTAACCCCTAGTAGTTAGTGTCAGAACAGCATTGCTTTAATTTAAGATATTTAAAGAATAAACTACTTAATAAAAACAAATTATTTAAAGTTTTGATAACCATAAGTATAAAAGGTAAAACATCTATAATAACAGTAGGATTTTTTTCTTAAAATATAATATATATCAGAAATACGTGGTATCAATTTTTAAAAAATATTATTGCTTAATAACAAAGGCATTATAAATAATGCATTTCAACAAACTATCTTAATCTGCTCAGGCTAACAAAAATACCTTAAACAGGACAATTTATACTTGAGTAGTAAATGTTATATATATTCACAGATCTTTCTTTGATACCAGCAACAGTAGCCAGAGTGATGGTGAGATTGAGAAAGTCTATCAATCTAAACTTACCTATGTGGTCTGGTGTTAAAAGTGAAAAACTCAAAGTTTATGAAGTGTCCGTGATGGCATTCTGGAGTCTGTTCATCTCATAATGTTCCCATGTGCTTTATTGTTGGCAGTATATGACATGGTTCCAACAACATAAAATTGAACCCTTCCCTCAGCCAGTATTATTGGCTATATCTTCAAGGGATATGGTTTGTCTGCAGGTCACTTTGATATATATCTAGCATGCTTCTTGAATTGGGAAGTACATCCTTCATTGTCTCTTTTCTCATATATGTATAATGGCCCATTTGGGTAGATAAACAGTTGTATATTAGGCAAGAAATATTGATAATACATGTGAGCATATTTGACAGCCTTAAATATTTATTTTTTAAGATTTATTTCCTAGACATTTTAAGAACAGTAAGTTTCATGAACTATATAAAGTATTAGACATATAAAAATTTGTCTTTTAGATATTTTCAACACAGAGCTACAAATAGAAGTGTAAAAAAATAAATGGAATGAAGTTGACAAGTATTATAATTGAGATAGGCTGGTATAAAGAAACTAAGTTCTGCTTCAGTTTCAAGAAAATATTTAACACAAGTTTTTACTAAATTTATGAAAATGAATTAACTATTCAGAACCACTGTGCCTTTATTTATGAATGTGTATAAGCAAACATAATTCTTAGATTGTCAGGTTTTTTTCTTTTTTAGAACTGAAATACTCTATACCAATTATACAGCTCATTTAAAAAATAAATTTAGCTATTATTATTTCGTGCTTTGATTTTCTCTAGTAAAATATATTAGAGCATGTTAAAAGGGTAATCAAGGGAAATTATAATGAGATATTAATATTTAAGTTGAATTTTATGATAAGCAAGTTTTCACTTAGACAAATTATGGGTGGTATTTAAGGCAGAACAATGTTAGCAATAATATTTATGTCATAAGTAAAGATGAAACAAAGATTTTAGTAGTGAATGCTGTGATTTTAGCATTTTTCTTTCAGGGAAAGGTATGGTTGAAGCGTAGAGAAATAAAAGAGTGCATAAGGTTAAAGACAAGGAAAACATCTCTTCTATGGTCCTCTAAGATATTATACTTCAATAGCTGGAATCTTCCATCATATGGTATATATTCACTTATCATTCTCCCATTTCTCGAAGCAGACATTGCCCACTTTGTCTTAGTGAACCTACAGTCACTTTAATAAATACATGTTCTACAACATGGGCTGGCAAACCACAGCCCTTTTTAAGTAAATAAAGTTTATTGGAACACAGCCATGCCAATTTGTTTATATTGCCTACAAATGATTTCACACCTATAACAGCAGAGTTGAGTATTTGCAACAGACACTTTATTTCTCACAAAACCTAAAATATTTACTATTTTGCCATTTACATTAAAAAAAAAAATGTCAGGTCCTGTTCTACAACATTTGGGAGGATGATGTAGTAGAATGAAGGGAAAGAGTACGTACTGGGTCACTGTGTCAGTAACCACCAAGCCAGGAGATGGGGGATTGGACTAGGGATGTAAGCATGAAATACTGAAGAAGAAGAAATAATTAGGCCTTCCTGATCCCAGGACATTGACGTTAAATTACAAACAGTATGGGTACTAAAAGCAGTCACAGAAAAATGCTGGCAATGAAAGTTTGGGTTGTTCTTATTCTCTTTGTTTTATGTCAATGACACAAGTTAACAGAGTACTGAAAAAATTGGTGAAGTATTTAGACCAATATTACACTCCTTGTGGAACACTGGTCCTATTAGTACATTTTCTGTTGTTATTTTCTTAAATTTTTATTTTTTTTTAAACTTTTTTATTAGTAGGTATGCTATTTTTCTACTCTACTGGTCACTTTCTAATATAATGACCACTATCCTTTTTCCCACACAAGAGAAAGCCAACCATTAAAGAATTCCTGTGACAAAAATAGTATCTCCCTTTGACAATGTGAATGACCATATTTTTCTTCCTTCCTTAGTATCAGAATAACTCTTTCCTTTGAAGAAAAAAAGAAGACTCATTTATTGATTACTAAGCTACTAAAAGCATACATAGAAAAATTGTGGTATACTTAGTTTTTTAAATTTGTTTCCTTTCTTCAATCACACTAAAAATATTAGTATATACCTTATGATCTTATGTATTCTATTTGAATGTTCTTGGTATCTTCAGATGTTTTTCTATGCAAGATGGAAATTTTGTTAGTTATTCTTACATGGTTCTCTTGCCATACATATCTGGAAAGAAAGTATAATTTTTCACTTTATTCAACAATTATTTGCCTCAGATTCAAGACCCTTCACAAACTGTCAGCATTCCCTTCCTAAAAGGGTTAATCCTAGTGGTAGTTGACTAAATAATGCTCACATTCTGCAGTTTTCTTCCATCACTTATCTTACCCATTTTTTCCAACTGCCCAAATTTTCAAAATTCTTTGAGTCCCAGATAAAGCTCATTCTTTTAAGTAAAGATCTCTAAGTTACTACAGTTCACGTTAAATTCTTTTTCCACTGAAATCCTGAGTAATTATTTTATGACCTATTATTTTAATCACATCCTATATTTTAGTGTCCCTAGTTTTCCTCTGTGAATTGTTTTGTATCACTCACAATGACATTTGATTTCTATGTTTAAATGTAACGGACCTTGTCCAGACGTTAGTCTTTATCTCTACCATTTTTTATTTATAAGCAATAATTTCTCCTTTTCAATTTGGTATATTTCCTATTTTAAATAATTACATTGCTTTGGGATATTTCTGGTGGGAAATATAATGCTACATCTCTGTTCTGAAACAGCTGTTATTCTTCAGTCAGGAAAAAAAAAAAAAAGAAGAAATGACTGACTTTTTGTCAGGATGAAGGGCATGTAGTATAGCCAGTATATTTAAGTTGACAACATTGGAAGAAAAAAATCTCTTTTTTTTTTTTTTTTTTTTGGAGACAGAGTCTCACTCTGTTGCCCAGGATGGAATGCAGTGGTGTGATCTTGGCTCACTGCAACCTCCGCCTCTTGGGTTCAAGCGATTCTCTTGCCTCAGCCTCTGGATTAGCTGGGATTACAGGTGTCGGCCACCACACCCAGCTATTAATATATCCCTTAATTATATACATAAATTCTCACCTTCTAGGATCTGTAAGGAATTAAAAGTGAGGCTGGGCACAGTGACTGATGCCTATAATCCCAGCACTTTCAGAGGCTGAGGCAGGTGAATCATCTGAGGTCAGGAGTTAGAGACCAGCTTGGCCAACATGGTGAAATCATATCTCTACTAAAAAACACAAAAATTAGCTGGGCATGGTGGTGGGTGCCTGTAATCCCAGCTACTTGGGAAGCCAAGACAGGAGAATCGCTTGAACCCAGGAGGTGGAGGTTGCTGTGAGCCGAGATCATGCCACTGCACTCCAGCCTAGGTGACAAGAGCAAAACTCCATCTCAATAATAATAATAATAATAATAATTAAAAGTGAGAAAACTACACTACATGCTATAAATTACCTTGCTTATATTAAGTGCTCAATAAATGCTAAGTCTACTTTTTCTGGACTTAGCATTTATTTTCTGGAACAAAATTCTCATTTTCATTTTGAAACTGTTTAATTCAAGAGGTATAAAATGGGATATTTTGCATGACACAGTTATAACAATTTTTTTCCAGTGAAAGTATTATTTTTGTTTTCTTGAGCTTTTTAGTTTTCTTCTATACTTACAAGTAATGTGTGCATAATAATTGCAAAATACAATGTAGGGTACAAACTTTTTTTTAAGTATATAATAATAATGATACCTTTCTTCAGGCTAAATAGACAGTGAATGATATTTAAAATACAATTTCATAATTGATGTTTACATTTGTTTACATGTACAATCTTCCTATTCATTTCATCTAGAAGTAGTATCTCTTTATTTTATTTTATTTTATTTTTTGAGATGGAGCCTCATTATTATTTCCCACACTGGAGTGCAATGGCATGATCTCAGCTCACTGCAACTTCCACCTCCTGGGTTCAATTGATTCTCCAGCCTCAGCTTCCCAAATAGCTGGGATTATAGACATGTGCCACCACACCTTACCAAGTCTTGTATTTTTAGTAGAGACAGGGTGTCTCCACATTGATCAGGTTGGTCTTGAATTCTTGATCTCAGGTGATCCACCCACCTCAGCCTCCCAAAGTGCTGGGATTACAGGTGTGAGCCACCATGCCAGGCCCTTATCCTCCCAGTTTCTGGAATAACTGTCACAAATATTCCACAGCTGTCAGCCTATTTTAAGCTTTGTCTTGGTTAAAGGAACTGCCTTGCTCAAGGTCACAAATTTTTCAACAGGCATCTCTCATAATAGCTGATAAATGTGAAGCTATTAAGGAGTCATCCCCTCATCCTAACTGGGAAAAAATCTGAAGGGTTTGTTACAAGTCTAGAAATCCTACTGGTTTACCTGATGCCTTGGTTAGGACTGCATGGGGGCTCAACTTCCCCCTCTTCTCAGTACTGCTTGCTTCCTTCCCTGCATAGTATTAATCCTAAGAGCACTTCCTCCTGAATATCCCACATGCTAATGTATGACATTCCTGAGGAATTCAAACTGTGAAATTACTAATTAAATTGTGAATAATCTTTTTAAAACAAATTTGTGTGCGTATAAAGATAGTAGTATTTAAAGTATTAAATACTTTAAAATGAAGTATTTTCCTAATTTGGAGACTACTACCTTTATAAGCACACAAATAATATTCTGTGATAACACAATTTTTCTACCTAAACTAGATTTTATAATCAAATGTATGAAAAGAAAGAGATATCACATTAGGTCACTATTTGTTTCTCAGTTTTGAATTCAATAGTCACATTTGAATTGAGACAAAACAGCAGTATTTTATTTTTAAGTAAAAATAGTGATAAGAAGTTGGAATCACCTACATATTAAGTTCATTACATAGAGAATGAAAAAAAGTAGCCAGAAATTTAAAAGTTCATCTGGAAGTAAAACCATGAGAGAAAGGCTATGACAAGTGACAATAAAGGAAACAAAGACAAGAAGAAAACATGGAAGAGAGGAAGAAAGAAAAGGAAGAAGGGAAAAAGGAAGGAGGAGAGAAATAAAAAACAAAAAGAAATCCCCCAGAGAAGAATGACCAAATAGAAGCTTACACCTTGGTTCCCCCAATAGGGACACCAAATTCTATCAACTAACTACACACAAAAACCACCATCTCAAGGACCAAAAAGTAGGTGAGCAATCATAGCACATAGTATTAACTTGTTATCACTGAAAGAGACATGAAAGAAAGCAGGAAAGAAAGTCTTGTATTTCTAACACCATCCCTCCCCCATCCCCTGCAGTGGCCACATGGTGTAAAGAATCTGTGCACTCAGGAGGAGACCACAACAATCGTGAGGTTATTCATTGAACAATGATGCCTTGTCATAGTGGAAAGCAGAACTGGACCATACTTAGCCAACCTCTGCCCAGAAAGGGAACAATTAGACTGGCCTTAGCTAGCAGGGAATGGTCCATACAAGTGGTCAGAACTTCCAGCAAACATCACCACCATGGCTGAAGTTCTCTGGGCCCCCAAGTGAGCTTCAAGGGCAGTCTAGGCCACAAGGACTGATATTCCTGGGAAGTCCTAGTGCAGATTTGGATGCAGAGCCAGTACGCTAGGGTAGGCATGCGACCTACTGAGACACTAACCGGGGTAGCTAAGGGAGTGCTTGTGCCACCCTTCTTCCAGCAATGGCAGTGATGCAGTAGTGTGAAGACATCTGTGTGCTTGCAAAAGGGAGAAAGCAGTGACTGAAGGACTTTACATTGAACTCAGTGTTGCCCTGTCACAGTGGAGACATGGCAGGATTTACAATTTGCCTGCCAACTAAAGAGTACCTGGGCCCTAAATAACCAACAATGATATGCAGGTCATATGCCATAGGCATTGGGCTCTGAAATGTGCTTGCTTCAGGTGTGACCCAGAGCATTCCTAGCAGTGGTGACTGGGGTGAAAGACTCTTGTTTGAAAAAAAGTAGGGGGAAAAGACAGTGGGACTCTGTCTTGTACCTTATGTATCACCACAGCCAAGTGAGGTAGAGCACTAAGCAGGCTCTTGGGGTCCCCGAGTCCTGGCCTAGACTATTGGACGGCATTTTTGGACTTGTCCTGAGCCAGAGGGGAGCCCACTGCCCTAAAGACAGAGTCCCAGACCTGGCAGCACTCATTACAAGCTAGCTGAAGAGTCCTGGGCTTTAAGTGAATATTGATGGTAGCTTGGCAGAACCCCCATAGGCTGGTGGTAGTGGTGGGCATAGGAAGAGGCTCTTCTGCCTGTGGAAAAGGGAGGGAATAGGGGGAGAGACTCTGTTTTGTGGTTTGAGTGCCAGCTTAGCAACAGTAGAATAGAACAGAAGGTAATTTTCTAAGGTTTTTACTTCAATCCCTGGTTCCCAGACAACACGTCTGGACCAACCTGGGGCCATGGAGAACTCACTGCCCTGAAGGGATGAACAAAAACCTGACTGGCTTTGCCGCCTGATGACTGTAGAGGCCTACGGCCTTGCGTGAACTTAGGTAGTAGTCAGGGAGCTGTTAGAGTAGGCTTTGGGTGATACCAAGTGCTGTGCTGACTTCAGGTTTGGACTAGCACAGTTCTGGTGGTGGTGGTCACAGGAGTGTTTGTGTCTCTCTACCCCCAATTCCAAAAAACATATTACAGAGAAAGAGACTCTGTTGGGGACAAATTAGGGGAAAAGAACCAGAGTCTCTGAATGGTAATCAAGAGACCTTTTCTAGATTTTATCTAAGATTACCAAAGTGATACTTCTATGAGTCTGAAAGAACCACAGCATTATGAGGTTTCAAGCCCAAGTCCTTTCAAGTAACTGGAAAGCCTTCCTAAGAATGAAGGGCACAAAGAAGTCTAGACTGCAAAGACAACATAAATGCCTAACTCTTCAATGCCTAGACACTGACAAATATGATCATCAAGACCATCCAGGAAAACATGGTCTCACCAAATGAATTAAATAAGGAATCAGAGACTAATCCTGGAAAAACAGATATATGTGACCTTTCAGACAGAGAACTCAAAGTAATTGTGTTGAGAAAAACCTAAAGAAATTCAAGATAACACAGAGAAGAATTTTAGATTTCTATTGGAGAAATATAACAGAGATTGAAATCAGTAAAAAGAATCAAGCAGAAATTCTAGAGTTGAAAAATGTGATTGATATACTAAAGAATGCATATCTCTTAAAAGTAGTATTGATCAAGTGGAAAGAAGAATTATTGAGCTTGAAGCCAAGCTATTTGGAAATACACAGTCAGAATAGCTAAAAGAAAAAAATAATTAAAAAGAATGAAGCATACCTGCAGGATCTACAAAATAGCCTCAAAAGGCACAAACCTAAGAGTTGGTGTTCCTTTGGACTCTTTGTTTATGCAACCAATGTTGTCATTGGTGTAAAATATTGAGTTATAAGATAGCATTTGCAAGCCTTAGGATAAACTCAAATCACAAAACATAAAACAGATACAGACAGAAATAAAAAGCAGGAAGTTAAATCATATAACCAGAAAAATCACCTTCACTAAAAGGAAAACAGGAAAGAAAGAAGGAAGACAAGAAACAAAACAGTCAGAAAAAAATGAACAAAGTGGAAGGAGTAAGCGTTTTCTTGTGACTAGTAATACCGAATGTAAATGGGCTAAACCATCCAAAGACACAGAAAAGCTGAATGAATAAAAGAGTAAGACCCAGTGATCTGTTTCCTACAAGAAACACTTTCACCTGAAAAGATACACATAAACTGAAAATAAAAAGATGGAAAAGAACATTTCAGGCCAATGGAAACCAGTAAGAGCAGGAGTAGCTATAATTATATCACACAAAACAGATTTCAAGACAAAACTGTAAGAACAGACAAAGAAAGGAATTATGTAATGATAATGGAATCAATTCAATAAGAGGACATAACAATTGTAAATATATATGCACCCAGCACTGGGAGCACCCATATATATAAAGCAAATAATATTAGAACTAAAGAGAGAAATAGATCTCTATGCAATAATAGCTAGAAACTTTAACATCCACTTTCAGCATTGTAAAGATCTTCCAGACAGAAAATCAACAACAACAACAACAAAATCAGACATGTTCTGCACTATAGAGCAAATTGACCTAATAGATATTTACAGAACATTTTATTCAATGGCTGCCAAATACACATTTTTCTCCCCAGCACGTGAATTCTTCTCAAGGACAGATCGTATGTTAGTTTTCAAAACAAGTCTTATTCAAAAATTGAAATAATATCAAGCATTTTATCTGACTAAAATGAAATAGAACTAGAAATTTTGGTAACTATATAAACACATGAAAATTTAAAAAATATGCTCCCAAAGACCAGTGGGTCCATGAAGAAATTAAGAAGAAAATTTAAACATTTCTTGAAAAAAATGATAGTGGAAACACAACATAACAAAACCTATGGGAAACAGTGAAAGCGGTACTAAGAGGAAAATTTACAAGTCGAAAAGCAAAGAAGTCGAAAAGCATCAACTACATAACCTAATGTTATGTCTTAAAGAACTAGGAGAGCAAAAGCAAACCTAGTAAAATAAAAGAAATAATAAAGATTAAAGCAGAAATAAATGAATTCAAAATCAATACAGAAGATCAATGAAAGAAGAAATTTGTTTGTTGAAAAGATAAATAAAATGAACAAACCTTCAGCCAGACTGAGAAAAAAAGAGAGGACCCAAATTAATAAAATCAGAAATGAAAACAAACATTACTATTGATACCACAGAAATTCAAAGGATCATTAGTGGCTACTATTAGCAACTGTATTCCAACAAATTAGAAAATCTAAAGGAAAGCGATACATTTCTAGACTTATAAAGCTGACCAAGGTTGAACCCTGAAGAAGTCTAAAACCTTAACAGACCAATAACAAGTGGTGAAATCAATGCCATAATAAAAAATCTCCTGCTAAAGAAAAGCCTGACACCAAACGGCTCTACTGCTTAATTTTTTGAGATGGAATCTTGGGTTATCCAGGCTGGAGTGCAGTGGTGTGATCTTGGCTCGTTGAAACCACTGCCTCCTAAATTCAAGAAACTTATGCCTCAGCCTCCCTACTCAAGTTGTAGTAGCTGGAACTACAGGCATGTGCCATCACACCTGGCTAATTTTTTATTTTTATTAAAGACAGGGTTCCAGCATGTTGGCCAGGCTTGTCTCAAACTCCTGGCTTCACATGATCCATACCCACCTTAGCATCCCAAAGTGCTATGATTATGGATGTAAGCCTCCACACCCAGGCAAAAGTTGGTAGTTTCTAAAATAATGAAGTTATATTCCTATGTTCCTAAATCACTAATTATATAGAAAACAATTCCAAATTTATCACATACCATAATGTAGAAAATAAAACTGTAGGGTCATAACCTTATATATAACACACACACACACACGAGAGAGAAATCACAAAGCAAAAGTAAATATGTTGACTATATAAAAGTAAAGACATTTGAGTAATAGTGTTATACAAATAAAATCAATACCTGCAAAACATACTTTTTAAATGATCTTCAACTATGTAAAGAGATAATCTACTTCACTAATAATAAGGAAAGTCAAATTTTAACTATTAAATTGATAAAATTAGTATTTATTTATTATTTTGAGATGAATTCTTATTCTATTGTCCACTCTTGGGCCACCATCTCCCAAAGTGCTAGGATTACATGTGTGAGCTGCCACATTCTGCCTTGATAGAAATAAAATATGATAAAATGTATATATTAATCACCTGATTAATTTGTCAGTAGGCCAAAACATGTCATATGCTGCCTTTCCACTATAAATGAAGTCCACCAGGCAATATTTCCGATATTAAATAGCAGAGCACAAGGTAAAGAAAATTGTCCTTTATTTTGAGGGGAGTAGTTCAACATGTACATGAATCTCCTTCTTCAGATGATTTATGGAGGTGTCAAACCTTTACATGTTATAGAATATATCTCTTATCCTCACAGGAATAGTGCTTGTCTATGAACTTCTGTTTTCCTGTTTTATCAATATATCATTAATTTATATGCATGTGAAAGTTTATGATTGACAGAAAGAGATTATTAAAGTCTTTACAGCTGGGTTCAGTGGCTCATGCTTATAATTCCTTCACTTTGGGAGGTCAAGACAAGAGGTTTGCTTGAGCCCAGCGATTTCAGACCAGCCTAGGCAATATAGTGAGACCCCCATCTCTACAAAAAAATATTTAAAAATTAGCCAGGAGTGGTGGTATATGCCAGTGGTCCCAGCTACTAAAAGCTGGGATGTGAACATCGCTTAAACCTGGAAGGTCAGCGCTGCAGTGAGCTCTAGTTGTGCCACTGTACTCCATCCTGGGCAACTAAGGTCTTGTCTCAAAAATATATATATTAAAATAATGAATAAACTAATATAACAGTTTAAGTTATTGCACAAAATTTAAGAATTCACTTAATCTGGGAGGAAAATTGGGAAAGACAAATTAATGTTCTTGACAGGTGAAAACAATTTACTTATTTCTATATTTTTATTATTGAGACAGGGAAATAAAGGACTTTCTTGGGCAATAGCTGGATACAGTTGCCTTTACCATCCCAGCCCCATTACCGATGTGTGTTATTCTGCATTTTTTTAGTTGCAAGCAATAAAAACTAATTTGTAATTGAAGAAAAAATAAACTTTTTGAAAGAGGCAAAAGTCACAGAAATACTGGTTCAGTTGAAGAATCAGGCTATGGAAACAAACAAGAAAGACGGTCACGCATCTCAAGCCACAGACAAGGATAATATTCCAGCAACTAGTAGAACACTAGATGTAACTTGTCCATAAAAAGGCCACAGGACACTACCCTTGCTCACAGGGTTACTTCTGTGTGTAGAAACTGTTTACCACTGCCACCACTAGCATTTCTTCACTCTTTTGCTTTTTGTTAACCTTAGCTTTCTATTCAAAATCCAGAGGAGGTATATTCAACTTCCCAAGCCAAGGTCACTCCTGTGTTTCCATTGTATGGGAGACTTGAGCTATGAATATCAGATATTTTGGTTTCTGTAGTGAGAGACAGATTCTATCATTCATCAAGTTCATCAAATATAAACAGAGGTTTTTGATATTGAACCAAATAAATAATAACACATCTATTATAAATTGGTAACATTTTTAAGGGTAGTTGGTAGGAAGAATGATATTCCAGAAAGAGAAAGAGCATAGAAACTTATCAAATTTTAATACATAAATATAAGGCATATTTGAGATATCTGATAGAGTACTTTAGATATTTATTATATTGAGTATATTGAGTATATACTGCATATAGATTGAGTATACACTATGTATTGAGAAATTAGGCAACAATAACTCATTAGTTCTAAGCTTAGGCTGATTTTGAATGTCAAAACAAAATTTGTTTATTTAAATTATAGAAATGTGTTTATTTGTAATTGTTTAAATCTTGTTTGAAAATACAAAAGAGCCACACAGGAAAGAATGGTAATGGTCCAAGTGTTATGAACAGAGAAACAGACTAAAATTTCTGGACAGGTATCAAAAAACTGCTGATAAAGTAATTAATAGAAAATTATTTAATAATGTGGCCTTAAATATTAATAAACCTTAATTTATTAAACCCTGATTCAGCCTCTTGAGTAGAAGGGATTATAGGCATGCACCACCATGCTCAGCAAACACCACCATGCTCAGCAAACACAATTTTATGACTGTTTTTATGTGACTACTCATTTTCTATATTACTTTTGAATATCAAGAAAAATATAGTCTCTAGAGCCTAGACAATGGAGAAATAACTTACAATACTTGCTAGTTCCCTGTTTCCTTCAGGATGTACTATATAAATGCTAATTATAATCACAAAATTTAAAGTTTTAGTTTGAGTTGTTTGGAAAATGCCCCTTATACTGTAGAGAAATGGACATAATAAACAAAAAAATACAGCAAGGTCTTTAAGTGACTGAAAACAATAAAATATTTGTTAAACTGTAGTCTTTTGCTTAAAATGCAATAATTATTATGGATTAAACAATGTCACATATGATATATCAGTTTGTTTCTTTTTTCTTCTTAATTGAGAAATATAAGGAAAATTATGACCTCATTGCAATAACTGTAGAGTTGAAATTGATGACATCATTTAAATTGGAAATATCTTTGAAATCAGGAAGTAATTTTATAGATTTCATTACATGGAAGCTTTTACAGTGTGCATTGTCAAAAGTAAGAGCTTTTAACTCAGCTTCTCTTAAGGCCAATGAACTGTTTTATTTAAATGAGAAATTAGAATTATAGAGCATATTCAAATACTTTAATTTTGAAATACCATGCCATGTGTATAAAAATATGTCTGGTAATCCTAGTAATGTTGTAAGTTATCAATGATATACAGCAATAAATAAAATGTCTATATATTATAATTCCTTTAAATGACTACCATACAAAATATTATATATATAAATTTATGAAGGAATTACTCTCCTATAAAAGGCAGTTGGCTAATAGTCAATTTGTCAATATTTACAAGTTGAAACATTTTACAGAAATGTGTAAATTTTTTTTTTTTTAAGAATTTAAAGATCAGAAAAACTGGGCTGAAATTCTTACACACGGAAATGTCCATTAAAGCACTGAAGTTGAATGACAGCATCCCTTATACAGGGAGGACATTCTGTTTGTCATACTCTGAGTCATACCCCACTCCAACACAACTCTGACACTATGTTTCAATTGACATTTACTAAATGTTTGTCCTGTTTAGATTCATCCCAACCTGCTTGTCCCTGTAAGCACATGTGTCTTTGATCCAGGTATTGCTGGATGAAGTATGTAGTAAGGACTGGCTCAGCGGCTGCAATAGCACACTGGCTTTGGTTTCCAAGAATTTACTCTGATCAGATAGAAAGTGTTTTCAGTACAAGCTATGAGAGTCCTTCAGAAGAAGAGACTTAAGCCTTTGGAAGTGAATAAAGAAAAAGCACCATCCCTGATCTGGTGAAAAATGAAGCTGACTGCTTCTAAGGTACTCCAAGCTGTGCATGAAATGCTCCAAATGACCAGGAGGATGGTATTGTTAGGTGCTATGAATGAGAGCCCTCCAGAATCTTCCTTATCAATTTACCTTAAACAGTTTCTTCTTTCTTGCCTCAGCTGGAAGTGTCAATTCTTGTATTTTTAGAAATTTTTCCTCCCTTGAATGATTAACCCAACAGAATCTTTTGAAAAACTAGTACATTTAAAAGTTTTATGTAATTACAACCTGAGGTCCACTAGAATGCTTTGCTGTTTGCACAGAAAAACCCTGTGGTTCACTGCTTGTCTGATACTTCAATTATTTGACTGTAATCACATAGTAAAGCAGGTATTGATTTCCTAGGTATTCAAATTATACCCTTAAATGCAAGCACCAGTAAAAGGATTTTTTATCCTTTAAAATGATATACAATTTTGCAATATTGGCTTGTGCTCATTGTAAAGGCATATGTTCATGTATTTTTTAAAGTTATATTAAAAAACTCCATCATAGGGATAATTTCTTCGACATATTTAGACTTTTTCTTGTAGGAGGTGTTCTTTTCATTGGCACATAAAAGGAAAGGTACATTATGATTAGAAGATGGGGACATTTGTGAAAGTAAACAGTTAGTTATTTTTTCTCTCTTACAATGTAAGCAGTCCGTATATATTTATTTTTTGTGGTGATTTATAAAAGGTGTGTGATTATAGAGTCTCCAGGCACATATGAAATATACAAATAGTATCAACCAATAAATAGAAGTTTGTCTTACTCAATTGTGTTATGGAACTATTTCCTTTCTCAATATATCACGGAAATTTCAGGGAAAAACATTTAATGCTCTTCTTATTTGAAAATAATCAATTATATTAATCAGACTTCATAAATATTGTGTAAATTTTCCTCTAAAGAAGACAGTACTGGCAACAAAAAATTCTGACTAGCCATTAAAAAATTTGGGCTCCCCCCCCCACACACAACATAGAAATTGTAATTCTTTACTATGTTTCAAAAGCTGAAGCATAGAAATGATGTTGAAGCTACGAAAGGAAACATTTTCTTGACATTCTCCTAGGTTTGGGTAGTTGGTTTGAATCAGAACACACAAGCTAGGCCATAGGATAATTAGACATAGACATTCTAATATGTTCAAGCTAACAAACAAGTGAGAACATTTAAAAAAAATAGTGGACCATTTTTCTTGACCATGAAGAGTTTTGGTTGAATCCTTGGCACATTTACATTGCTGTCTTGTCCAGAAATGAGTCTCCTACCCTTTTGCTCTCCCCCAGGTAAATGAAACACTGTTGAGATCTGCAAGTAGTAATTATGACATCACCTAACTTACTCTAATGGTAATATTTTTAAAGGGTAAAAGTATCTTTGGAGTTGAACATTCAATAATTAAATTTTCTATGTCAGTTTTTTTTGGGTTTTCTTAAGGATTTCTCCAATTCACCAGAATTATTCACTTAAAAATATAATCACCATCTTCATCTTGACAGGCTTTCTAACATATTTTCATTAATTACAGAATAATAGAAATAAGGATTATATTTTTATTTTATTTCTGTATCTTTCATTAAACATTTTATACATAATCAATATAATTAAGATGATTTTAAGTAATAGTTTACACTATTGGGATACTGAATATAAAATTGAACGTATCAGTCATGACTTTGCAAAACACGTTTATTTGACATATCTTTGCCGAAGAGATTTGTTGGATATCATATAGCTGGTCAGGTAGAAGTGTTTTATTAGCATCTGTCATTTAAAGGTTTTCTAATTATATGAAGCTGTGAATGATAAACATTTACTTAGAATACTAATGCTAAGCAATTACTAATAAATAATTCTATAGTTGGTTTTTTTAGGATTTTTTTTTTAATTTTTAAACTATTAAGAACATCAAGAAAATTATGATAAACCCCATGCACATGTTTTTACAGCCTGGGTCTCTACAATGTAAACATATGGCTTTCATACGTAGACATACAAATCAAGTGTACAATGAAGTGAAGAGTGGTGTCTTACTGATCAAGCCTGATTATAACTCAGTCTCTTCATCTTTTTAATTCATACGCATTTTAATTTTAAAAGGAAAGAGCATTTTAAATAGTGACCAGTCTATTAAAAAGTTCTCAGTAAATTGTTTACCCTGCCATAAAAAAAGATGTGCTCAAGTCCTAACCCCTGGTTTGTGCAAATGTAATCAAGTTAAGATGAAGTCACACTCGTTTAGAGTGGACCCTAAATACAATGTCACTGGTGTCCTTGTAAGAAAAGAGGACATAAAGACACAGGAGAAAGAAGGAGAATACCATGTGGTGACAGTGGCAGAGATCAGTGATGTGTCTATGAGCAAAGGAATGCCAGGAGTGCAGGCAAAAAACCCTGAAGCTAGGAAGAGGCCAGGCAAGATCTTCCCCTAAAGACTGACCTTGCTGACACCTTGATTCTGGAATTCTAATATCGAGAACTGTGACAGAATAAATGTCTGTAATTTAAGCCATCCAATTTGTGGTACTTTGTTTTCATAGTCCTGGGAAACTGATATAATTGGTCATATTTCATTGCAATAAGTTCTTTGAAACTCATAAAATAAATAAATGCTGCCTACGTTGTGCCAGGTGTTTTCAGATAGATACATTATAATTTTCTTTGGTAATTTATTTATGAATATACAATTATGTATATGAGATACATTAGTATTGATCTTATGAGTTGTATATAAATTTCCTTGTATTCATTTAATTTTCATAACTTCTGAGGTATGTTGACTGAAAGGAAGAAGCTGAGGTACAAAATATAACTTTACAGAGATAACTTGGGCCAGTGTGAGGACAGCTGCCTGGGAAACATTTCTATGTTATCTTAGGAAGTTCTCTGATTGACCTGCGTCATTATCAGGTTTTTAATGACAAAAATGGATAAAAGGAGTGAGCTGATACAAATCGTCAGGCATTCTCGTTGGTTTACAGAAATGACATTGACTAGTGATTTCTATCCATTATTAAACTGTAGGGTGAGAGTCATGATGTCTAGGATGCAACATTGTTACGTTAACTTATAGCAACTTGTGTCATCAGTCAGTCTAGAGTCACATGGCAAGCAGCTTCAAGAGATATCATTTAGCTCAAGGAGGGCAATGGAATTTAAGTGCTGTCTTTTTCCAGTGGCTCTCTGGGCCTGATAGTTTAAATGGGGCTCATATTCCTTAGATTAAAAGTTTCTTACTTAGGTACATACTTATGCTACTTTTATTTTACGATTGAGTTAATTGAG
>NW_022436946.1:54414916-54443175 GCF_009761245.1 Sapajus apella
TCTCTGTTCTTCTGTTTTTCTTCTTTAAGAGATAGGAAGTCTCATGATAAATCCAGACTTGATATAACAGTCAGGCCACCCATTATCTTCTAAGCTGAGGTAGCTGTACATACCCCTGTAAAGCACAATTGATACTGTCATGTGCTTTATTTTATTTCATTTAGTTAATACAGGAGAATCAAAAATAATCTTGAATTATTTATTTTCCCTTTGCTCCTCAGTATCATTAATGCTTAGCTAGACCTTAGGGCAGTACCTGGTTTAAATAAATCTACATTTCCTATTTATTTCCTTATAACTTATTTGTTTATTGTGTGTTATTATTACCTACTAGAATATATTTGAATAAAGAAGAAAGAACTGCTAATAATCCTCTCTCCCCATGTTTGATATGCATGACTTATATAAAAAATGATTTGTCTAATTTACCATATATGGATACTGATCACATAAATAACCTTGGCAGCAAGATTTTGGGAACACCCAGATCCATCTGGGGATTGTTAAGATTCATTGAGTTCTACCTTCCATGTGGGCATGCACTCATGTTGTGATAATTATTATCTGCTCATTGCTTAACACAGTGCTTGGCACTTGACTGGCACAAACCTGGCACTTAGTATACTTTTGTCTGGTGAATGAACAGATTTGATAAGTCAAAAGGTGCTACAAACTTACAAGAAGTAAGATGCCCAATGAGATTCCCAAGAGTTGGTGGGAAAAACTGCAAGCTGGAAGAATCTGTCCCATGAGTAGGGTTACTCTCACTCCTCCATCTTCATAACACTCTCTAATTATGGATATGGGTAGTTGTGTATTGACGGTAAGAGAAACAAACTGGAAAGAAATAGAAAAAAAATGTGTAATATGGAAAAGACTTACTCTCTGTACAAAATATTTGTTAAATCTATTGACTGTGAAGTCTTGCATGGTCTATATCAGTTCCATGCTGCTCATGTTAAACAGATTGTTAAAAATCTGCATGACTATTGAACTTTGTTCTCTTTAGGTGAACTCTCAAATTAAAAAAAAAAAAAAAAATCACAGGAAAGGCCAAGTGTGGGGAAATGACCAAGTCTACCATCCAAAATATAAATTCATGACATCTCACTCATATTTCAGATAAGCTATGGAGTTCAGTAATCTCAGGCAAATCAGATTACCCATTCAAAAGGGAAATCACTGTGACGGGAAACAAAAGCAGATCAGCTTTAGAGATTAAATTAATCAGGTCATCAGCTTGACAACAACTTGAGTTGTCTGTGCCCAGGAAATAGAGCCCTGGTTCCTCATATGGAGGTTAAAACCCTGAGTTTAAAAGGGTACCATTTCACTTTGAGAAATTATGTAGAATAACTTTCTGCCTCTGGAAATAAGAGTATTGGGCAAAAAGATATGATGTAATAAATTTTAGACTGCTATGTTGTAAAAAATAATTTTAAAAAATTTTCTAAAGCATAAAACAAAATGAGCAAAATTCTGAACTAATTAATCTCTTTTTCTAAAGTACTACTATCTTTAAAGACCAATTTATCCCTCTATTTTAAGTTTAATTGTTATGTCATACATAATAGACTTCAGAAAATCCATACATATTTCACTCAAAGTTTTATTTTTCTTTCAAATTTATTTTTATAGCATTCCAAAATATTTAATTCCCTCTGGTATTCATTTAGTGATTTACTTAGAAGCCATGCTGTGCAGACAAAGCAAGTAGTATTACAATTTTCACTTCTCTCCAATCAATTTTAAAACCTGAACAGCTGAAAATTCATCAATCATAATGTTGGAATTATTTTTCAGGCTTACATAGGCACATAAGGATATTATTATGGATGTTAGAAACCTTTCCCTTCAGTAAAAAAGCTGATGCAAATCATTGGATTGCTGTATTTTAAGATAGAGCTTGACAAGGATAAAAGTCTCAAAAATAGAAATATTTATTTTACTTTTGGTAAAAATCCTTATTAAACTGTATTATATAGCCTTATTAAGTGTTAGACTGCTAAATACGAATTAAATGAATATGTTAATTTTGAAAGAGTGTACATGAGTTTTGCTGGTACTACACTGAGGAAGAGAATAGGAATATAACTCTTGGACAGATTTCCTGACACTAACATGCCTTTTTTATGAAGGATCATCATCCAGTTGTCATATCTTTAGTTTATATGCTCTCCCCGTGCCTCCTGAATTTGTTTTAGACTGTGGGACATCAAGCTTCTCTCTCTAGCTGATTGAAAAATGAGTGAACAACCAATCAAAGCTGGATTTATCAGTTTGTTTTAATAAGAAAATTTTTAAGTAATATAATCTGTAATGAAAATTTAAGGAAAAGCTATATGAAACATTTGAAACACAAGTAAATCCATTAGCAGAGTGATAAAAAGGAAATCAACCGAAACAGAGAGCAGAGACGAGCAAAGATAACATGCCTTCAGTAAGTGAGCAGGGCTTCTGATATCTCAGGCTCTCACTAGTTCCTTCAGAGTTGTAGATTTTCTTTCTTTCTTTTTTTTTCTTATTTCTTTTCCTTTTCTTTTTCTTTTTTTTTTTTTTTTTCTGAGACGAAGTCTCTGTCACCCTGGCTGGAGTGCAGTGGTGCGGTTTCTGCTCACTGCAACCTCTACCTCCCTCATTCAAGCGATTCTCCTGTCTCAGCCTCCCAAATAGCTGGGATTACAGGCATGCACCACCACTCCCAGCTAATTTTTGTATTTTTAGTAGAAACGGGGTTTTGCCATGTTGGCCAGGCTGGTCCTGAACCCCTGACCTCCGGTGATCTGCCTGCCTCAGTCTCTCAAAGTGCTGAGATTACAGGTGTGAGTCACCTCACCCAGAAGAGAGTTTTAGATTTTCTTACTGCATCTGTGTTCTGTGAAATATGTTTTTCACTTTCCCTTTAATTTCTTCTTTTATTTTTTTTCTTTTACCTAAGTGGTTTTATGTAAGAAAATAAATGAATCGTGAGTCGGGCATGGTGGCTCATGCCTGTAATCCCAGTAATTTGGGAGGCCAAGGTAGGCAGATTGCTTGAGCCTAGGAGCTGAAGACCAACCGCATGTCTACCAAAAAAAAAAAAAAAATACAAAAATTCACTTGGTGTGGTGGCACATGCTTGTAGTACCAGCTGTTCAGGAGGCTGAGGTGGGAGGATCACTTGACCCTGGGAATTTGAGGCTGCAGTGAGCCAAGGTTATGCTACTGCACTGCATCCTGGATGATAGAGTAGGATCCTGTCTAAAAAAAAAAAAAAAAAAAAAAAAAAAAAAAAAAAGGAAAAACCAATGAACCCTGAATAAACACTAAAACATTAATTCTCCTAAATTTTTTTTATCAGTTTTTTGATTAAAAAAAATTCCTGTATTTGCTAAATTTTTTAATCTCATAAAATAATGTGGTTTAGGGTTATTGGTATCTTTCTTGACTAGAATTCCCAAGGGGATGCAGAAATTGTTGATTGGTTATGAAATCTCTTTAAGAGTGGAGCATGAGTGTCCAGGCCTGTAATCATCTGTTGCTAAGAGATCCATAGCTGCTCCAGTTCATAATCTCTCTAAGACCCAGATATAATGTTTTCCATTTTATAAAACACATGCCAATAAAATAATTCTCTCATGTTTTTATTTAAACAATTTGGGGAACTTTTCTTGCTTCCAAACATCGGTGAACTAAGACACAAGACAAAGTATTGATCCCTATTTCTCTCATAATTAGCTACATAATGTTAGGTAAACTTCAAAATTTATTCTTAAATACAGTTTTGTTTTTTGTTTTTAATAAAATAGAGCTATCAGGTTGTGTTAGGATTAAATGAGTTATTGCACACAAAGTTTACTGCGCAGTATCTTGTACTTAAGAATGCTAATAATAACAGGCACAAACTGAAAAGCAGAAAAGAATACTTCTGTAGAAAGAATCAATACTACTTCATGAATGAGGATCACATACCTGCAGGCTTTTAGTCCATGAGTAGAATTTTAACAGAAAGTGTAAGGAAAGGAATTTCAAGCTGAAAAACTTATATGAGCAAATGCCTGGGAACTATAACACCGATCATGTGTATCTTAGTCAATTTGGACTGATGTAGCAAACTACCACAGAGTAGGAGGCATATACACTGCTAAAATTTATTTCTCCTAATTCTGGAGGCTGAAGTTCAAGACCAGAGTGGCAGTATATGGTTGAGTTCAGGTGAGGACCCTCTTCTGGATTGTAGACCATCTGCTTCTCATTGTATTGTAACGTGGTGGGAAGAGCACAGTGAGCTGAAATAAACTCCCTTCTGTCTTTTTTTTAAGGGCACTAATCCACAGGCATGACTTAATCATTCCCCAAAGCCCACATCTCCTAATATAATCGCTATGGGGGTTAGGATTTCAACATGAATTTTGTGGAGGGGTGGCACAAAACATTTGTGTTGTGATGGATGGCTTTTCTACACCTGTTGTTAGCTAGGCAGTTAAGCGTTTGACACAGTGGAACATAATGATATGACAGGATGATATTTGGCTCCATTTTGCTGGCTTCCTGTTAGGGCTGACTCTTCTATCTGAAGCTTGGTTTCCTTGTTTCTTATCTCTCTAAAAACTAATTTTCATTAATAATATCTTCTCTCTTTCTTATCCTGAACAATCAAACACATCATTTAAGAAAAAATGTTTTCTATTTCTTTGGCCTGGAAATGCTTGTTTCCTAGGCGTAACTATTTTACAGAACTGCCTTGCAAGCTACCTGTCTCCTCTCACTTCTCTTCTTTCTCTAAACGGCAGTAAACAATCACTCTCTTCAATTTATTATTGGCTTTTTTTTTGCATATCCTCATTCTTGAATCATTTATAATCTGGTTTCCACTTCTCCTAAAAGGCTGCATGATGGAAGGAACAGACCACAGGTTTGGAAATTAGGCACAACGGCTTTTATCCCCTGCAGTTATTAGATATATTATGATGGAAAGACTCAGCCTCACTTTCTTCATCTATGAAAAGTCACTGATATTAAGTATTTTGTGGTTTTAGTGTAAGAATGAGAGGACCTATTCTATCTAATATAGCTAGCACAGTGGCTGGCATAAAGTCCTAGACATGGATGAATTCAATCTATTTAATTTCTTTCCCCATGGTATTTGGTCACTGTTGCTTAGATCCTATCCTATCTGACTCTCTGCCTTGTCAGTCTTCTTTAAACACTTTCCTCCCTGGTTTTACTGTATCTCTAGTTTCGTTTTATCCTTTAATACTTGTCATTTCCTCCTCTTCAGCCTCCAGTCCATAGTCTTCTATTCTATACATAGTTTTGGCCTTTATCAAACTTAGCCAGTTCAACAACTGATCTATTACCTCTATATTAATGTCTCCCAAATTTATAATTCTATAGAATTCTAACAACGCTGAACTGTATCCTATATATTGGTCTACAGTATCCAATATATGAATAACTGAATTAATTATCAACCTCACAAATACATACACACATTTTGCACACTCTGGCTCTTTCTACCTCCTTTATCCTTAATCCCTATCTGACTTAGCTATCTGTTGTCATTTTGATGTCATTAAACAGAATAATGACCCCCAAAGATGTCTATGTCCTAATTTCCAGAACTTAGAAATGTGTTATCTTACATGTCAAAGGGACTTTGTAGATAAATTTTATTAAGAATCTTGTGATGGAAATATTATGATAAATTTTCTAGGCAGGCCTAATGTATCACAAGAGCTGGATCTTCAGAGTCAGAGAGAAAATACTATGACAGAATCAGAGACTGGATGTATGTGCTTTGAAGACAGAGGAAGGGACCATGAACCAAAGAATTCACAAAATCTTTAGAAGGTGGAAAAGGCAAGAAAATAGACTCTCCTCTAGAACTTCCAGAAGAAACAAAACTATGCCAATGCCTTGACTGTAACCATAATGTGCATTTTGGTCTTCTGACATCCAGAACTATAAGATAATAAATTTGAGTTAAGTCACTCAGTTTATAGTAATGTCTTATGGCTGCATTAGGAATTAATACACAAACCCCTGTATAGATACCAAGACATTTTAAATTGTCCTCTATTATGTGTCTTGTATTTTATTTTACATACTACCCTAAGACTGCTTTATTTGAAGACTTCATTTTTTCAGATTGTATTGCCTCATCTCCATCCTTACGCCCCATCAAGATGTCAGTTGTGCTGCCACCAGTCAGTTTATCAAAAACATTTGTACTGTGATTGATTTTCTATTATTTTCTCAGAGCACCCTCTCAAAGTATAGTATGCATGCAACTAGTGAAATGTTAAGAGAATTGAAGATTTTTCAGACTATGTTAATGATTTTTCTAGTTATGAGTTTATGGTTTTGAAACTAGAAAAGTTCTCTTGTCTTTCTTGCAGGGTGTGTGCTAGAAATGGGGTTCACTTTTTCACTGCCCCTCTGGTCAACCTGTAGAAGAGCATGCAGATGGGCAGGGTGTGGGTGTGTGTTACAGGGGGCTCTTTTAGTTTAGCTGTCCATAGGTGGCTTGGGTTAATCAGCTCAATTAGACCCCAGCCTTAGCACAAGGACAGAGGGCTTTCTGTGTCCTGGTACCAGAAGAATCGGATCACACATGGGCTTGGAGAATGAGTGCAAGGCTTTACTGAGTAGAAGTAGCTCTCAGCAAATGGGGAAGCCAGAAGGGAGATGGTTTTTCCGTGGAGCATCCAGGCTCTCCTCCACTGCCCCGGCCAAACTCTACCTCTTTCCACTGGTCAGTGGCCTGCCAGCATCTGTGGTGTGCTCTTTTGCTGGTGTGCTCCCCTCGACATCCTCTTCACTTCCTCTCAATGTCTAGCCACTTGTGTGTCTGCCTGTTAGGGCTTGGGGGTTTTATAGGCACAGGATGGGGGTGTGGCAGGCCAGGGTGGTCTTGGGAAATATAACATCTGGGTGCTAAGGCAGGAGTTCCTGTCCTCACCTAGGTCCATGGGCACAGGCCCAGGGATGGAGCCCTCACTAGGGACTTGCCCTTCTTCTCCCAGCACTTCTCTGCCCTGCTTTCCATATCAGTTTCACATAGTGGGCCATACAACAAAAGCATTATGCCTGATTTAACAGATGTTCATAGAAAGAAAAGTATCTAAAAATAAAAATACTGGTTAATTAAAGAAAAGTGATATTCAGCTAAGGCAAAAATTGCAGAGAATTTAGGAAAATGTCACAGATTCAGAAAATATAGAATAGAGAATTAAGTTCACATTGCTTATTTACCATTGGCTGGGCGCAGTGGCTCATGCCTGTAATCCCAACACTTTGGGAGGACAAGGTGGGCAGATCACCTGAGGTCAGGAGTTCAAGACCAGCCTGGCCAACATGGTGAAACCCATCTCTACTAAAAATACAAAAAATTAGCTGAGTGTGGTGGTGTGCACCTATATTCCCAGTTACTGTGGAGGCTGAGGCAGAAAGTTTGCTTGAACACAGGAAGTGGAGGTTGCAGTGAGCCGAGATTGTACCACTGCACTCCAGCCAGGTGACAGAGCTAGACTCCATCTCAAAAGAACAAAACAAAACAAAACAAACAAAAAAATTCCTTACCATTAAGTAAGCTACATGAGGCAATATAATACTGAGGTACAAATGAGGTGGTCCTTCCAAATTATAAAGATTTTGACTTTTAAAATGATATTTGTTAGTGAATAACCAGGCTATTGGAAATTATTGACATTTTTGAGAAATGATAAAATTATCCAAAATTAAAAATTAATAAAAGAATCACTAAAATAGAAATTTACTATTATAAGATGAGGTGGCTTTATAGATAGTTAGCATTTAAAATTTTAATATACAAATAGTGATTGCTACTTATTCACTATAAGTACAAAGTAAATCCCTTGAGTACAAGTACCCTGATCCCTATTCTGGACCTAATGAAGGTGAGGTTGAAGGCAAGTGCCTCTATTTGTAACAAGTTCCCAGGTGCATTATTGTAATAGAGGAAGTTTTAAGTACTGGACTGTAGGAATATTCAAAGAAAGTCCCGTTACTATCGTATAAAGTGTATCTACTATGCAGATACATATCTCAGAAAACCACTTTTCTTAAAAGTCATACAAACACTGAAGAAAAATGGAAGCTTTTCTAAACTTGATATTTTTAGGACAATAACAGCAAATGTCATTCATATTTATGTCTCTATTACCCAAACCAAAGTTACTACTTTCAATCTAAAGCCAAGAGAACTGAGCAAAACATTTTACAGGTTGGGAACATAGAACTTTTTATCAATATTGTTTAAGTCACATTGTATTCAATTTCTAATAATTATAATGATGTAGTAAATGTGACTCCGGACCAACGATGTGTGGTCACGTCACCTCCAATGAAGGTTTTAGTACATGAGATTATTGACTGAGAAGTGTTCAAAAGTTGTAAAGGTTTTTGAAAAGGGCACTGTACTTTCCTGTTTTAAAACAGAAAATTGGTAAGCATTGATTCCAACTGCATTGCAGTTTGAAACTTTTAATATTGCTTTTTTATAAAGCACTACTGTCTCCCTTTGTTATAATAAAATTATAAATTTAGATTGAGGAATGTATTTTCTATATATGTAATTTTATACAGATTATGTTTGTAAGATTTTCTAGGTTATCCCATAAAGATTATAGAATTTATGTCACCAGTAAAATATTCAAAGTAAAAAAATTGTTAAATAACACATCTAAATGAAACCAAATATCTGACTCTAAATAAGGTATTTACCTTTATCATGTATGCTGGTACTTATGGTGAAGCAATTTTAATTAGCAGAAAATGAGAATCAAGGTGAAGATTTTCACAATGGACTTGGCATTTTCAGTGACTTTAGAAGTTGATGGGTCTTTTACTTTATAATGCTTAATTTCATTTCTAGTTTTAAATTTGCTTTTTCTTTATGCAGCACTTCTCACATATGTTTCAGTAATAAGAAAGAGCTAAAGAGGAGCACTAGTGTCCACAGTAATTTATTGAAAAAGAAGCTGAGGATTCATTTTTTAAGAGAATAACAGCACCATGCTATTGCCATAATTTTAATTGTTCACACTTAAAAATTTAAGAAAAAATAATAATACTGTTTTTTCCTAATCTGTATCTTTCCCTGCCTTTTACCTTTCTTTCTTTCCCTTCTTTGGTTCCTCCCTCCTCTCCTTCCTTTCTCTCTTCCTTATTTTTTGTGCTTTGGCTATTATAATGAAAAATGTATGTATTTTAACCACCAGAAGAGTTCTGCTCTTCGCCAGCTGTATACATTCTAAAAATATATATATAATATCTCTTAGAATCAAATTTCTTATATTTGAAATAAGAATACCTCCCCTTAGAATTATTATAAAAATTAAATGAGATAATGGCCTACTATTTGTTTTTTGTTACATAATATCCTTTCAGTACATTTAGTACTTATTAATGGGCCTTCCCTGTTTCTACTCCTAAGATATTTTCTTTCTACTTGTGGTTTTTCTGCATACCAATCTGACATCAGCTGCATTTCACCAAGGTTATTACAAATGCAGAAACTTAGGAACCCTAGAAAAAACAGTAGATGCCTTGAAATTGCATTTATCACAATAAATTACTTTCCAAAGACTACTCCAGGGGCGTGTAGAATTAAAAAAAAAAAAAAAAAGAAAAAGAAAAAGGAAAACTTCTTAAAAAATCTTCATGTCTATTTGTAAATCCACATCTCCACAATTTTTAAATATATCTGTGTGGGATATAAGCATGCTAACAAATGAAACATCTTTAAAAAAAAATGGAGTCTCACTCTGTCACCAAGGCTGGAGTGCAGTGGTGTGATCTCGGCTCACTTCAACCTCTGCCTCCCAGGTTCATGCTATTCCTGTGCCTCAGCCTCTCAAGTAGCTAGGACTACAGGTGTGCACCACCACATCCAGCTAATTTTTGTATTTTTAGTAGAGATGGGTTTCATCATGTTTGCTAGGCTGGTCTCGAACTCTTGACCTTAGGTGATCAGCCTGCCTCGGCCTCTCAAAATGCTGGGATTACAGGTGTGAGCACCACCGCTCCCAGGGTCTGGCATGGAATACTCTTTAAGGCTGTGGCTCATTAGTGAACAAAGTAACTAGTGATTCAAGAGCTGACATTATGCGATGTTTTAGCGCCTCCTAGTCATCCTTTAGGTGAAGTAGATATTCCCACTAAGATTATAGCTATGGCTAAACATGTGGCAGCTGTCACTAGACAGTTGAGATCCACAACAATTTATGAATCATACACACCCACTCCCCAAGGGAAAAAGACACTGCATTCCACACAACGGTTGCAATCCGTAACAGAGGGAACAGCCAGGCCTGTGGAAGCAGACCCTCAACATGATAGGGTGTCTTCTTGTTCTGGAAGGAGAATGTGGTGGGCTTATTTGAATCATTTGGTGGGCTGGCAGAGAACTGCAAGTTGCTGCTCAGGGATAAGAAGGAACTTCACTTGATTCATTTGATAAGGAGGTTTGTTTGGCTACAGGACCTTAATTTGCAGGAGAGAGAAGGCATTAAAATTCCTGATTAAGCTCTTTGAGGCCCTTATGATTGCAACAGTTCAGGCAGCGCAAAATAATGGACCTTAATTGTAAGTATTACACCAACGTAACAGAAAGCCCATGAATGAATACAGTGAATTTCCATCAAGCTAAGAGTCCAAAACAGGGTTGTGTAACTCAGATCATCAGAATGAACACCTCCGATCTACCTAAGTATGGAGAGGAGACATCTCCTAGGATAGAAAGCTAAAATCTATATATATAATTGGTATTTGCTAGATTTAAGCCACCCCAATTAATTGTGACTACAATTACTTTGAGTTTCTAAAATACTGGAAATTATTTTGATAAAAATTATTTTAAACTCAAAATATGTGATAAAATTTTACTTTTCTAACTCATTCTCACACATTAAAAAGTGGTCTTACTAATTTAAGAATAACTATAGCAAAATTATCATTTTGTTCTCTTGTTCCTTCTATTACTAGAAAATTAACAAGGGCTTTTAGTAAGTTCCTATCAATCAAATTAGCATTTTAAATCGATTATTTAAATGAAAAAGACCACTTTTTTTCTGGTTTCAAAAAATGATTTAGATGTACCTATAGTGATTTGCTGTTAGTTTCAACCTCTTTGTACTTTCTCTTTCCAAAAAACCTATGCTAATAAGTTCCCAGCAATATTGTGAAGATAAACTGAAAAGCACTTTGCATAAATGAAATGGTATATAAATGCAAATTAATAGCACTAATGTATGTTATAATTATATATAGAATGTTCCAATGTAAAATACTGTCTTAAGATATATCCCTCAGGGAAAGATAAGAATGAAAGAGTTCACAAAAGGACACATAAGATGGTTAAAGTACAATGAAACTTAAACATACACAAAAGGAAAATAGGGAAGCTAAGATTATTTAGCCTGGAAATGTGAAGAGATTGAATATAATTGAGTTATTTAAGATTGTGAAGGGTATAGTAAAAATTGATAAGATTCCTTTTTATGTGCTATTTCATAATACAAGAAGGAGAGATCACTCAAAACTAATGGAAACTTAATTTAAAAGGAACAAAAGGAAATGCTTAATCTTCACGTAGTGTAAAGTCAAACCACGTAATTTAATACTTTAGGAGATTATAGATTAAAATACAGAGGTTACATTTTAAAAATAGAAAAAAAATGAACATTTTATAGACAAAGCAATTTTCCATATTAAATGGAGGAGAATATAAGGCCAATGAAATTAGATGATGATCATCAGTATTTGTAATATGGTTATTCCGTCTCTCAATTTAAATGTAGAATTAGCGATGGACCAAGGTGACTGCTGAATTTTTAGCGTTCTTGATTCACTTATAATTGCATTTTCAAGGAGGAAAGCAGTGAACTTATGGATGTGTCCATATCTTCTCATTGCTATGCTCCTTATTTACTCCACATTCTTTTGTTCCCCTACTGATAACCTGGATTTCTTTTATTTAGAACATCATCTGTATACAAAACTTATGCAGCCAATAAATCATAAAAACACTGCTACATAATCAAATGCTGTATATTAAAATTTGAATTTTGCAAACATTTTATATTGAAGAGCTGGGGGAATGAATTCAGCAGCAGAAATTCTGATCTTATAATATTCAATATTTTGTGCTGTTTTAATGATAAACATTAATAGTTTAGTAATTTCAATATGAGTAAATGGAAGAAAGGAATGTATTTCAATCATGCACACAATTTAATAGAAAATTATGAGAAAAAAGTTTTCATTTAAAAGTTTGAGGATGTTAAATAAATGAAGAGTTCTAAGTAAAAATAAAAGCTGAAAATAAAACTGGTCCTTCTAGATACAAATAATAAAGACATATTCTTCTTATTTTATTTCTATTTAAGAAGCCTAAAACAAGTTAATGTCATTTTTTATCAATGGCGATTTCTTCTAAAATCTTTTGAAAATGAAAATTGGTTAAAATTTGAGGGGGAAAATGACAGCGTCACTAGAACAAATATTCCCTTTAAGAAAAAATAATAAAAAGCCACATTGACTATTGTTTTTCATACTAGAGAAATTGACTCAAACAATAAAACTCTATTTTTATGTAATTATCAGCTTCTTTTTAGGGGAATCTCCCAATGTTAGTGAACTATAAGTTCCAGAAACAATCCAATATACCTGTTAGAGTTGAAAGTTGATTTTATTTTAACAGTTCAAAATGTAACAACTAAGGACTTTGCTTAAATGGGAATTGAACAAATCCTCTATTGGGCAGATATTTTAGGACTTCTAAATTAAGAACATTGAAAGCACAGATCTGATAGCTGTGACTTTATGTTATATATTTCAACAAAATGAGGAATGTGAAGCTGAGGAATGTGAAATATTAAGAAAAGCTGGATGCACAGCTCTTACGTCTTAATTATGAGAAATGTGAAAAGAAAGATAAGGTGAGAGAAGTGGTATGCAATATAGAAAGAGGAGTGAAAGTTGTTTTATTTTGTTTTGTTGTTTATTGAATGTTTTATAAACAATAAGTACACATTTTAATTACTATTATATATGGTAATTTTTGATAACTAGAAAATAATTCAGTCTCATAGGAAAAAATTTTTTAAGTATGCCTATATAACCCATTTCCAAAGATTAAACAATTTTCTAGTGTAGCTTAAGGAGGCCTTAAGCTGTGAATATGTGCTTCAATTATATAGCTAAATTTTAATATAATGAGGTTATAAAACAAATTTAAATTTCCCAAAGCACTCCCTTACATATTGAAACTTAATTGCTTTCCCAATGAAATGTATAATACCCTCATACCATGATTTATATGCCAACTTATGGCTGCTTCTGTCTTGCTACAATTAGAATATTATTCAAATACATCAATAATACTGTTACAATTTATACTTAAAAGAAATTATTTTTATTTAAGCAATCTTCATTCTGATCATTTTCTGTTTTTAGGAATATTGTTATTGAGTCTAGAGAAAATTAAAACTATTCAATTGATGATTTCTTAAAATAGGCCATGTTGAATACACATTTCTTTGGTAGAATAAATCAACTCTTACATTCTTTTGGAATAGCCATTGTTCTTTAATTAGATACTCATGTTTTAAAAATAATTTAAAGATATTTCTAGGTAAATTGTTTCAATCCATCAACCTTAGAAAGCGCATCTACAAACTGAGATGTGAAGAGCAATAATGACTGTCCACTTTCCCAAAGAAGCTTCCATTAATTTCATATTTTACATGTCTTTATTTGAATTAGGAAGCAATGGTAATAAAAATATGGAGCTTGTAGGAAGACATTTTTGGTGGATATTTTATGGTTCCCTGAGACTATGAAAATAAGTTAAAGTGACACATCAATATCAACTGCTATTTATAATGAGGGAATCACTAGCAATTATAAACCTAATTAAGCAGCAATTGAGTAGTCAGATATCCTGGAGCTGAAGTTCTATTTCTGATATTGCAAATAGAAAGTTTTTGAATTGTTAAGGTTTTCTTGGGAATAAGAGTTTTGCTTGTGATGTTAAAAGAGATAAAAACTAATGTTGAAGAAAAATTGCACTGGACATAAACAGACAAGGAAGACTTTATTCAAGACTATTACAATATGGAAGACAGATTGAACTCAACTCTGCTGAAACAAAAAGCAAGAAATGTGAGCTAGTGGGAAAGTACTGAAAGACATTATAGGGAAACATGGTGTATGTGATGAGGCCATCTGTGTGTGCTAACTGGTAGCTGTGGACATTAGGCCCCTACCTTCTCACAGAAACTGGGAGATAGGGACACTCTGTTCTTTGATGACTACATTTCAAAGATATGATGCATAGGTTCTTGAAACAGATATTCCTAGGTTGTAGAAGGCAGGGAGAAGATTTACATCTCAAAAGGACAAAGAAAGAATTTGTAATACTAAGTTTTCTAAACTAAACACTTTAAGAACAGGGAGGTTAGAAACCTACAGTCAGAGAGAAACCTGCCTAAAGTTTAGTCGAAGTGAGGAAAATGAAGAGACCATCTTGGTCATGAACAAATCTATTAGTTTCTTGTATCTCTGTAAATAAGGAAGAAAATATGAATAAAGGAGTCTAGAAAACTAAGTAGTTATTGCAAGTGAAGTACTACAACAGCACATAAAATATTGGTAGGTTTGTAAGGTTTTAACCAAGTTCTGTAAGCTTCCTGGGTCACAGGTAATCTTGGAGAATGCACTCCAGCAAATCCCAGTCTCATATTATATCTAATAGGGAAGAAAACCAAATTCCCCTGCAGAATAAGAATTATGATAATATGAAAATCTACTGATATTTGTTTATTGAATTTTTTATTATAAATATTTATTTGGTGAAACAATATCTTAAAAACAAGTATTTTAATGTATTTTTGCAAAATATTATTGATTGTATTATTATCGATTTCATTAGGATCACCAAAGATCTTTGCTAAAATTTTACTTCCTTGAGTGCCTCTCCAGACCCACTAAATGAGAATCTGAGAAGGTAATTTAGGAATTTGTTGAGCTCCCTGGGCAGATATTTGAAGAATTCAAAAAATAAGTACTTCAAATACATTTGGAAAATGAAATCAATGAATAAGAAAAAGTATATCGAAGGAATGTATATATTAATTCTAATACTATGTTACAGTATTGAGGAATATTATTATCTTTTTTAAAAGTTAAATTTATTTCAGAATATTTTAGTTCAACAAGTATATCTTGTGTGTCTACCATGCTCAGGCAATATGCCACATTCTTTTTCTCAAACTGTTCATAAAATTATTAGGCTACAGCAGTTGCATTCCTAAGCATAATCTTAACAAAATTTATCTGCATAGGCTAGATTTGATTCTTTTGACAGCTTTGAAATTGCAACAACTTAATTTTCCCTCTTAAATATTCAAAACCTGGTTAGTAGAAACAACAGAGGAGGTAATCAATTATATTTGTTTCTATGAATTTATATGCACACACTTGATCCCTTGGATCGTATGTTGAAATATGATTTCTAATAATATATACATATGGCAAAAACCATAATGAACAGCAATTGTGAAGCACTGCCTTTGGCATGTAGTAAATTTCTACCATAAGTAATGTGATCAGAGTACTCAACAACAGACACTGTGAAATACTGATTTTTTTTTTTATTGGATTGGATAAGAGACTCAAATCAGCAAAAATTAACATTATGCTACGGCACTGAATGAGGATGGAAAGTTTAATCAAGTTCAACATACAGAAACATCCAAATGAGTTGTTCTTCAGGTAGAATTTGCTAAATGAGAAAAGACAGATTCATAGGAGAAAGCAAGTGGGACTTTCCTATTTCTTTTATTTTTTATTTTTTGCTTTTATAACATTAAAACCCTAATAAAGCAAAAGTAGAATTTTAAAACTGACATTTTAAGCACTTTTTATAAAAATTGTTAAGGAAATAATATGCCAACCATAGTGAAAGAATGGCACAGGAATTCTGACAAGTAAAAACATTTAGTGGGGATACATTATAAATGAATGTGAAAACAGGAAGCAGTAAGATCCTGCTTACTGTTTCTGCAGAATTTTAGGTTGCTGTGTAATTCTATGATGCTATATAGAAATTTGGGAAAGAGTAGAAGGAAAAGCTTATTAAAAGTTCAAAGATAGGTTTAAATAATTAAACCAATGTATGAAGTAAATTCATAGAATTAAGTAATATCAGGCTTATTTATAAGAATGTCATAGTGAAAAATAGTGTTAGACCAAGTAATTTTTTCTTACCTATAACTATTTATTTACTTTGATGAAACAATTTCTTAAAAACAAATATTTTAAAGCAATTTTACAAAACTGAACAGGCAATTGTTTTACTTGTATTAATAATTAAAAGTAAATATGTTTCGTATCTATAGAAAGTAATTAAAAGCAATAACAAAATTATAAATAATTATTTCATTTCACAGAAATAATTATTTGAGTGCTGAAGCATAATTTATGAATACTCTTCTATTAGTTTGCATAACTATAAATATAGTGGTGGTTCATAAAATTAACCAGTAACTTTTTGAAAATACGACAGTATTCTGTAGGTTTAACTTTATGCCCACTTATAGCTGTGTGTTGTCACATTGTCTCTATGCAATTTAATTGCTATAAAATTATTGCTAATTAAAATCTTTAAGAGTAAATAAAATTAGGTTTAGTTATATTTAATTATTAATCAGTGGAGTTTCTGTGATAAATTAACAACAAATGTATCAGCTAGTGGATAACTGCTACTAGCTTTTGCGATAGTCCTCCAATGAACAATCTGTGTGTGTTTTAAATATCCATGTCAGAGAACTCTTTGTACAGTATGACCCAAGTACATATAAATAGGACATTGTATAAATAATATGATCTAGGATGCATATGCATGTACAATTTTTAATAAAAACATAGGTTGTAACCTTTTTATTTCTTTCATAATTTAGTATGTGTATTAGGGTTCTCTGTTCCCCAGGCTGGAGTGCAGTGGTGTGATCTCAGCTCACTGCAACCTCCATCTCCTGGGTTCAAGTGATTCTTCTTCCTCAGCCACCTGAGTAGCTGGGATTACAGGCATGTGCTACCACACCTGGCTAATTTTTTTGTATTTTTAGTAGAGACGGGGTTTCACCATGTTGGTCAGGCTAACCTGGAACTCCTGACATCGTGATCTGCCCTCCTGAGCCTCCCCAAGTGGTAGCCAAGTGAGTGTAAATTGTAGAACATTTTATAAAATTAATCTGCCATGTTTAAAAAGATATTGTCAAAGTAAGAATAGTTTTTAAATAAAAAAATCAAGTTTGTTTTAAAAAATGCACCCGATCAAATTGATTGAAGTGGTGATAGTATTTGAAGAATTTAAATCCCTAACTCATATTTTTACTGGAGGGTGGATTTTTTTTTAAAAAATCAGAATTAAAATTTTTTAAAGAGACAGTATTAAGGTACTGACAGATGAGCTACATAAACTTTCTTTCATTGCTGGTGGAAACGTAAAATGGCATGAATATTTAGGAAAACAATATGAATGATTTCTTATAAAGTTTAACTGCTAATTTCATTGATATCAGAAATCTCATGCAAATATTTATAGTAGCTCAATGTATAATTAACAAAAATTGGAAAAAAGAATCTTTCAACTGATAATTGGACACCAAACTCTGCTATACTCATATAGTAAAATATGAAAAGAAAAAACTATCAAACTATTAGTATACATAAGAGCATAGATAAATCTACAAGACAATATACATGAAAACATCTAGACCCAAAGGCTACATACTAAATGGTTCCATTTATATAAAGATGATTAATGATTGTCTGTGTCTAGGAGTATGGGAGGCAACACAAGTGAATTTCTTTAAGTAGTGGAACTGTTCTATATCTTGACTATCTTGATAGACATATGGTTTTATGTATTTGTCAAAATTTATAGAATTGTATAGCAAAATGGTGAATTTTAGTTAAGGTAAATTACATATGTGGATAGGTAAATCGATAATCGTAGACTGACTGAAAAAAAACAGGATTTTAAGACTGTAATTGAGCATACTCTTCTTCCTTATTCACAAAATCCACAATGCAAATTACATTGTTTTTGAGTGTTAACCTCTAAATGAATATTAATATTGTAACAAAGAATGGGTTCAAGTTTTGAGAATAGAAAGTGCAATTTCTATTCAAATATAACAGATATGTAACTTGGAGAAAGTAACTCTGCCTTTATTGAAATAACTTAACATACAACACTAGCTAATTGAAGTTAATAATTCTTACCATCAATAATTGGAAAGGTTCATAGAATCCTATATATCTGGCAAATAGGAACTCATAAAACATTTATTTTATCAATATTTTGATAATTATTATATTACTGTGGTTTGTAGCAATAATAACTATGTTAGTACTTTTTAAGATAGATGCCAAAATGAAGATACCAACATTAGCCAAAATTAAACTTCCTTTTTATAAAGAAGAAGAAATAATTCCAAATGAACATTTGCAGTTATTAGTATGAGCTCTAAAAATCTCACTGCAGACAAAAAATGGTCTAAAATAACTTTATAAATATATATGTGATATCTATTATTTGTGATGTGTTAATACCCATGTAGACTTGAATAGATTTTGTTTAATGCAACAACCAATGTCCATTAATCTATAATCTTAAATCCTTCTACAGTAAATGAACTGTTATGTTATTGAGTCACTTCGCTTTTACTATGTTTTATCTACTACATCTTTGTTACTATTTTCTAAAGTATTGTTTGCCAAATTTTATCTAAAGACTGAAAAAATAGCTTTGGTTGAAGAATTTGAAAACATATATAATGTGCATTTACTCATTATTTATGATTTTTCTCTAAAAATAAGTTTATTTTTAGAGAAAATAAACATGACATTTAGAATATTGCAAATAGAGGCCAGTTGTGGTGGTTCACGCCTGTAATCCCAGCACTTTGGGAGGCCAAGTCGGGTGAATCACGAAGTCAAGAGATGGGGACCATCCTAGCCAACATGGTGAAACCCCGTCTTTACTAAAAATACAAAAGTTAGCTGGATGTTGTAGCACGGGCCTGTAGTTCCAGATACTCAGGAGGCTGAGGCAGGAGAATCATTTGTACCTGGGACGTGGAGGTTGCAGTGAGTCGAGGTGGCACCACGGCACTCCAGCCTGGTGACAGAGCAAGAATCCATCTCAAAAAAAAAAAAAGAATATTGCAAGTAGAAATAATAATATCTGTTCTTGTTTAAAAATTCAGCCTATTCCTAACTTTTCTGTTGAAAATATTGTCACAAACTTCTGATGCTTTGTCATTTAAGACATATAATTTGAGAAATCCAGTATAACTAGAAGTATCAAGCTAGTGATTTACTTTCTCTTACTTAAAAGGATCATTGAAATCGAAGTCTAAGGACGTTATGGAAGTTTCGTGGATATCAGACATCCAGGATCTTCTTGTTTCCTCACCACCACCACCACTATGTTCTGTGCCTTTTTTGTTGAGTAGCTTTCATCTTATATATCTTACTATTCTGGAGGAAAGAAAGATTACTTATGAAGAAAAAAAAACACACAACTCCCAGTTTTGACAATACCTTTTTTAAGTAGCTCTTTTAGAAGCTCCACCCAGCAAATCTTCTTTTTAATCTGTAGTTACCCTAACTTCAAGGAATGCTGTAAAATATTTTATGAACTGTGTTAAAATCAGTTTCTTATTAGCCACAATTATCCCCCCTAAAGGGGGACAACTGCAAGATCCTATCCACTTAGCCTGTAGAGTAACCTGGATATTTGTAACCCATAAACCAAAATTCAATCTTGCTGGGTCCAGGAAGTTGAGGCTGCAGTGAGCCTTGTTCCCACACTGCACTCCAGCCTGCGCAACAGAGTGAGATTCTGTCTCAAACACAAGCAAAGACTTATTGTTTATCTTCTCATAATATACTAATTATATAATGAAAAAGAAGAACCTGAAAAACTCTTAAGTAGAATGAAAATGCATAGTATTCTCTAGTTCATAGCCATAACCAATCTTGTTTTGACAGAAACTGACACAAATTATGTGAACTTGGTGTTCATTTAGCATAGTACATAATTGATACTTAAAAAAACAAATTAGTCACAAAATTCATGTTCAATTAATATATACTTGAAGAATGAATAGACAGTGTGTATCTAAGGAGAAAGAAATACTAGTTCTTATTTATATTTAATGAGACAGGAGAAGACAAATTTAGGTTCCGATTGCATACTAGCTAAATATTGAGATTTTTTAAAAAATAAGACTTGATAAATGTTATAAGTGGTCATTTTTATGACTTTTAGAAACTTGATAAATTAGACTTAGATTTTAGGCTGAAAATTTCTCTGATTGTATAGATAAAAATTTTTGTGAAATAAGAGACGAGGCTGAGAGCAAAAGAAATGTCAATCATATCATTTAAAATATACATATGAGTTTTATCGTTACTAATATTAGTCATTTGATTTATATATTTATAATCTAAATATTTTAATACTCAAAATATTAAGCAATTCTTAATCTAGCATAGAAATATACTTTAATCCATTATTAGTGATTAATATGTCATTAATTCTATCCACTATGGTTATCTCTTATATAATTACTGTACAGCATAAACTCTAGACTATTGTATATGCTTTAATAAATATTATTTAGTAGTCTTCTTATAATATTCATAATATACTTAAGCTTTATATATGTGTGTGTATATATATTTTATATATATATATAATATATGTATACACACACACACTATATATATATATATATATATATTTAGATCTCTTATTTATCCATTTATCCTTATTTTAGCAAGAAGAGGAGGGACATGGATATAGCTGACTATTTGTCCTTTTCTAAGTTGACAAACCTTATCTACTAAATAACTTACAGTTTCCCGCAAGTAGAAAATTAGATAAAGTGTAAGATATGAAGAGCAAAGTTTCTAGTTTTGTTAATTTTCTGAATTTCATTCAAATTCCTATATCATTTCTTCCTGGCTGTTACTCCTGGATGCTGCCTTTATTGAACAAAGCTAGTTATCTCTTCCTTTAGTATTGGTATGCGGCATAAAAAGTATAACACCTAATATGTATGTGTGAGAGATGGATGAATACATATGACGTGTCTGTGTTTATGTATCTGCGTGGGAGAGAGAACAAAGTAGGGACAGAAGAGAGAAAGAGAAAACTCTCAACATTCCAATCTTGGCATAATTTTACATTTCTTAAAGTATATGTTCACCAAAACTTAAGCCTTGAAAATGCTTGCTAAAACTGCTTAGCATCTCAGTATGAGCAAACAATAAACAAAAATGCCAAATCTCATTGAAGTAATTTATTTATTATAAACAACTATAATATTTATCAATTCTATTGCCTTTTATATTGCTATGGGTAATTTGATTCTACAGCTTTTCAAAATGACGTTAAAATATGATGGTTTATATATTGTTTTTAAGAAAAACATTTGCAAGTTGTAGAGTGTTTTTAACATAATTAATAGAAAGTATTGTCATGTGTTAAGTATAATAAATAAATATCACAATAAACAAAATATCTTGTAAGTATAAATTATCAAAGCAGAAATCATTTCAATTTTATTCTTTAAAATATGTGCAATTATAGAAGTGGCTGAAACTTAAGCAGCAGAGTTGAAAACAAAGTATTATCTTTCAGTGCATTAATCTAATTTATATAACAATGATAAATATAAAAATCTGAAAAGGGGTCAAATTTCTCTGAGTCCAAATTATTAGAAAGCATATATATGTTATAATTTAGAGTTTCAATATTATCAGGATTTTCAATGTTTTAAAAATAGCTTGAAAGCTGAACATTTTACAGAAATGGTTAGGGCTTAGATTGATATAAATATCTATATTTCAAAATTGAAGAAAGGGAAAAAAGAACTATGTGATTCGAAATTGTATGCATGCAAATATCTACTTCAATGCCTATGTCAATGCTTGTAGGATAATATTATGGATCAAACAATTCAGAGACACAATGCTGTATATTTGAAAAATTTTGAACACCAGACACTGAAAGTCTTGATGTTGAGGCTCCGAATCCAAAAAATAGTCAAGTGCTCACAGTTTTATAAACATTTACTCAACTGAACTGACTTGAGAGAGTGTTTCACTTGATGAACATCCAATGGGAGGATGTAAAATCTTATTCCTTAAACTATATTTTCTCCTGTTAACATAAAGTCAGTAATAGGATTCTATTTGTTAATGTTCTGTGCTCCAGGATACTCATGTCAATTTCTTTATATGTTGCTTATCTAATATAGTTGCAAGAATTAGGATTATCCTACTGCCCCACTTGATATATACTTCAATTTATCAATTTTAATTATCAATATTGTCCCGTAAAACCAGGTATCATACTACAGGTGCTAGAAGTTTTTACAGCTGGAAGTTACGTTAAATATCAATGGAGTAGAATGTACTGTTGTCTATCACTGGGACACTGTAATATGTTACTTTATTCAGTGGTCACTCATTTGGAAGCCTGAAATATTCATAGGAGAGAAAACAAACAAAAAATCCAGAATATCTCTCTAGGAATCAGGGCAGCCAGGAATCCTGGCAGGCAGTCAGAGCAGATGGTGTAGACCAGGCTTTGGCAGAGTCAGATCCCTACATAGTTGGGATTCAAGAAAGTAGCGATGGACCAAACACAAGTCAAGCACAGGCTGGCTAACTAAATGTATCAGAATTAACACAGACCAGAGGCACATCAAGGGTAGTTCTACATGAGCTGCTATTGGTGCTTTCTTCCACCTCATAATAATTCTTTGAACTCAAGGCAAGAACAGCTTAATAATGCCTACAACCTTTGGAGCCGGACTTAAAGGGGCCTTAATATGTTCAAGTGGAGTTGTTTTGTATTCCTGAGAGAGAGAAAGTAAATTTAGTGTGCAGGTATTTATTCTCAATTTTTCATTCAATTAAGTTATCCCCAGAAGTAAGCTTAAGATTTCAAACTATAATATTATTTTTATGTCCTCTGATAGTGTAAATATGACAAATATGAAGTACAATTCTAATGTTTAAAATTGACTGAATACATAATGATATCTTTCAAACTAGAAGGAAAAGTAGCTGAGTTGGATTTATCATGAGGGGATAAGTAAAAAATGCAATTCATATGGATTCATAAAGTATTTGCAAGAGTAATTTTGTTTATTTGAGATGTTCTTCTCTACTGCATTAAGAAGCTATAATTCTCATGTGATTCTACTGCTATTGTTACCTTAGCAGCTACAATACATTACTATAGGAGACTCCCTGCTATGTTCAAGGAGAGCAAGTATTAACAAACAGGTGAATATCCAAGTCTGAAATTGTGGTTTTGTTCTGTGTTGCTAAATAAGTCCCACTGGGGAAAAGAAGTGAAGGTAAATATTTGTCTTTTCAGCAAGATTGATTGGAACTTCTTAGTGGCCTTTGAGGTTTGGACTAGATTTTGACAGTATTCTTATTATTGACAGTGTGTCAAATAAAATGTCACCATATTAGTCAAAGTAGACCTTGTATAGTGTGGGCAATGTGAGTCAAGTATTTAAACACTCAATTAAGTTAGACAGCTCATATGTTCATGTTTATTATTTTATTCCAGTAAACTCTATTGTTAACTAAGCATGTAATATATATCATGCACTGTTTGTGAAATGTTGAAAATGGCAGTAAGCCAGATAGCTGAGGGTGCTTTCTTTAAATATTCTTTTCTTTTAAGAAGTCAAACATCAAACAACAAAACCAAAGGTAAATAAATAAACAAGACTGATTTTAAATAAGACTAAAGTACTTGAACAAGCCAAGAGGTAGAAAGTGTATGAGGTGGTAAACTTGGAGTTGAGACGTAAGCAATGAGAAGCAATTCAATAGCATAATTAATTGGTCTCTTGGTAAAAAACAAATTATACATTGCAAATGACTGAGGGGGTCTTTGGCTGTTTGGAACGGAAAAGTATTTGGACCTGTATCTCTCAAACCCTCCACTGGGTGATTGATTAATTTTATTACATACTTAACAAACTTTTATTTAAAAAAAGCTAACACTTTTTAATCTCATGGGATTTTTCTTCTTCTTGTTATGGTACCATTTATGATTTTCATAAACAGAAATGTGTCATTATAATCTTTAACATTATATTCAGAACTGATTTATTCTTTAATATAGTTTTATCTAAATAGTATAACAACTAAATTTTATATTACCTATAATATAAACAAAATAGAGAGGATCTAGAAAATCTTTTTTCTAGATCTGTGCTATTTTTCCAGAAAACAAATGGTTGAAAATTATAATTTCTAGATTGTTTACAGTTAAAATGTAATTTTCTCTCAAAATGCAAGTTTGTTATTTTTATATCAACATTTCTTAATTTCAGCTAGGAGACAAACATACTATTTTTGGATGATTACATGTGAAAAATAATAACTGGCTAATAATAAATGTATTGGTGGATAAACATAGGCTTGAGTTTTATTTTTAATCATTAATAAGGAAATATATTTATAATTACTAATACAAATGGTAATTTTGAATAGTTTCTAAATTGCAGTTTGATTTATCTTCACTACAAATATGAAATAGTAACATTCTTTAAAAGTATACTCAATAAATGACAAAATCTAATTGATCAAAAACTAAATGTTGTTTTTGAATGTTTCAATCTTGGTTGTTCTAAGTAGGAAAACAGTTTGATCATGTGGCCAGCTTGTTCAATTTTGCATGAAATTGGCCAACGAGGTAGATGGATAATACATCCCAATTTGGAGAAACAGTAATTGATGGTGTACTTTCATTCAAACATAGCTTATCTTTATATATGTATTACCTAAATAACTAATTTCAAAGAAAACGAAAATAATTACCTAAAACATCATATCCTGAGTTCTTTCTTTTTGTCTGAAATATATTAATACACATAATTCATGAAAAAGTCAAATGTATCCTCTATACCCCTACTTCTATGCATAGTGTTGACTTAACCATGTTGCTTTTATGGGAAACATTTATATTAAAACGAAATAATTTGAAGAATGTTAGAAAACATTAAGTATATGCCCTTTAGGATTTTCTCATGACTGGGTTTCCTCTTCTTTTTCATGAATGATTATACATTTTACCCGACGCATCACAATCTGTCATCATGGAAATCATCACCTATGCCAGCATCCCACTGCTTGTATTCAATTCGAAACAGTATGTGAAAGTTTGTCAAATTCGTGTACTTTCAGCATGCTACTTTATCATCGTTTTTCAGGTGAAAAAGCCACCACATCTACTGCTGCAGTTTTCCCAGCAGAAAACAGGTGTGTATTGATTACATCGTCAGCAGGGAAACAACAGTTTTGTCTCTTCCTTACCATGTTATTATAATGGAAAGTAGCAGCTAAAATATGGCAACAAGCTGATATGTAGTGAACTGGAGGTAAAGTTTCCAGGTGTTTGTGAAGTTTTCAGTGTGAATTGGCACAAAGGTTTGATTTTACTCAATGATAGCATTTTGCTCATTGCCTCTTTTAAGTGTGTCTACATCTTTAATAAGTATTCAATTCTCTCTCTCTCCCTCTCTCTCACACTTTCTCTTTTTTCTAATATATATATGTATGAAATATATATATATGTGTGTGTAGACATCATACACATACACACATATATATATTATATATATATATGAGACAGCTGGAAAGCTACATGCTAACCTGTTAGCAGCAACTGGAGGAGGGGCATGGCATTATAGCTAATTTTGTCCTCCATGAATTTGTTTATTTTTATTTACAACTTTTCTCTACCATATTTCATTTATAAATTTTAAAAATGAATTAGTAGAAATGTAAGACTTCCCATCATAGACACTTAAGATGCATGCAACAGTTGATAGGATTATATCTAGGTTGAAGAAAATACTATTTTAAAATAGTTCATACTATTTTTCTGTATTTAGAATATGTAATACATCTTAGGGTTGTCAACTAAAATATATTTTACCAATGTGAAAAATATTATTTCAGAGCAGGATTTATTGATTAGGACTGCCATTGTAAGTAAAAGGACTCGCTATTTTGATCAATTGCCAGAAAAATTAATTTTCTGGAAAAAGGTTAATTTTGAAGATAATAAATTAGAAATTTACTACATTAAAATATATTTTATATTAGCACAACATAAATATTTTATATATAAAAAAATAAGTTTTTGAAATATGCAAACCTTCATGAATAGAATAGAGAAATTATTACATGAAAGAATGAAGAATAAAAGAAAGATGGGTAATCTGACCCTAAATTATCACACTAAGGTACTATTGAGATTTTCAGTATTTTTTTTGGAAAGACAAAATATTATTTTAGGTGACGACAGATGACTTTTTTGCATGTCTTACAGTTATAATTAGAATTTATTAAAACAATCATAGTGATGAAAAAACATCTTGGATGTGATTCTTAGTTGCCCAGCTTCTATTTCTTGAGCTTCTACTAAGTGGTAGGCACTGGGTTTCCTCTGTGAATGTAAAAAATAAAGAAAAGCAAGCCAATGAATGTTTTTTCCCCACAAGCTGTGAACAAACTAAACACAAAAATGGACAAATATAATTCCAAAACTGGGTCTTAATGGTTTAATGCAGGTAAGCATAAAATGATACCGAAATACACAGAAAAACCTGAAACTCTTTGAATTACCCCAGGCATTTTATCATGGCCACTAACTTAGTCCTGACTCACAGCTCCCAAAGTTATTCAAAGCAGTGTCTATTTCAAATATCAAAAATTATCTATCTTTATTATCTCTCTTTATTTACAAGTCTTTAAAATGTATGCCTACCATAAAGCCTGATAAACATGTTATTTTATAAATTTTAGTAATGACAGGTCTAGTGGTAGTAACAGCAGTAATAACAGTAGCAGGAGAAACAGCAATAATAATATGTGTCGTGCAGTGGAGTCACTGAGCCTCAGGTATGCTCTGGCTATCTCCAGGGATCTCCTCATCTGATTTTCATACAAACATCTGCAGTAACAGGGAAGTGAAAACTGAAACTCAAAGATGGTCAGAATCATGCTCTAGCAGCAAACCAAATAACTACTCTGATTTTTTTTTTAATGTATAAGGTAATTTTTATTATACTGATGCTCATATCACATAATGTTTTGAAGTATGAAAGTTGCTTCAATATAAATGATTACACTTGTTTCTTACACATATTTGAGAAGGCAATAGAGGCAATAATTTTAAGGTCAGGCTTAAGTTATAAAAGTCACATAGGCTGGGCGTAGTGGCTCATGCCTGTAATCCTAGCACTTTGGGAGGCCAAGGTAGGTGGATCATGAGGTCAGGAGATGGAGACCATCCTGGCCAACATAGCGAAACACCATCTCTATTAAAATACAAAAAAATTAGCTGGGCATGGTAGTGCATAGCTGTAGTCCCAGCTACGTGGGAGGCTGAGGCAGGAGAATCTTTTGAACATGGAGTTGGGGGTTGCAGTGAGCCAAGACTGTGCCACTGCCCTCCAGCCTGGTGACAGGTGAGACTCCATCTCAAAGAAAAATAAATGTCACATAGTAAGTTTTGCTGTTTTTATGTGTATATTCTCTGAGTGTTGAAGAAAGATATGTGATATAAACATAATTTAAATCAAGTTGTAGAATATTTCCTTCACCCCCAAAGTTCCTTTGTATTCCTTTATCATCAATCCCCACTTCCACCCCAAGTCGCTGGCAACCACTAACCTGCTTTCTATCCTTTATAGAAAAATTACATAACTAGGGTCATTTAGTATGTAGACTTGAAAAGAAAAGAAAAAACAGAAAAGAAAAGAAGGGAAGAAGTAAAGACAAGTCTTGCTATGTTGCCCAGACTGGTCTCAAACTCCTGAGCTTGAGTGAGTCTCCCACCTCAGCCTCCCAAGGTCCAGGATTACAGGCATGTGCCACTGTGCCCATGTAGACTTCTTTAGTCTGTTTTATATCACATAACAATACATCTGTATTTGACCCGTGTTGTGCCATGTATTGTTGTTCCTTCTTTTATGTTATTGGGTAGTATTCTATTATATGGATAGTTGTAGCTAATGTTCCTCATCTATTTACCAGACTGGCAGTTGATGTATTTCCAGTTTTTATTGGCTAAATTTGCTATAAACACACACACACACACACACACACACACACACACACACACACACACA
>NW_022436946.1:54443185-54445928 GCF_009761245.1 Sapajus apella
CACACACACACACACACACACACACACACACACACACACACACACACGTCTTTTCATCTGGCCATTTACTATTATTACTATTCATTACCTAAGAGGGAGATTACTGGCTTGGAATACACTAAATATTTGCTTTAATTACCAATAAACTATTGACTCCTTTTTCAAAGTGGCTACATCATTTTGCAATCCCAGTAGCCATGTATGTAGATTTCATTTGTTCTGCATCCTCTCCATCACTTGACAGTGCCCAATTTAAAAAATTTTAGCTATTTAAAGCTAAAATAAATAAACTTAGCTTTTTAAAGCTAAGTTTTTTAATGTATGTAATACCTACAAAATATAAAAATACCTACAAAATAAATATTCTGTAATACCTACAAAACAAAAAAAATATTTATTTTAGCTTTAAAAAGCTAAGTTTTGTAGGTATGTAACACACTCTCATGCAGGGTTAATCTGCATTTAGCTAAAAGCTAATAATGTTGAGTGTATTTTCACATTTTATTTTACGCTCATCTATCTGTTATGAAATTTTAATTCAAATCGTTTGTCGCATTTTTTAACTTTTTATTTTTGAATAGCATTAGATTTATAAATCTATCTTTAAAATAGTTCAGAGAATTCCTGTATAAACTACCCTAGGTTTCACTATTATTAACATCTTGCATTAGTAATATATATTTATTACAATTAACGAACTGATGTTGATATATTATTACTTTCACAATTCATATTTTATTCAGATTTGCTTAATTTTTACCTATCATCACTTTTTTGTTTCAGTGTCACATACAGAATATCACATTATATTTAAACTGTCATTTTCCTAGTGAAGAATTTCTTGGCTATGTAAGCTTATCAGACTTTCCTAGTTTTTTATAACCTTAAAGAGTTTTGAGTATTAATAGATATTTTGTAAACTGTTTCTCAATTGGGATTTGTATGATGTTTTTCTTATGATTAGGAGTTATGGGATTTGGGGAGGAGGAACAGGAAGGTAAAACGTTATTCTCATGTCACCATATCAATGGTGCATACCATCAGCATGTTTTATCACTATTGATCCTAACCTTGATTATCTTATTCAGTTAATGTTCTTTTCTATTTTTCCATAACTGGAAGAAAGTCACTATTTGGAGTACAAGCTTGAAAAGTTAGAAGCTATGTTCCTTAAGCTTGAGGACAGAAAATCTACATATATTATTATCAGTTTTTTTGGTGCAGAAGTTTTGTTTCTTTTCTCTTATCAATGCATGTATTCATTCATTTATTCAATCCTTTATTTCAAAATGGACTCATGGGTCTTTATTTTATACTTTGGATTATAATAAAATATTGCTTTAATAATTTATTTTCTCACATTGCTCCAGCTTTGGCCATTAGGAGCTCTTGAGAATGATTCCTGTGTCTGGTTAACATACTCCCATTAATGAGGGTTTTGTTTTGTGTATTTTTGTTTAGCATTTCCTTGCTTTTTCCAACCATAAGAGAATCTGTTTTCACCTTTAATATTTCTTGCCCTAATCCTAGAATCAGCCACTCCTCCAACAAACCTTGTGTCCATTTACATAGATATGTAAAAGTAATCAAGATCCAGATGCATTAAATGTAACTGAAGCATCCATTTTAGACTTTAACTAACAGAACAAGAAGAAACATATGTGTTTATTGACACATGTATATACACATATCTGTATATATTTCTATATGTAACCATATATGTCCATATTAGTTAATTATGAGTTCATACCAGTGTTCTCAACTTTCATCCATTTCTGCAAGGATCATTCTGGCCTCCCCGTATTTATCTGTAACCTTCCAGTCTAACACTGAGAAACCTGTCTCCCATTATTCAATATACATTTGCTTAATTATTGAAGCCAGTATACATGAAGGGAAGTTTCAGAATTTTTTGCCTATATTGCCATGAGAAACAATTTTATTAGCTAAAATGTAATACTGATTTACAGTTCTTTTGCCTTTAGTTTTAATATTTCTGCACATTTCCAAAATTACATGTCAGTATTCCCTCCAACAGTGAATTTATTCTATATACTTATAATACAGATAGAATCTTTGTCATAGTATGGATTTTGTTCTGAGATCCTCCGAACATCTAATTGATTTATTTTTTTTAATTTGAGCACACTGAGATATTTGTGATGTAAATTTCTATGGGTTTTGATAAAAGATTTATGTACCCACAATTACACTACCACATGGAATATACTGATTTGTCCTAAAATATCTCATGTATTTCACCTATTCAACCCTTTTACTCCTGCTTTAACTTATGTTAATCACTGATTTCCATTAGACTCTCTAGAGTCTCTGTAAGTTTGCATATTCCAGAGAAATGGAATGTAGCCTTTTATGACTGCATTCTTTCCCTTTGCAACATACTTTTAAGATTCATATATGTCTTTGCATGGCTTGATAGCACATTTCTATTTATTACTGAATAGCATTCTGTAGAGTGAAACACCACAGTTTGTTTATCCATTCACTGTGGAAAGATACCTTGATTGCTTCCAGCTTGGGGCACTTGAAAATAAAGCTGGTATAAACATTCATGTGCAGGTTTCTATGTAGACATAAGTTTTTGAATCATTTGGGTAAATGTCAAGAAGCACATTTGCTGGATTGTTTGATAAGACAGTGTTTAGCTCTGTAAAAAATTGCCAAACTGTCTTCTAAGGTGGCATACCACTTGACATTCTGATCAACCATGAATGAGAATTCC
>NW_022436946.1:54446028-54526137 GCF_009761245.1 Sapajus apella
AATTTGCATTGCCCTAATGACAAATAACATTGAGAATGTTTTTGTATGCTTATTATAATCTCTTTTTAATTTTTCATCCCTTTTTAATTTTTCTTAATTGGGCTGTTTTATTTTTATTCAATTCAAAGAGGTTTTATATATTTTTACAGAAAACTCTTTTATAGCTAAAAATATTTATCATATGCATCTTTTGCAAATATTTCTCCCAGTCTGTGGCAATTTTCTAAATTCTTTTTACAGTGTCTTTAGCAGAACATGAAGTCTTAAATTTAGTAGAAACCAATTTAACATTTTTCTTACATGAGGCATACTTTCGTTGTTTTATCTAAAATCTCGTCACCCAATCATCACCAAAGTTGGGTAGATTTTCTCCTGTGCATTTTCCATTTAGGTTGATAATACATTTTTAGTTAAATTACGTTAAAGGTAGAGGTCTTGTCTGCATTCATTTTCTGGCACACGGATATCCAATCGTTATAGCACTATTTGTTTAAAAGGCCTATCCTTTATGTACTGTACTGAATTGCCTTTGTGCCATTGTAAAAAATCAATTTACAGTACTGTATTTGTTTAGGTCTATTACTGAATTATCTATGTGGTTTTATTGATTTATGTGTCTATTGTTTAATTCTAGACTTATGTGATTACTGTAGCTTTATATTAACTCCTTAAGTCATACTGTCAGTTCTCCAATTTCCTTTTGCTTTAATATCATGTTGGCTATTCTAGATCTTTGCCTTTCATCCAAATTTTAGCGTTAGTTAATTAGTATCTGCAAAATAGATTCCTGAGTTTTTAATTGGCAATGCACTGAATCTACAGATCATGTTGGAAACATCTTAAACATACTGAGTCTTTTAATTAATAATTATCACACCTTTCCATTTATTTGGAACTTTTTTATTGTTTTCCTCAGTGTTTTACAATTTTCTTCATAGAGATTCAGTATACGTGTTGTTGGAGCAACACCCAAGTATTTATTTCTTGTTTATGTCTTTGATGGGTTATAGTTGTAAATCACATTGAATTTAATTTTAAATACCAGGGGTTCATCCCTGGTGTATAGGAAGGCAATTAACTTTCATATGTGGACCTTGTATTCTGCCACCTTGCTAGATATTTTTTTCTTTATTTCATTTTATTTTTTATTTTTAAAAATAGAGACAGTGTCTCGCTATATTACCCAGGCTGGTCTTGAACTGGCCTCAAGCTATCTATGAACAGACACTTCTCCAAAGAGTGTATAGAAGAGAAAGAATCTCAACCTCCCAAAGTGCTGGGCTTATAGGAGTGAGCTACCATGTACCACAAACCTCATTATATTTATCTACTAATTTCAGAAGTTGTTATATAGATTCTTTAGTATTTGTATATAGACAGTCATATTTTTCAATAAAATTGACTTTACCTGTGTTATCAAATTTGTGGACATAGATTTATTGGTAGTCATCATAATTACCCTTTAAATGTCCATGTGAACAATTAAAATGACCCCTCTTTCATTATAATCTTGGTAATTTGCATCTTCTCCTTTTAATTTTGGTTTGCTAGAAGTTTACTAATTTTAGTAATCTTAAAAACCAGCTTAAGTTTTCATTGGTTTATTCTTATTGTTTTCCTACTCTTAATTTCTATTTTCTGTTCTAATTTTTGTTGTTTATTCTGTTTGTATTTACCATAAATTATTTTTATTCCTGTAATTTACAAAGGGGAAAACTTTATTACAGATTTTTTTTTCTTTTTCAACTTTATTTTAGATTCAGTGGGCACATGAACATGTTTGTTACATGGGTATATTGTGCGATGCTGCAGTTTGCAGTACAAATTATCATGTCACACAGATATTGAGCATAGTACCCAACAATTTAATTTTCAAGCCTTTTCCTCCTCCCTCCCTTCCCCCTTTAGTTGCCTCTAGGGTCTATGGTTGCATTTTTATGTTCATGAGTGCCCCATGTCTCTCTCCCACTTATAAGTAAGAACATGGGATATTTGGTTTTCTGTTCCTGCATTAATTTGTTAGGATAATGACCTCCAGCTCCATCCACATTGCTGTGAAGGTTATTATTTCATTCTTTTTTATTGCTGCATTGTCTTCCATGGTGCATATGCATCACATTTTCTTTATCTAGTCTACTGTTTGTGGGCACTTAGGTTGATTCGATGACTGCTGTGTTGAAACTGTGAGTCCATGTATGTTTTTGGTAGAATAATTTGATTTTTTTTGGATATAAACCTAGTAAGGGGGTTGGTGGGTCAAATAGTAGTTCTGTTTTAAGTTCTCTGAGAAATATCCAGAATGCTTTCCATGTTGGCTGAGCTAATTTACATTCCAACCAACAGTGTGTAAGTGTTTCCTTTTCTCTGTAGCATCTGTTGTTTTTTTGACTTTTTGATAATAGCCATTTTGACTTGTGTGGAGATGTTATATCCTTGTGGTTTTACTTTGCATTTCTCTTTTGAGCAGTGACAATGAGCATTTTAATGTGCTTGTTGGCTGCTTGTATATCTTCTTTAGAGAATCGTCTGTTCATGTATTTTGCCCCTTTTTTAGTAGGGTTATTTGTTTTTTGCTTGTACAATTGTTGAAGTTCCTTGTAGAATCTGGGTATTATACCTTTGTCAGATGCATAATTTGCAAATATTTTCCCTTAATCTGTAGGTTTCTGTTTACCCTTTTAATGTTTGTTTTCTTTCTTTCTTTCTTTTTTTTTTTTTTTTTGCTGTGCACAACAAGCTCATTAGTTTAGTTATAATTTGTCATTTTTTGTTTTTGTTGCAATCACCTTTGAGAACTTACTCATAAATTCTTTCCCAAGGCCCATGCTCAGAATAGTGTTTCCTAGGTTTTCTTCTAAGATTATTATAATTTGAAGTCATTTATTTATATCCTTAATCCATCTTGAGTTGATTTTTGAATAAGCTGAGAGGTAGGCTTTCAATTTCATTCTCCTGCATATGACTCACTAGCTATCTCAGCACCATTTATTGAATTGGGAGTCCACCCTATGGCTTCTTTTTGTTGACTTCGTCAGAGATTAGTTATCTGTGGGTATGTGGCTTTATTTCTGGGTTATATATTTTGTTTCATTTGCCTGTGCCTATTTTGTACAAGTGCCATTCTGTTTTGGTTACCTAGCCTTATAGTCTAGTTTGAAGTTGAATAATATGATGCCTCTTGTTTTGTTGTTTTTCCTGAGGATTGCTTTGGCTAATCAGGCCTTTTTGGTTCCATATGAATTTCAGAATACGTTTTTTTTCAATTCTGTGAAACATGGTATTAGTAGTTTGATAGTAATAGCACTGAATCTGTATATAGATTTGGGCAGTATAGCCATTTAACAACATTGATTCTTGCAATACATGAGTATGGAATGCTTTTTCATTTGTTTGTGTCAAGTATGATTTCTGTTAGCAGGGTTTTGTAGTTCTCCTTATAGACATTTTTTTTTTTTTTGCCTTCTTGGTTAGATGTATTCCTACACATCTTATTTTTGTATGTGGCTATTGTAAGTAGGTTTGTGTTCTTGATTTGCTGTTAGCTTTAATGCTATTGGTATATAGAAATGTTAATAATTTTTGTACATATATTTCGTATGTGAAACTTGGCTCAAGTCATTTGTCATTTCCAGGAGGATTTTGGTGGAGTCTTTAGGGGTTTTAAGGTATAGAATCATATCATTGCTAAAGGAGACAGTTTGAATTTTATTTTCCTATTTGGATGCCTTTTGTTTATTTCTCTTGCCTGATTGCTCAGGCTAGCACCGCCAGTACTATGCTGAATTGAAGTGCTGAGAGTGGCATTCCTGTTTTATTCCAGTTCTCATGGGGAATGCTTTCAGTATTTTGCCCATTCTTTACTATTTTGGCTTTGGCTTTTCCATAGGTGGCTCCTATTATTTTGAGGCATATTCCTTCAATACTTAGCTTCTTGAAGGTTTTTACTATGAAGGGATGCTGAATTTCATCAAAAGCTTTTCCACATGTATTGATTACATGGCTTTTGTTTAAATTCTACTTACGTGGTAAATCACGTTTATTGATTTACATATGTTAAGCCAATCTTCCATCTGAGAAATGAAGCCTACTGGACAATAGTGAATTAAATTTTTGATGTGCTGTTGAATTCATGCACTAATATTTTATTGAGGATATCTTTGTCTATGTTCATCAGGAATATTGGCCTGTAGTTTTCTTCTTTCACTGTGTCTGTGCCAGATTTTGGTACCAGTGTAAGGTTGGCCTCATAAAACAAATTAGGGAAGACTCCCACCTCCTCAATTTTTTGTAATAGTTTCAGTAGAAGCGGTATCATGTCTTCTTTGTATGTGTGGTACAATTTGAGTGTGACTCCATCTGCTCCAAGGATTTTCTGCTGGTAAGTTCTTTATTGCTGATTCAGTTTTGAAACTCGATATTACTCTGTTTGGTGTTTCAATTTTTTCCTTGTTCAATCTGGGTAGCCTGTGTATTTCTAGGAATTACTTCACTACCTCTAGAATTTCTATGTTTTATGCATAGGGGTTTCTGTAATAGTATCTGAGAATCCTTTGTATTACTCTAGGATCAATTATAATATCGCCTTTGTAATCTCTGGCTAATTGTGATTATTTGGATCTTCCCCTTTTTTGTTAATCTGGCTAAGGGTATATTGATCTTGTTTATCCTTTTAAAAAACTAACTTTTATGAATGTGCCTCTCAGTTTTCAATGCTTCAATGTGAGACTGCCATTCTTCTAAAACTTCTAACTTCTCAAAAATATGAAGAAATAAAAACTAACTAAATTTCAGACTTAGTGATTCCTCAGTTATAGATTTTAGAGCTTTCTTTTTTTCTAATACAGGCTTTAGTGTTATAAATTTCTCTTTAAGTGGTGTTTTTGCCATATTTCATGATTATTCAAAAGGTATATTACATTTTATGTAGTTCAAAAGATTTTCTAAGATCCCTTGAGATAACTAATTTGAATAATATATTATTTAGAACTATGTTGTTTAATTTCTAAATTTAGAAGATTTTTCCAACTGTATTTCTATTACTGGATTTTTAGCTTAATTATATTTTGGTCTGAAAACATATTTTGTATACTTCATATTCTTTTTAATTAGTTAAATTTTGTTTTATATATCACAATGCTGATATATTGTTGTTTGTTCCATATAAGCTTGAAAAGAATTTGTGATTTTGTTGTTGAGTATTCTATAAATGAAAATTAGATCAAGTTGATTGCTAATGCTGTTCATATTATTTATATGCTTACTAATTTTTACCCTTATTAATCTAGTAATTATTTTTAGAGTGATGTTAAAATCTTCACCTATAAGTAGATTTATCTAATCTTATAAGCTTTGCCTCATATATTTGATGCTGTGTTGCAAGTGCATCTAAATTGTTGGTTGCTCTATCATCTGGGAGAATTGATTCTTTTATCATTATGTAATTCATCTCTTTATCCCAGGCAGTTTTCCTTGTTCAGAACTCTGCTTTGTCTTAACCTAATATAGCTGCTCTTGGTTAGTATTATTAATGTTAACATGATATATCTTTTGCCATCATTTGTTTTTAACTTATTTGTATCATTATAATTTTAATGTGTTTCTTATGGATAACATATAGTTAGGTGTAACTTTCAATTCTAACAGTCTTTTAATTTAATGCATTGAAACAACTTACATTTAAAAGTGATTATTTGTAATAATTTTATTAATAGTCTATGTTTGCAACTGATTTCTACTGGATGCATCCATTCTTTTTTATTCCCCTGATTTTCTTGCCTTATCTTGTTTTCATTTATGATGTAATAGTATTCTATTTTGTCCCTTCTTTTAGCATCTTAACTATATTTTTGAAAATATTGCTTTCATGGGTAACCCAAAATTTTCAGTACATATTTTAACTAATCCCCATCCACTGTCAATTGGCATCATATATCACATGTAGTACAAGTAACTTTAACAATGTATTCCCAATTCTTTCTTCAAGTTACTTGTTTCATTGCTGTTATTCATTTGACTTATCCATAGGCTAAAACCCGATACATTCTTGCTAACATTTCTTTAAACAAATAGTTATTATTTAGATCAATTAAAAATAAGAAAAATAAAACAATTACACTTTCCTTTACGTATTTTTTTCTTCAAATATATTCATTTCTTTATGTAGAATGCAGTTTATTACCTATATCAGCTTCTGTATGCCTGAACTTTGTTTAATATTTCTTGCAGGACAGGTGCACTGTTGACAATATCCCTCAGTTTTTATTTCTCTGAGAAAGTGTTTATTTGTCCTTTTTGTGAAGGATAATTTTGCTGGATGTGGAATACTAGATTGGCCATGTTTTTGTTGCCAGGTTCCGTGACCCAGGGGAGGCTTAGCTCATTCTCCAGTGGGCTGCTCTTCCAGACTCTTGGTTTCTCAATCACCCAAGAATGGGAGAGGGGACCACACTGGGTGCGGTGTGCTCAACAGTAAATATTGGACCCCAAAGAGTCTGTGCAGACAGTGATTTATTTAGGCAGAGAAAGAGAAAAAGGAGAAAGAAAAAGGTAAGAGAAAAAAGCTTCCATGAGATTGTGGAAGGAGACCCAAATATGGCATCCACCCAGATGTGGGAAATAGGGACTTTTAACCTGGGAGGAATTGCCACCCTATCCAAGCCCTTTGACCTATGAAAGGACTTCCTTTAAACTTCTGCTGGAGTGATTGATCTTTGATTCTTTCCTGCATATGTGAAAATTTAAACAAAGACCTCCAATCCCCGGATGGAGAGGTGGGGGAGGCATGGCACAGAGAAGTTCTAGCTCTCGAAACTACGCCCCCTTGTGGACCTGGGAAGAGAATACATTCCCTCATTTTCTTTCACCTCTTTAAATGTTTTACTATACAGCCAGTGCTCGACTTACGACCACGATTGGTTCCAACAGAGCGGTTGTAACATGATTTGGTCATAAGTTGAGTAGGCTATATGTACAGTACTGTGAAATGATGTTATAAAAATCTTTAAGTCATATTTTATCATAATTTTCTTTCATTATTGTTATATATTACAATTTTCTTTGTTCATTTTATGCCATTTGTATCATCTCTACACCATTTTGTTTCTTATTTTTACATTCATCTGGTTTAAGTAAAACACTGCATTACCAGTACAACTGGTTTAATATTTGCAAAACATACAAAATTACAAAACACAGGTGAATACAAAAATACAAAATACAGGTGTAGAAAATACCATAGGAAACATTTTCCCAATTGCAAAACATATCAAAATATATAAACATGTACGAAACATTTTATTGGCTGCTGGTGCTTGGCTGCGGATCGTTGATGTCATCATCTGAGGCAGCAGTTGGGGTTACCAGAGTTGGTTTTTTCATAAACATGGTGAGCTTTGTCTGAATTATATGTTTCTTTTTTTCTTCATAAATTTCACTATACCGATGAAACACATCGTGCGCCATCCGTTCAATCCTTGCAAATCGTTTGATGTTTGGGTGCATTGCTTCGAAATGTATAAGAAGTTTATTGGGAGGGGTTTGATGAAAAATATCCAAGACACAAAACACAAATTGCTGTACCGAGTCTGGGATGACAGTTGAAACGGTGCACACGGAGATGGTAGTGCTGCCGGAAGCTGGTCCACACTGTCGTACACCCAGCTGGGCAACATTTGCACTGCCAGACGCGGAGCAGTCGTGGCTAGCGATTGTGGTCGTAAAGTCGAATGGTCGTAGTTGCATAGGTCGTAAGTCGATCAATACCTATATACTATTCCTAATCATGTCATTTCTGATGAAAAGGTGACTGTCATTCATATTCTTATGCCTCCACAGGGAAGGCATCCTGTTTTGTTTTGTCCTTCCCTCTGATTTCTTTAAGATTTTTTTCTTGTCTTTGGTTTTCTACAGTTTGAATGTGGGCCGTGTGTGTGTGTGTGTGTGTGTGTGTGTGTGTGTGTGTGTGTGAGTTATTCATGTTATTCATTTCAGCCTTCTGACCCTGTGTTTGTTGCCTGTTATTCACTTTGGAAAAGTTTTTTCTTTTTTCTTTTTCTTTTTCTTTTTTTTTTCAGACTGAGTCTTGCTCTGTTGCCAGGCATCAGGCTGGAGTGCAATGGCGCAATCTCGGCTCACTGCAACCTCCGCCTCCTTGTTTCAAGCAATTCTCCTGCCTCAGCCTCCTGAGTAGCTGGGACCACAGGCATGCATCACCATGCCCAGCTAATTTTTGTGTTTTTTAGAAGAGTTGGGGTTTCACCATGGTCTCGATCTCTTGACCTCATAATCTGCCTGCCTCGGCCTCCCAAAGTGCTGGGATTACAGGCGTGAGCCACTGTGCCTGGCAAAGTTTTTTCTATTATTAATTTAGTGATAATTTCCCTCAGTTTTTATTTATCTGAAAAAGTCTTTATCTTTAAGGACAACTTTTAGTGTGATCATTTATGTTAATATGACTAAAAATTTACTATCTTTAATATTTGTTGCAGCTATATGTGCCAGATGCTTCAAATTCCTCTAGTGTCCTTGTTTTTGTTTTCTCTTGACTTTAATATTACTTAAATACTTCTCAGAGAGAGTCTGTATATACAACTCTTTCAGCTGTAATCTACTGTTATAGTAGAGACTCAATGGCATGATCGTAAGGTGTGAAGAAGATAAAATGGTCTACAGTGGTAAGATTAAATTTACTCTCTTAATGATCTGTGTCTCTAAGCTGTGACCTTTGCAAGTGCTTTTTTTTTTTTTTTTTTTTTTTTTTTTAATTTCTTTCCTTAGTTGCAACATTCCCTGAATGTTCAGGAAAAAATCCATTTTCCTGAAGCTCTGACCCCTGTTGATTATGTATATTATCCCCTAAGGGAAAACATGAATGTCAGAAAGGACTGAAGTGGGAGAAATGATCTTACAGATGAAATAAATCTCAGGAAAAGTCTTTTTTTATGGAGAGTACCTTTTATTCGTGAAAAATCTCTGAAAAACAATGATTACTTCTGCTGTCAGAGCTATGAGGATATCTTTCTCAAATCTTCACCTTGGGAAAAAGGTGGGGCTACTGAAGGAAAAGCCCACACAAATGTGCACTCCCTTGTGAAGCAGGTTCACTTTGTAGTAATTACCAACTTGTCTGAGTGTTGGAGACTGAACACACTCATATGCAACAAGTTACTTGTAGTAAATTTGTTTCTGACAGATGCATATGCATCAAGAGACAACAAAAACCTAGGATCATCAAAAGCTACTTCTCCCAAGGCTTAGAAAGCTGTCTGGGCAGACAAAGTCTCCATGGCATGTGACCCATTTACGCTACCGATGAGAAACCCCATAAAGCCCTGGTACACATTTTTCCTTTCTTTAGATTTTAATTTTGATCTGCTATCATTTGGTTTCTTCCTATGAAAATTTATTTAACAATTATTTTAGTGTGGATCTGTCGAGAAGAAATTGTTTGTTTTTGTATAAAAACAGAAGACTTTATTCTGCCCTCCTTTTTAAAATATATTTTTATTCAATATGGAATTCTATGTAGTCTTTTTTTCTCTTTTTAGTACCCTAAAAGAATATATCTTCTTGCTTATTTACAATGAGCAGTCTACCATCAGTCTTATCATCTTTTTCTCCTCTTTGCATGTCATGTGTCTTTTTTTCTCTGTCTTTAAGGTTTTTCCTTTATCATTGGTTTCTAATGATTTGAGGATAATGGGCTTTAGTGTTATTTTATGCAGGATTTTTGTACTTGAGCTTTGCTAAGCATCTTAGATTTGTGGATTTATAGTACTTTCATATTTGAAAAACAGTCATTACTTCACTTAGTTTTCTGGCCTTCTTTTGGTGACTTCAATTACATGTACCTTATTACCACTCATAAAGTTATTCCATAGCTCACTGTTTCTCTTTTAATTATTTTTATTCTGTGTTTTAATAGTTCCAATTACTATGTCTTCAGATTAGCTAATATTTTCTTTTTGCAGTGTTTAAACTGATGATAATTGAATCTGGTGTGTATTTCCTCCCAGATATTGTACTTTCATCTCTAGAAGTTATATTTGGATCTTTTTGTACTTTATGCTTCTACAGAACTCTGAAAATATGGAAAATTTTAATTATCTTTTCTAGTACCTGTGACAGTCCAGGTTTTATTGTTGTTATTGTTGTTTCTTTCATTTTCATAGGTTATTGGGGAACAGGTGGTGTTTTGGTTACATGAGTAAGTTATAAGACCCCAAAGTAAATTGTGTCATTCTTACATCTTTGCACCCTCATAGCTTAGCTCCCATATAGGAGTGAGAACATATGATATTTGGGTTTACATTCCTGAGTTAGTTCACTTGACTGATTTTTTTTCTGTTTATGGATTATTTCTATCAACATATTTGCATATCTTATAATTTTTTATTGGATGACATACATCATAATCTTTACAAATTGGGTACAAATATTCCTATATTCCTATAAAAATTCTTCAATGTTGTTCTCTGGTGCAGTTACTTGGAAGTACTATACTCCTTTCATGAAGACATGAATGATAGATATGGTGTGGCTGTGTTCCCACCCAAATCTCATCTTGAATTTCCACATGTTGTGGGAGGAACCCAGTGGGAGATAATTGAATCATGGGGGTAGTTCTTTCCTGTACTCATGATAGTTAATAAATCTCATGAAATCTGACACTATTATAAGAGGGAGTTTCCCTGCACAAGCTCTCTCTTTCTGCCTGCTGCCGTCCATGTAAGATGTGACTTGCTCTTCCTTGACTTCTGTCATGATTGTGAGACCTTCACAGCCATGTGGAAATGTGAGTCCAATATAACCCTTTTCTTTGGTAAATTGCCTAGTTTTGAGTATTTCTTTATCAGCAGCATTAAAATCAATTAATACAGTATATTGGTACCAGTAGAGTGGTGCATTGCTGAAAAGATACCTGAAAATGTGGAAGCAACTTTGGAGCTAGGTAACAGGCATAGGTGGGAAGAGTTCAGAGTTCTCAGAAAAAGGCAGGGAAATGTGGGAAAGTTTGGAACTTCTTAGAGACTTGAATGGTTTTGACAAAAATGCTGATAGTAATATGAACAATAAGGTTTAGGCTGAGGTGGTCTCAGATGGAGATGAGGACCTTGTTGGGAACTGGACCAAAGGTGACTTTTGTTATTTTTTAGCCACGACACTAGCGGCATTTTCCCCCTGCCTTAGAGATCTATGGAACTTTGAACTTGAGAGAGATGATTTAGGGTATCTGGCAGAAATTTCAAAGCAGCAAAGCATTCAAGAGGTGTCTAGGGTATGGTTAAAAGCATTCAGTTTTATAAGGGAAGCACAGTATAAAAGTTCAGAAATTTGCAGCCTAACAATGAAATAGAAAAGAAAATCTCATTTTCTTAGGAGAAATTCAAGGCAGCTGCATAAATCTGCATAAGTAATGTGGAACCTAATGTTAATTCCCAAGACAGTGGGGAAAATGTCTCCACTATATGTCAGAGGTCTTTACAACAGCCCCTGCCATCACAGGCCCAGAGGCCTAGGAGGAAAAAAATGGGTGAGTGGGCCATGCCCAGAATCCCTGTTCTCTGTGCAGTCTCAGGACTTGGTCCCTTGTGTCCCAACTGCACAAGCCATGACTAAAAGTGGCCAAGATATTTCAGAGGATGTAAAGAAAGGCCTAGATAGTTAAGCAGCAGTTTGCTGCAGGGATGAGGCTCTCACTGAGAATCTTTGCTTTGGCAGTATGGAAGGGAAAGGTGGGATTAGAGCCCCCACAAAGAGTCCCTACTAGGGCACCACCTAGTGGAGCTGTGAGAAGAGGGCCACTGTCCTCCAGTCCCCAGAACAGTAGATCCACTGACAGCTTGCACTATGTGCCTGGAAAAGCTGCAGAGACTCAATTCCAGCACATGAAAACAGCTAGGAGGCAGGCTATACCCTACAAAGCCACAGGAGCAGAACTGCCCAAGACCACGGGAACCCACCTCTTGTATCACCTGTATGTGAGACCTGGGGTCAAAAGCAATCATTTTGTAGCTTTAAGATTTAACTGCCCTGCTTGATTTCAGACTTGAATTGGGTGTGCAGCCCCTTTGTTTTGCCCAATTTCTCTTATTTGGAACAGCTATATTTACCCAATGCCTGTATCCCCATTGTATCTATGAACTAACTAACTTGCTTTTGATTTTACAGGCTCATAGGTTGAAGGGACTTTCCTTGTCCCAGATGATGCTTTGGACTGTGGAATTTTAAGTTAATGCTGAAATTAGTTAAGAATTTGGGGCACTGCTGGGAAGGCATGATTGGTTTTGAAATATTGGGACATGATATTTGGGAGGGGCCGAGGGTAGAATGATATGGTTTAGCTGTGTCTCTGTCCAAGTCTCATCTTGAATTCCCACATGTTGTGAGTGGAACCTGGTGGAAGGTAATTGAATCATGAGGGCAGGTCTTTCCAGTGTGGTTCTTCTGATAGCAAATAAGTCTCATGAGATCAGACAGTAGGGTAAGGGGGAGTTTCCCTGCACAAGCTTTCTCTTTTTGCCTGCTGCCCTCCATATAAGATGTGACTTGCTCCTCTTTGCCTTCAGCCATGTTTGTGAGGCCTCCCCAGCCACATGGAACTGTGAATCCAGCTAAACCTTTTTCTTTTGTAAAATCCCCAGTTTCGGGTATGTATTTATCAGCAGCATGAAAACAGACTAATACAATGGTCTTTTAAGGTTCACCAGTATTAGATTAGTGTTTATTCTAGGAGTAAATATTTTATAGTACTGAGTCAGGACCTTTCTGTGTACTCCACACATAGCTCCAGGAATTTTGATATATTCCACGCTGGCTGGTTGGAAATGGCACTATTTCTCCCCCTTTGTCATTGTTAGATCTGTTTTCGCGAATTTTTCAGTTGTTTATTTTCTTGGACTTGGGTAGTTCCATCAATGTACTCACTAACTAGTATTCTATTAAACACTCAAGAAGATACCTCTGTAGATATAAAAAGTGATATAAACAACCCAGTGTTTTATGAGCTCTGTATGTTCTAAAATAGCACTGTCTGGTAGGATTTCTGCAACAACAAAAATATTTAGTTTGGTAGCTACTAGCCACTTGCACCTAGGTAGCATTTAGGTGGCTAGTGAGATTAAGGAACTTAATTATAAATTTTACATAATTTTTAATAAATTTATATAGCCACATATTGCTGATGGCTACCATATTAGATAGTATAATTCTAAAATTTCTCAAATCTAAGCACAGTCTTATTTTCAATTAAAGAAACACTATAATTTAACTCCCCCATACACTAGGGGATTACTTCCCCATACACTGGGATATGAACAATGAAAATGCTATAAAACTCTTAATAAATCCATCAGTTGAAAGATCATATAAATGTATATACAACTTAGAGTTTATCAATCACAGACAATACTTTTTTATGTGCATATCTAAAAACATCCATGACAACCAACAAACTGAGTATTCTGAATCAATAAACATAGATTGGTAAAAATGTTCAAATAACCAAGTACTTTAGTTACCTATATTATTTATGAAATAAGTCCCTGAGGGATTATGGGACTTCTTCCTTATAATAAAATGTGTAAATTTAACAAAATATGAAAATTTGAAAAAAGACAAACCTATTTTATCACTACACTCAATTTTGACATTCAGTATTTGTAAATAATATTCCTGTCCAGAACAAAGAGATCAAAATTAGGAAATGGAAATGGTCATCTTGGCTTATTGTATACCTCTCTTGACATCAACCCCTGAACGGCATTTTCCTCCTCTGTACATTGGAGACAATTATTTACCTCATGCCGTTGCTGAGAGTGAAAGGAGCTATGCATATTTCAAAGATTACGACTCTTTGTTTTGTTTTGTTTTGCTCAGAACAATCCCCAGGACTCCGACATTACAACTCAATATAAATATTGACAACAATGAGTATTTACTTTTATTTGTGTATATTATGTGTATACTACAAACATTGCATATACCTCTTAATTACTAAAGCTCACATTTACATGACATTACCTCTAATACTGATGACCAAATCTCACTTAAGTAGCTTCTCTTATTAATCATTTATAGACAGAAAATGTAGGATATGTGATAGTAAGATACAATTCAGATCTTCATGAACTGAATCTATTTGTCAGTTTGCAGATTTGCCCCATTCACCCCCTACTGTTCCCCTGCATTATTTCAACTAGATGAGGTGGTGTAGAAACTACTGATAATTTAGCAAGCTGATAATGGATGCATACCATTTTAACATTACAGCAGGGAGTCCTTGTCTTGCCTTTTCAGTTCACAGCATTGTCGTACAATGTAACACCAATTAACACTTAAGTGATAGAGTTTCAGTTTCTAGGTAAAAACTGAAAATCTTTCATGCCTCTGTACTGGAGTCTACGTAGTTATGATATTTAATCAGCTGAAAGCCCAGGGCATGCACTTGTAGTGGTGTTATTATTTATAATTGAATGCAGCACTGCTGCTGTGGCAAACCTTATTGGCATCATTTGTGTAAGGTTTAATGGTTTCTGTTACTGCTCCTAGCTCCTCACTCACCAGGCTATTCTGCTATAATGTGGCAGAATATTTTAAAAGACTTGTTTGCGACTGAAGTCAGTGCAGGGGAGGAGAAACAGTAGTGAAAGTTGACACAGAATAATTAATTTCCAAAAATAAGCATAATTCTCCTCCAATTCTAATTTTCAACAGATATGGTATTATGACTCAGAAAGGATAAATAGTAATAAATCAAATATCTGTTTTGAAGTTTAAAGAGGTTTTAACATCTTATCTAATCTCACACACACATGCGTGCACACACACACACACACATACACAAAGTAAGGTTTTACAAATCATATTCTAGCAAGCTGTTTTTTGGAATTCTTAAATGCTAAATTCTTGACTATAGCCACAACAGTGACTATAACTGGACAGCTGCTAGCATGGAAATTGACATTACTTTTTATGACAATGTGCATTATATATGATGTCAATAGTATTACAATACAATTGTATCTCAAATAGACCCGCACAAATTTCTCTCAGTCAATGCACATTAAGTACTTACACAATTTTATCTTTATGGGAACACTATAAAATATTTTCTATTAGACAAAAATAATGGGCTACTACTGAGGTAAATTTCACAATTATAATTTAATAACTGCATGTGCTTCATCACTTCTTCCAGTATCTTTTCCTCTAATTTTCATTCTCATTCTCATTTTGTTATTTAAATGTGCATCTGATTGTCTCATTTATTGATTGATTTTTCCGACAACACAGAATTCACTAAGCTATACAGCCTATATTTTAAGGATGATGCTTTGAACAAGATAACTTGAAAATTTTTTAAGCAAATCCCATAGCTACAAATCCAGTCTCCATAGAGTTCACATTCCTCTATAAATATCCTTTTGAGACAGGCTATCATTCTCCCTTTCAACTTCATGCCAGTGCAACAAAGATTAGAAATTAGAACCACTAAATTAGAACCAAAATGATTAACCTACACATTCCACGTGCAATGTCCTTGAATCAGAAAATCTACGGCCAAAATAAGACATAACCTCTGTCTTTTCTGCTTGCTGACTTTTCCCTAAGTTTTGACACTCAGAGCTACTGTAAGAGACTATGGTTTTTACCACTACACTAGTCCTTCTATGAGGAAAATATACATCTAAGTAATGATATGGGAAATACAGTAATATAGCCAAGTTCACTCCATCTGTAATTTTAAATGACACATAAACAGCAATATTAACAAACACCTATAGTAGAGATGTAAGGATTAAATGAATTTGCACATGGAATGACCCATTCATGATTGTTAGCATATTGCACATACTTTTAAATATTAGTTTTTTCCTTTTACTACTTCTACCAGCTAGAGAACAACAGTACATGGCAGTCTACATACTCTACCATATTTTATGATCTACAAATTAATGACATTAGAAAGGAAATAAAGATATATTAGGAATTCACTGGATGGGGATTTAAACGATATGGGGTTGAAATTCAGATATGCTACAATTAGCAGGCTTCCAGTTTCTATAATTCTCAAGGGTTAAGAGTAGATGAGCTGGTAATTGAAGGATTATTTTATAATTTTAGAGAGAATTAATTGCAAAGTAGTTTACTCTTCTTAAAGTACAAAGAATTATATGATACAAATATTAGCTTTTAATTTATTTAAGTGATTAAATATATTTCCCTGTGAATTAATATGATATTAAATCTAATCTAAGATGTTTATAATTATATGCAGTACTTCTTCCCTACCTTCATCATGAATGATAAATTAACAGGAAGCTAACTTTGTTTTCACTAACTTGCAATTTCAGGATGGGCATAAAAAATGAAATATGTTCAAAATGAGCTAGGTTATTATGACTAACTGATATTATTTATCATTATATGTGTGATTGACCAATACTTACTGTCACTATGTACTATCAACTATGTTTAAATGTGAGAGCCAATTACAGAATATCAATTCTAAAAAATAAAAGACAAAAGTGGACATTGCACATATTTGATTGGGTAAAGAAAGCCCTGTGTGGAGGCTTGAGTTCATTAGGGCAGATAAATGCAATCATGCCTTTTGCTTAGTAAGCTGAGACCTGGAATTGCTTGGTGAACAGCATTAATAGCGACCACTTTCTGTTATTTTAAAAAAGTGTTTTCAAAAATTTTCAACGTAATTTATTTTTTCATAATCAAAATAAATGTAATAATGATTGTTTTATATGCTTAGGGCTACTTGAGTATTCTTAAAATTCTTTAGAATAATTTATATTATTTAATATAATATGATGATTATTTGTAAAATTCATTTCGGGAAAGTTATTTATTGTTTAGATATTTTAATTTGCAAAATATTATTTTATTAAGAAAATTACATAGTTACACCATTAAAAACTGTTACTGTGCATTTTAAAGATTAAAAATTGTTCATGGTATAATGTAATCTTACCAAATTTATTTAGTTAACCATGATTTACTTTTTTAACATTATTGATATTTTTTCTATTTTAAAAAAGATTCACTTTCTGTTACATCAGCCAATATTCTACTCCAATTGTTGAAATATACTTTAAAGAATAGAACACTTATTGACCATGAGATGGTTGATGGCAATGGTTCTTAAATGGGTTGTGGGAGAGGGTAGAATTTCGTACCCCAAGGGACATTTGGTAATGTCTGCTGACATTTTTGATTATTTTTACAGTCAAAAGGTGCTACTTGTTTCTGATTAAGACCAGGAAGGTTGCTAAATGTCCTGCAATATACAAAATTGTCTTGAGTTAAAAGATAAAGCAATAGATGTTGAAATACCCAGAGAACAACTATAGAGAAACAGTCATCATCTTGAGGATCTTGGAGGGAAAAGGGGGAAATAGATATGAGTGTTCATTAAAGCTAGACTCTTGTATAAGTGCTAGTGAAGTTATTGTCGTAGAGAAATGCAATGATTCTCAGGGATAAATGTGTTAGCATGAAGAGAGCAGGGGAAAAAAATCTTGGTTTCTCATCCCTCCTTTAAATTGCCTATGCTTTCATTATCCAAATCCAGCTCAAACAACTGTCAAGAGAGCCTTGAGTGCTCAGGGTTTTTGGCCTGAAAAGGGTGGAGGATGAAGCTAGAATGGTGGCAAATAGAGGAAAACAGCAGACCTGTTTAGTTTGTTTTGAGTTTTCATCATGCTATCTGGATTTTCTTGGTCTTCCTAAAAATAAATAGCGAGAAGAGAATTTTGATAAAACTTTTTTTTTTTTTATTTTCAGGATATTGTGTTTCCACTGACACACTAAAAAACAAGTGAGAAATTTGAGAAATTCAAAACTTATGTTAGATCATAATCTTCTCTTTCTTTCTATAAAAATATTTTACATTAAAATTTCACAGTGTAAGATTATTTGGAACAGTTGTTTCCATTCATATTTTTGTTTAATATATATTTCTCAGGAAAAAAATGTTCTCAACTAATGGCTTAAAGCAATTAAATCTGTGTGGGAGCCTAGGTTTTGAACTTGCAGAATATTATTACCTTATAATCTAACTGTATTAAAAATCTACATTATAGGGAGCTTATTTCAGTGTTTCCTTTTTGTTCTTAAAACTGGACCCCTAACTGGGGATTAAATTAAAATAAGTCTTTTTATATATGGCTCCCACTGGAATGTAAATTACAATTCTAAGATTGCTGGTTCTCATGGCCTATCTGCTATTTTTCTATTACCGCTTCTAATTTTAGTATGCACTATTAGTGTGTTTTGCATATAATGAGAATAGGATAGCCAAAATGGAATAAGATTAAAAGGTAAATCACGTAGGTCAGATCAGCTTCTGTCTGCAGGCTGATTGGATGTTCTTTTCAGCATAGGCAAGTATGGAGCTTGTCTTTTACTATTCAGACTATACAAGTAAAATGTTTTGCCTTTTTTTTTTTTTTTCCTATTTTCAGGTGAGATTTTCAGCTTGGAGATTAAACAAACAAGTAAACAAAACAAGAAGTTTTGAGGCTGGAAACAGATCTAGTTTTTTTTTATGTTTTGATTAATTTCTTGCTTTAGCTCCATTTCCTAATGGTCTCTTAATAGTCTGAAATGTGGACTATAGCAATGCTCCTTAAAGTGTGACCCACAAAAGAGAAACAGTATCACCTAGGACACTGATACAAAGGAAAGGTCATGAACCCCATCTCAGACACCCTGAATCAGAACTTCTGGAAATCCAGGAATCAGCATTTTCAGAAGGCTTCCAGATGATGCTGATGTAGGCCAAAGTTTAAAAAGCAGTATATTAAAGGACTTATTTAAAATCCGAAGAACTTCTTTAAAATGTTAATATAATGTATAATTCCTGAGCACATTGCAGAGATTTATAGTTATTTTCATTTTAAATTTCTCAAGTCAAATATACTATAAACAATTATTTGAAAATTGTTAACTAGATATGTTTATTTTAAAGTATTACATTTTTATCACAAAAAAGGTTATGACAAGAATTGCCTGCTATTTCAGATTTGTCCCTAAATTACTCCTTTTCTGGAAATAATATAGGCTGATCACACATAAAAATTATGCTTAACTAAATATGACATTGGAAAGAAATGATTTAAGGTTATTATTCTCCCGTTTCTTCTAATGAGATTGAATGAAGTATCAAAAATCTAAACTTTGCTTGAGGCAATTAGAATTATCAGCCTTCATTCAAAATATTTTTTTGGTGTAGAATAACAACATGTGTGCCATTCCCACACAGGGCATAAAAAATAATCTGTTAAGGTAAATAAAGTTAAATAGTAAGATTTTTACATATAAAATTAGATTGCCACAATTATCAAAATAAAAAATAACCACAGAAATAAAAAATTTTGAAGTCAGTATAAAAAAATAAAATTTATCATAAATTGTTAATGTACCCCAAAACAAAAGATACAGTCCCTGCCCTTAAACGGCATTTCAGTAATTAATAATAGGAACATCAAGTTTCTATATTACTAATCCAGTCAGTAATCCGTCGTCTTCAGTTTTATTCTAATTCTCACTTTGCCAAATTATATGGACAAGTTGCTAAACTATCCAGACTTTAGTTTCATTATCTGTATTAAAAAAAAAAATAACAGTGCCTAATTTGTAGATTAGTATAAATACTAACCTATATAATACATGTGAAGCATTTCAGAGTATCTGGCTCTCCAAAATGAATAATAACCATCATTAGCTCAAATTTCAAGCAATAAGTGAATAGATGGCTTTAGTTATTTTGTTCTCAACCATTTTATTTCTCCACCAATACTTGCGTTATGTTTCTTTCTCCCCACACCTACGTTAATAATTCCACATACTTGCAACCAATCCAATGGCACTTCACAGAAGACTATGCAAAATACGTTTAGAACACTTTTTCCAAAAAAAAAAATTTTTGCAAAGCACTTACACATTAAACAAGTCATTCTAGACTCACTTTTCCTTATCCTATATGTCTTTTCAAAAAGATAGCCTTTGCAATGCTATGTTCCAAACATGTTTCAGCACTTTCCCCATCTCCACTACTGCTAACATGATCAGACAGCCTCTCTTTTTAGTATTTCTTGATGTCTGTTCTCCTTCTTATCACTTTATTGACGTGTCCATTTTAGAGCAAAAGTTTTATATCTCTAAAGAAAGCAAATTGTGACAGGAACTAGGAATTCTAGGCAGTATCATTAGAAAGAAAAATACATGAGAAAAATGTGAAGAGAGTCATATCAATGTAATTGATTTTGAAGAAAAAGAGCCATTTAAGGTGGCCCTATTAGCATGTCACAGTTATAATTAATGACTATCAAGTTCATGTGAATAGTTTTCACTTAATTGTTTATTGAGTGAAGAAATAAGTTAGTAGACAACGCATATTACATTATTTAACTTTACCCCCCAAAATGAACACTCTGAATGAACAAGAGGAAGAGAATTAGACAGATAAGTCCTGGTTTAACATCTTTTAGCTAGAAATCAAAAGGGCCACATAATCATCTGGATATATATCATTGGAAAATGGAATTTGGCAAAATGAGCAGTGAGAAAATGAACATTAAAAAAATGGTTATATTTTTAATTTCCATAGTCATAGACAAAGGTTAATTACTAATTACTACTGGGAGTTAAATAATTTCATTTTAATACATATCATTTAAAAATTCTATTTACCACTCTATCCTTGACATCTAGCAGGGTGCTGGAAAAGGACAGTGGATCAATCAGGTGATTTTTCAAAGATCAGTTGATGAAAGGGCTGTATAAGTAAATCGGTGTATCTCTCACAGGAAACAAGCCAGGTTATTAGCTTGAACCAAAGAATAATTTCAGTGGAATTCCTTACCTAGGACTATCCTCCACTGAGTGACTCCACGGGGCTGCTTTATCACAAAACAAAAAGTCATTAAGGCAAGTCACTTAATACCTATGAGAAATAGATATGGCCAGCTGATCTAGGAAAAATTTTTCAACATAGGCGTTGGAAAATAATAGAAAAATTATCTTAAAATCTAAACTATATATCACAGTGTCTCCATATAAAAGATAAACCTGAGGGAAGCCTGAACTTATATGACAAAATACCAATTACTGAAATTTACAGAGTCCTTTCATACAAATTATAATCAAAGGGGACTCTGATGGGTCCTAAATTTGACCGTAATGGCTTGACACCAAAATATAGACACTATGAATTAAATTTCAGGAGAGAATGTAAATGCATGAGTAGGGAAAGCTGAATGAGAATGCAACTTTTCTAACGTGCTGTCTATTCCCTGGTCTAAAGCACCAGAGAGTACAATCTATTGACATTTTTACAACAGTATCTCAGAAAAGTTCTCTATGTCCTGACTTGATGAGACTTCAAGTTGTTTCTAGTGTCCTTTGGAAACATAGGCTGTTTTTATAATTATCTTCCCTAAAGAGTTTCTCCAGCAGTCCCTGGGAATGGGAAATTATTACCCGTCATGAGACCTGTTACCTGTAACTTAACATTTTTTTTCTGCTCTTATGTTTACTTTATTTGCCAGCCAGCATCCTGCAATGCTTGCCGTCATTGGCTGTGCCATACCTGGGCTTATCTGATCTATTGACTTCTATGTTCTTTTTCATTATTAAATTCATCATGAACACTCCTCCTTGTCTCTTCCTCAGCTTTTTCAGGGAAGTTCTTGGTCCCAGAATGGAACAATTCCTTAGCTAATACCACCTATCTGAAGGGAGTCAGATCAAATAACAATTGGGCATAGTTTGACATTGTATCAGAAATTATCTTTTAATTTTGCTGTTTAGCCTGATCTTTCTGATCCAGACAGCCTCATTTCTTCAGTTATATTTTTCCTTCTAAGTTTCTCATTTCTCATTCTCTATTACCAGCTTCTGGGACACTTAGTAAAGGGGTTGAGATAAACTTTTCTCCCCATTAAATCAGAGGGTATCACCGTGTATGTTTTAATATTCTCCAATGCTCTGAGCCTGTTAAGAGGGACCTTGCTGCTAGCTATGAAATTAGATTTCAGAGGACCTATATAGAGAACCATACAGGCTAGGTATTACATATGTAACTAAGTATATATATATATATTTAATTTAGAGAAGCACTGACAAAGCCAATATAGTCTCACAAATTGATATAGTTTGGCTGTGTCCCCACCCAAATTTCATCTTGAACTGTAGTGCCCATAATCTCCATGTGTCATGGGAAGGATCCAGTGGGAGGTAATTGAATCATAGTGGTATTTACCTTCATGCTATTCTCCTGTTAGTTAGTGAGTTCTTATTAGATCTCATGGTTTTATAATGGACTTTCCCCTTCCTCGCTCTACACTTCTCCTTGCTGCCACCATGTGAAGAAGGATGTGTTTGCTTCCCCTTCTGCCATAACTGTAAGTTTACTGAGTCTTACCCAGCCCTGCTAAACTGTGAGTCAATTAAACCTTTTTCGTTTATAAATTAGTCTCAAGTATGTCCTTATTAGTAGCATAAAAAAGACTAATACATAAATAAACCTCTTATAAAAATAGCAATTTTGAGTACTGATACAGAAATAATTAGATTAGATGCTAGAGGTAAGAAGATAGTCATGGTTATTTAGTATAACAAGTTATACTCCAATGAGCTTTTAAATCTAAGGAATAATATCAAGGATGGAAAAATCTGAGCTGCATGAACTGTTTCTATAAATCAACAATGCTTGAGTATTGGCAATGTAAAAATATTTTTGTTGATTTCACTTGTGGAAAATGATCCTGAGACAGAACTTTGCTACTACTCTTTTTGTAACCTATACTTTAATCCTAGGGAGTCAGACCAAATAAATCATGCACATTGAAGTTAAAGACAAAATTAAATTTGCCAAGGTGTTAAAACAATACAAAATAAGTCACATCACATATGAGTTTTCTGGTAACCACATTAAAAAATGAAAAGAAACAAATATTATTAATTTTAACAATATATTTAATATATCCAAATGTTATTAGTATATCCCAAATATTATCATTTTATTATATAATCAATACAAAAATTGTTTTTTTACTAAGTTTTTGAAATTTAATGTGTATCTTTACAAAGATGTCAGTTTGGACTAACTACATTTCAAGTGCTCAGTAGTTTAACATGGATATTGGGTACTCTACTGAAAATTCAGCACTAGATTTTTGCATCTGTTTCCAATAGATTACATTGTACTTATCTATTTCTAATCTCTCTTTTAAGTCAAAGTCATAATTTTTAATCTGAACTAATTTATTACACATAACATATATTTCTACAATGTATTGCAAATAGTATCAATGTGATTCTAGGGGTACTATGCTTTAATATAATTTTGAAAAGAATAAATATGCTTTAGGTAAGTGTGTGCTTTTTGGACAAAATTCATATAGGCTTAAAAAACATTTATACAAGCAAAATACAGAGTAGGCTGCAGTCTGTTTACACATCTATTTAGGATTTAGCTCATGATGTACAGAGAAACCTTTAGGCTGAACTTAAAAATATACAAGAAAGTAGCTTTAAGCTAAACTTGTTTAACATAGCATTCCAGAATTATAAAAAAAATATGAAAAATAATATGATCAAAAGTATTACTTTAATAAAAGCCTACTTATTAATTAAAGCCCTATTAATAAATTATAGGGTATAGTAATTGATTTAACCTGGAAAAAATATAACTTTAATATCAATTGACTTAATCTAAAAACCTATGAGATCACCAGTTCACTGTGCTGTGTAGAGATACAACTAGAGCCCAAATCTATGAATAGTTGGTGAACAAAGACATCAGCTACATTTTTTCTGCCTACATTAGCAATGCTGATCTTAGCGAAGGTCACAGAAATTACCCCTATTTGATCACAGCCATCTGGCTAGTGATCTCAACTAAAGATTTTAGATACGCAAAATTCCTTGTGAAATTGGATTAAAACCTTTAAGTAAGCCTCAGGAGGCATTGCTAAAAGAAATCTCTTAACTCAAGTGCCAGAACCATTCAAAAGGGTCCTTAAACTAAGATCCCTGGTAATGTCCAGCATTTTGCATAACATCAGCAGAGGCTGGGCTGAAGGATCCATGAAGCAGAATTTAAAAAAATGTTTAAGAGATAATGGCCGGAAAAGATGCCATTAGTACAGTGGTGGCTGAAGGATCAGAGTCCTTCTACTTCTGTTTAAGTGAGAGAAGCTATTATTTTTCATTTTACTTAGGGTGTCTCACGATTTTCATGACCAGTCACTGTTCCTCCCAGTAATTTCTGATAGGGTCATTGACTTTGGAGAAATGGAGAGGAGTTTAGACACCCTTATAGCTCACTACTAAATCCTCAGAAATTGGAGAAGTTTCTTCTAGCTACTTACTTGCTTAAAAGCTGAAAGTAAATGGCCCAGCCATGACAACATATCTTAATTTTACATTAACAGAGCTCAGGTTGGCTCTGCCACTGTTGTGACATATAAGAACCATTGGGAATTTTCTTGGTGTGACTATGTGTTATCGATTTTTATAACTTTAAAACATATTTTGTGGTTTTAACTTAATTTGCAACATGAATAATACCAAACATAAAATAATACAGTAGTTTGCTAAAAACAATTAGCAAAATTATTTGTGGGTGGAAGTGAAAACAAAATCAATTTCATTTACAAAGAGAGAACAACATACATGCATGGCAATGTAGTTAGAAAAACTACCTCAATTTAAGTTTACTTTAGTCATCAGTTTGAATTAGATTATTATAGAATGTCACAATTGTGTGGGGTCTAAACTAGCCAGGCATAAGAATTATTTGAGACAGTTTTAGAAATATTAATTCTGAGATTCTGAACAAGATACTAACCAGTATGTACTTAAAGTTTCCCAGCTTGACTAAACAACACAGGTTTATTTCTTTCTGACACTAAAACCGTCACCTCCATTTTCTTAAAGCATTTATTCAATAAAGCTTGCAGTTATAAATTTTTCTTCTGCCTCTTTTTGTTAATGTTCTATTGTGATATTGTGCCAGAATTGCTAGCCTTTGCTTTAGTTATTTAGTAATAACTAAAATAAGCAGCCAAGAATAACTAAGATCTGTGTGTAAACAAATGCTTATTTTGACTTCTGTAAACCACTGAATTAACAAACAGAATGACAAAAGTCCCCTGGCCCTTGGAATGTCCGGAGACCCCCGCCCTCGTCTCCACCCAGGAGGTGAATTACAGAATCCCCTGGACCTTGGAATGTCTGGAGACCCCCGCCCTCGTGTCCGCCCAGGAGGCGAATCACAGAATCCCCTAGCCCTTGGAATGTCCAAAACCTTTTCATCCCCATCCCCGCTCCTCACCCCCACTCCCAAGGTGGTTTTTCGGGTATAAAAAGTCTTGGCACCCTCCTTTTGATGCCACAGGTTGGAGAGACGTGAGTCCTCTGTGGTCGCCGGCATAATAAATGACCCTGCAATCTGGCATACTTTTGTCTTGGTGCTAACTTTCTATGCTCGGTCCAATACAACACTATAACTCAGGAATGTCTTTATAAGGACCTGAAAGCCATTTCTTTAAAATGCAGTAATCAAGAAAGTTAGTGCTCATATATATCTCTTAGTCTCATGGGAGGGGAGAAGCTTTAGATAAGTCTCAAAATTAGCAAACACAGGTGGTCTGATTATATGGACCACTACCCTTACCGTTGTTTTCCTGCTTTCCCACTAGCTCACCACGGAGCTTCAGAACTCTCCTAGCTTTTGTTTTAGGGAAATTGAGTTCAGGTTTTCCCCCCAATTTTAATATTCTTGAATCAGGTTATCCTGTCTGTTTAACAAGCTCAGTGAAATTTTTCTTTGGCAGTACTTTAAAAAGTTAGCTTATATCACAGCTTTCTACTCTTCTGTCTCTTAACCTATTAAAATGACCAGGAGCTCATACTAAAAGTAATACCACATCAAAGTATAAATATCAATAGCATTCGCATAGGCAGTAACATTTAAGCTTAAAATCAAATCAAGAACTCAATCCTATTTATTATAGCCACACACAGAGAAAATACTTAATATTTTTAACCTATGAGGTAGAAGATCTCTACAAGAAGAACTAAAACACACTGATGGAAGAAATTACACATGACACAATCAAATGGAAAAATATCCCATGTTATGCATTAGAAGACTCGGTATCATTAACATAAACATACTACCCAAATAAATCTTCATATCCATCACAATTTCTATCAAATTACCAATGTCATTTTTCACAGAATTAGAAAAAACAATCTTAACATTCATATGGGACCGAAAGAGAACCTGAATAGCCAAGGAAATACTAAACAAAAAGAACAAATCTGGAGGCATTGCATTGCCTGATTTCATATGATACAGCAAAATTATAGTAAGTAAAACAGCATGGTAATTGTATTAAAATGGTCATATAGATCAATGATACAGAATACAGAACCTAGAAATAAAGTTGCATACACACAACCAACTAATCTTCGACAAAGTTGACAGAAATAAACAACAAGGAAAAGACAACCTATTCAATAAATGGTGCTGGAAAAATTGGCTAGCTATAGGCAGAAGAATAAAACTGGACCCCTATCTCTCACCATATACAAAAAATAACTCAACATGGATTAAAAACTTAAATGTAAGACCCAAAGCTATAAAAATCCTAGACGAAAACCTAGGAAAAACTCTTTTGGACATTGGCCTAAGCAAATAATTTATGTTGACAATCTAACAATGGGTACACATAGACATAAAGATAGAAATAACAGATACCAGAAACTTGAAAAGGAGGAACGACAGGAATCAGAAAAGTATGAAAAATTATCTATTGGGCATAATATTCACTATTTGGATGATGGGTACACTAGAAGCTGAATCCTCACCATGACATAATATACCACATGTACATGTTCCCTCTGAATCAAAAATAAAATAATATTATCCTTTAAAAGGGATAGATTCACAATGGCACTGAGAATAGGTAGAATAGCCATAAGTGGCTCAGACTTAAAATAATTTTCTGAACATAACAGTGGATAGTTTGAAGAATGCACAAAAGCACAGGAAATTACACATCAAAATTAATGGGAGGAGATGGCAGAGGTATGAAATAATTTGCCATTTTTAATGGAGTTGTTTTGGAGAGTGATTTCAAGGTACGTGTCTACATATCTCAGAAGCAAAATGGAGAAATAGGACTGTAACCAGAGTAATCATTTGCCAGTCTGCATAGGATAACTATGCCAGTTGTCTTAGTCACTCATTCTGTATCTTTGTACATCAAATATTTTTGACAGCAGTACTGGCTTTGTGCTAATACAAAGATCTGTTCTCTAAACAACTAAAATATTTGCTTGATAAAATGGCTTTGAATGAAAATTCCAGAAATTTCACATATACACTGCTTATATAATATGAAATATTAATCTTATATAACTAGAAGTCTGGGGAAAAGGCTAATTATGAATTGGCCTTTTATTCTCCACCTTCCTCAGCACAACACCTCATTTTTATGCTTGTACTGTCATTGACTCAAAATGGACTCACATGCAAATACAGCAACGCAGAAACAAAGGAAAATCTATTTTTATTGAAAATTTAGCAGAGGCAGCTAAGGACTTCTCTTTTTAGTTTCTACTGACAAAATTGAACCTGATATTTGTCTCATATCTAAACAAAAATTGTTTACTAGAACTATGTTTAGCTTGGAGAAATCGTGATTTATGCCCCGAGTCAAGGCCTCAATTATTTTAAATTAAGGAACACAAAACACACAAATAAAAAATGGGGTTGTTTTAACACAATATAAGATGGTTAATCAGCTGTTAGATAAGCAAGAATGTTTGCCTTATAGTCCTCTTGCAGCAGGTGCTAGTCATCTACAGTTATAACATCCGTAATTTTGTATATGGAATGTTGACATCAGGCCTAGCTGATATTTACCCACCCAGTATGCTAGTCAATTTGCTTTGTCCTTATCTGGTATAAAGAACCAAACTCCATGCAAGGGATAGGGAAAAAGAATAAGTAGGCCTTCATACTCTCTACTTCTAATATATATCTTAGTCTTCTCATATATAGATACAAATGGAAGTCAAGGATTAGCAGACGTTTGAAGAAACAGAAAATGTACAATATGAACAAACATGATTCAAGAGATGGGGAGAAGTTAGAAGATACATTCAATGAAAATGTTGAGAAATAAAGTAGAAACTTGTTTTCTCTTACAACATGGAAGATAAAGACAAAAACATGGGGAAAGTGAAAGAACAGTTAAGATAGAGTTCAGACATCCAACATACTAATCCTGAAATTGCCAAAAACTTCCCTACTCGTCCAGAATGTTTTCTTTGAAATACAGAGAAACGTAACTCAAACTTGTTTAACCAATAAAGACAATTTTGGGGTCTCCCATCTAAAAATTATTCTAGGTGTAAATGCTAACATCAGGCATAATATATCCAGAAGGTCCTTTTTGAAGCCACAAGCTGTCAATTATTATTTTTATTTGTCTCTGTCTCTAGGCTCTTGCTTTAAAAAAAAATACTGTTTTGGCTTAATTCTAAGCTAAATTCTAAGCTGGACTCTCTTCACGTGGTAGACTTATGCAAAGTTGTATCGGCTTTGTAATTCTAGCAAAGTGAAAACTTAATGGTCTTAGTGTTTTCAGCGAAAGTCTTAGGCTGCAAATAATTCAGTTACATTCGTTGGTCTGAAGTAATACATTTATCCAATATTTGGCACCAGTCTCACTGGTAAGTCTTGGGTCACAGGTCCGTATCTCAAGCCAAAATGTGGAGTCAGACTTGCCTTAATACATGGACTCAGTGTGTGGAAGGATAAATTTTTTTTACAGGAAAAGTATGTTGGCATTCAAAGAAGGGTGGGAAAATGCTGAACAGATTGAAAACAACACTTCATTAGATGCATTATGCCAAACAAGATGAAGGAACACACACATGCATATAGACACATATGCACATGTTACTATACAAATCCTAATAAAATTTCATAACAGATAAAGGGAATCTCTTAAAAGTTTTAGGAAAAGACAAATGGATGATTTATAAAGGGGTAAGGATAACATTGAGATCATGCATCTTAAAAGCAACACTAAGTGCTGTAATATATGGTGACAAAGTGTTAAAAATGAGAAATTTTTTTCAAAGCAAAATTCTATGTCTACTAAAGCTACTAATTATGCCTGAAGAATAAAAACATGCTATCAAAAATTAACAAATTTATCTCTCTGTACCTTTTTTCTACTCCAGTATATTATTAATAATTAAAAAAAAATAGAAGTCCTGCAATCTCAAAAAGAAGATTTTTGAGAAATGGGTAGTGCTTTAGGGTAGTACTTTTTCTTAAGCAATGCAATGATGAGAAATCTCATAATAATAATCATAGAATATTTCTAAAAGGAAATTAGTATAATTTAGAAAAAAAGTAATTCAAGAACTCCAAGTTTCTTAAAAATGAGTTAATATTTTCTTCCAAAGCAAAATTCTGTATCTACAGTAGAAAAGTAAAAACATTCACTTAAAAGTCTATTTATAATATAGATTCCCCTTAGGATATAGTATATGTATATTATATCAAAGAAAAACAATGTGATTTAAAATCAAGAAAAAACACAAACTCTATAATAAATTCATGGGGCAAATAAACTAAAGAGTGCCACAAAATTAATGAAATGTTGTATCATTGGAGTTTACTCGCCGTTGACAGTTGGAACATTGTTTGAGAATCACTGTTTAATATACTTTGGATTTACACTTTTACAGGTAGAGTATATTTCTATAGTGACTAGTGTTTGCATAATTGTAGTAATTTAACTATAGTTTAGTAGTTTTCAATTTTTAAAATTTATATCTATATCATCTTTAACTGCTGAGCAGGCTGTAGAGATTAAAAACCCTAATAATATAAAAGTAATGGATTAAGTGACAAAATATGGAAGTCATGAGTAGAAGAAAAATTAATGGGAAGGATAGAACCCAAACTTTCTCATATAATATAATATAGATTCAAATGATACTTTCTAAATTTAGTGACTAAAGAAATGGAAATTTGTTTTAAATAAATTCAAAACTAGCAATAATAATGTGACCAATACATTTGAAATGAGCTTAAAGATAGATAATACTTAAATTCCTTGATATTTTTATAAAGCATCAGTAGACATCAACTTTTAAAAATAAATGTCTAAGTAAATTATAACAGTTAAGAATGTAATCAGGCAAGTGCAAACTTAAATAGTAAGATTGGATAGCCACTTTTGAGACTCAGCTTGGAAATAATAGAATAGGCAGAATTTTATTTCCATTTTCATTCTTCAAAACAGAATAATAAAACTAACTTAAAGCAAATTTTAAAAGTATTTATTTTTATCATGCAGTCAAAGTCTACTGAGTCAGATATTCTGAGATAGTGCTGATAGGGCATATTTTTTAAAAGCTCCCTGGCAGCTTTCTTGCACAACAAAATTTGAGTATCCAAACATTATATTGCTTTAAATCCTTTTGATAATATCTTCAATTTGAAATTTTCTGTTTTATAATCTATATTTTAACCATTTAATTTTAAAGAATATTCTATGTAAAAGTTTAAAAAGTAATCATTTGAAATAATCTTCACATATTTCACTTTTAAACCATGTATCATATACTTGCTAAACTATTAACTCACTCTGATAATAAATATATGTTTAAAAAGCATTTACCCAAAGAAACAAGTTCTACATTTAAAGAGTTGAAATGTAAATATAATGAGACAACTCATCATAGTCACACATACTCAATACTTGCAATAGATGGAATGTTTGTGTGTCCCCAAAATTTTTATGTTGAAACCTAACTCCTAATGTGATGATAGTAGAAAGTTGGGATTTGGGGAAATGACTAGGTAATGAGGGTAGAGCCCTCAGGAATGGGATTAGTGTTCTTATGAGGAGCTGAAGAAATCAGAGCTCTCCCTTTCCATCATGTGAGTATACAGCAAGGAAGGCACTTTCTATGAACCATGCATAGAAAGCTCGAAGGAGACACTGAATCTTCATCTTACGCTTCCTAGTTTTCAGAGCTGTGAGAAATAAATTTTTGTTTTTAAAAGCCACCCAGTGGATGGTATTTTGTTATTGTACCCAAATATATTATGACAATATACATTGATTCTAGGCTTTTATTTCATGACTTCTCTTTATGGCCCAATCTGTATTTTATTATACTTAAATTTTAAAAAGATGTCATTGCTATTTTTTTACTGGAAGTAAAGCTTTTTAGGTTTTTTTGTTATTTTCATTTTTAAGGCTATGGAAAAAGTACTTCTATCATAATTTTATTCTTGATATCAGCTTCGGCAAAGTCAAAATATAGAAATGCGTGTGTGTGTGTGTGTGTGTGTGTGTGTGTGTGAGACAGAGTAAGGTAATGGACATATATATATATATGTACATATGTGTGTATGTATGTAGATATATATATTACTGCTGAAAATCACTTCTGAAGTCTCAGTGGTCAGGGTTTACTAGGAATTTTAATTATTAATTTAATGAAAAAAATCATTATACCCTTTTTTAGAGAAAGTGTGTTTAAGACTTATTTTTTAGATTCCATTTATTTCAAAGTTATCCTATATTTCAAATTTACTACCTCCATATGCATTAAAAGTTTTACTTGAAACTGTTGTTGCAAACATTAACCTAGTTACCTAAAATATATTTGACCTAAAATATGGAAGATCTATTTTGTACTTATTTTTTTAATTGACTCAAAATTTAAATTTTATAATATTAGACTCTATTTGTCTTAACACTAAATACATAGAAAATATGTTTTAATATCCTAGAAGATACAATTAATTTTTCTTTTTTTTTCTCTTTCATCCATTCTTCAAACATTTAGACAGTGTCTACTATGCATGAGGCTCTGTATTTGCCAATATGTAATTGACTGGGCAAACTAGAATAAATATTACATACAGTATATATATATATATTTTCTAGTTTTATATGTTATATAATATGTATAAGGTATATAATGTGTGTAACATATTATACATAGGTTGTATATTATCATAAATAACATAATATATATACTGTTATGTATACTAACATATATAATGTGTATAAATATATTACATGCATACAACATATATAAAATATATTTTATGATATACACATATATATTTTATATATGTTGTATACATGTAATATAAACATATATATGTGTAAACATTATATGCGTGTATACATATTATTAAAAAAAGAATAATATGAAGCTAACCTAAAAGAGTGGTCAACATAGTAAATAGTCACATGAGTTGGTATTTGAGGTGATTCTGAAGATAAAAATATGTGGATAAAGCAACTTAGTGGATGGCCATTCTAGTAACTTCTAGCACCAAGAAGAAGGAACATGTATAAAGATATAACATATTCATCAAAAGCTAGGCTAACGACAACTGAGTTGCTAGGTGTTGAAGTATTAATTAAGACAATAACACAAAATAACAGTAACTAAAATCCTTAATCAGTTAATACGATACTTTAAGCAAGAGACGAGATATAAGAAAGCATTGGCTCTCTCTAAATGTTCTATTTTTCCCCATGGAATGATACTGGGTGAAGGTCGGGTAGATCGATGCCACATGGAGAATTCTAACCACGCAGGGAACTGTGAACAAAAGATTATTGCTACTCTATGGTCCCAGATATTGAGAGTAAGAGGGGAAAGCACTAGAAATGGAAAAGCACTGAATGCTGAGTCAGAGTAGAGACCAAGTGTTTTTGAGGTCCTCCAAAAATGAGACTTCCAGATGGCAGTTATGAAAGCAGTTCTGCATAAGACCATGACTTGCCAGTGAGGCCTTAAATCTTGCCTGCCCTCCCTTCAAGGCCAACAATACCTTGTCTGTGCACCAAATCTGGTGTGAGAGGGGCAGCTTTCTCCCATGAGAACTATTTAGTTAGGTGCAAAACATATTTAAAGTAATGACAAAAACTACTACAACCTAACCAAGTAAAGTCTTTATAATTACCTGTCTTTGGACCCCAAAGATTACGCATAGTTTTGAGATAGGAGCTGAACTTCTCAATATTCAGGAAATGTTTATCCAGAATGATTTGGCTACACAAGATCAGATGGGCATAATGGAAGACAATATTAGAGAGCCAATTTTATGAACATTATGGAAGATTTGGCATGGCATGTCATGCACTCTGTCCTTAATTGTATGAAGACTTTTAAGAAATTTTTCTCTACCCTCAGATAATGCGGTCTTAATCTGGAACATATGTTGAAAGATGGTAGCAAGTAATTGAACCAAATATGTTTGCAGTGTAAAAAGAGTAATGTAAAGAAACATTTTATAATGTGGTGTAAATGCAGTGTAAAGAAACATTTTATAATGATTTAAAGAATGCTATTTAGCAGGAAGATATTATAGTGATAATTTTATACACCATTAGTAATATAGCCTCAAAAATGTAAATAAAAAATGTACAAAAAGAAAAAATCAAATCTGCAGTGGAAAATATTAATACTACTTTTGCAGAAGCCGATGAAACACCCAAGAATAAGTAAAGATATCAAAAACTTGATCATAAATGTAAACATAGATTCAAAGCATACTAGCAAGCTTACTATGCTGTATAAAAATACTGCATTGTAATAAAATTTGTGTTTTCCAGAATTATGATTTGGGTTAACATTATTGAAAATGCATCAAGGTAATTCTTCACTTTAGGAGAATAAAGGAGACAGCTCACATGATTAGCTCAATGCATGGAAAACTTTGATATAAATAAATAATTATTAATACAAAACTTTAAGCAAACTAGGAAGACATTTATTCATCAGTCTAAAAGGGGATAGATTGACATATGGATAGATTACTTCTTTTATTTTTATTTTATTTTATTTTTTGAGACGGAGTCTCGCTCTGTTGCCAGGCTGGACTGCAGTGGAGCAACCTCGGTTCACTGCAACCTCTGCCTCCGGAGCTCAAGCAATTCTTCTGCCTCAGCCTCCCTAGTAGCTGGGACCACAGGCCCGTGCCACCACGCCCGGCTAATTTTTGTAGATTTAGTAGAGATGAGGTTTCACCATGTTGGCCAGGAAGGTCTCGATCTCTTGACCTCGTGATCCCCACACCTCGTGATCCCCCCACCTCCACCTTCCAAAGTGCTGGGATTAAAGGCATGAGCCACCGTGCCCGGCCAGATTACTTTCATATAACTACTATCACAATTAATAGTAAAGTGTTTTAAATAACGTTAAATATTTTTCAGATTGGAAATGAATCAAGAATGTCCACTGTCACCATTTTTATTTCTTAGAAGTCATAGCCAGTGGAATAATACGATATGAAGTGGGTGATGGCAAATAAATAAATAAAACTACCATTATTTACATTAATTATAAAAGTGTAAAATTAAACCTATATAAAAATTTAAAGTTCATGTTGGCCAAACTGATGAATATAAGGTCAATACACAAAAATCAACTCATTTTTATTAAACCAGTAATAAGCAATTAGATATTAAATTGAAAAAGTAATTAGCAATAGCATAAAATTTGAAAATATGAAATCTAGAAATAAAGATACATATAAACTCTTCAGACACATTTCAAACATCATTGAATAGTAAACACATAAAATAGAGGGATATATTATATTTATGAAAGTTATTTTAAGGTTTTAAAGAAATCAATAGTTCCCAAAACATTCTGTAAAATCCCAATAAAAATCTCATAGGTTTCTGGTAGAAGTTGACATGCAATTAGAAGCTATCTAGAAATAAAAAGTGTCATGAATGTTCTATATATACATGACAATGGAGAGCAAGATGAGAAAAAGTTCTTCATTGGACATTAAGATTTATGCTAAAACTATACTAATTAGTGGAAGAAGGCAGACAGTCAATCAGGCGTAGAATACAGAAATAGTGTGTAGCACAGGCTAAAGTGGCATCGTAAATGGTAGAAAAGTGTGGCATTTTTAATAATCTATGCTTGGTCAATTGAATATACATATGAGCAAATAAATAGTAATACTACTAATAAATGAACTTAATCTGTATAATATATCTTTTACAGAAAATAATTCCAGGCAACTTGTAGAAGTAGCAAAACAATACTTCCAAGAGAAAACCTAGGAAATAATTATCTTGATAGCCTGGAAAAAATAATTTATTTAAATGGCTTATCATTGAAAGATTAACAAATTACTCAATTAGACTGAATAAAAAATTTTTAAATTACATATTAAATGATATTATAAAACAAAAACAAATGATGGAGCCTAGTGAGGGAAAGGAAACTATGGAGAAAATAAGACAAGAAAGTCATATTGAAATACTTAAAGATCTGTAATTTGATAAGCAATGGTAGGCAAGCTAAAAGAAAGTGGACAAGAGTTATAAACAGGCGTCATCCAAGAAAGGTGTCCAAATAGCCAATATACTTATTAAAAGTGACTTAACCACGAGTAGTTAGCCAGTATGTCCAAGTGGTGAGAATAGGAGTGAAAACTAGAAAGAAATCAAATGTCCCTGTTTGATTTCCCTGTTAACAAAGGGGTTTGTTAACAAAAAGTTAGCTGATTGTTTATGAACTATGTGCAGTGAGGAATGTGTTCTAGAATAAGATATAATATCATGAAAAGATTGTCATGATACGCATGTGCATGAGGAAAAGAGGGAAAGATTGGGAAAGAGAAGAAGAGACAAGTAAATCTAAATAATACAATGCACATTAATGATTTTATATTTAAAAAAATAAAAGAATAAAATGATATCAAGGGAAACATAACAGTTATTTTCTCCTGGCTGGTAGAATCATAGAAAAACTTTTTTTTTAATATTTTTGCATATATGTTTTCAAATTATAAGATGAAAATGTTAGGTATGATAGTATTTAGATACTTTCAACACTAAAATATAAACAATAATGATATAGGAGAATATAATTTCCTAATGCTCCCATTTTTTTTTAAATGAGAGAGCTGGTATTTGCCTTTGTCCTACCTCAATGATTGCCTCTATCTAATTAAACACACACACACACACACACACACACACACACACACACACACACACAGAGAATAATTTATCTCAGTTTCCCTTATGAAGAAGAAACTAAGAATGTGTTGCTCAGCCCCTTACTTTCTTCTCCCTTTTACAGTATCTCCTGCTTCTCAATCTGATCCTGGTTTGGCTGTAGACATGTGGTGAACTTAATGGATTGAGCCCTGTCCCTGAGCTGTGCACAAGCCTGTAGGTTTTTAGCTCCCCAATGAATGCAAAGAAAAGATGCTTATTAATGGGTGAAGTATTAACAAGCCACTGCTGTCACCGCAGATTTAAGCAAATCCCCATTTTCATCTTTCTGCTTCTCAGATCTTTTAACTGGATCTTAACTTGAATAGCCAATATAATTTGTTGGATCACCTATAACAACAAGAAGATAAAAAATATATATATATATATATTTTGCAAACAAGGTCTCACTTTGTCATCCGGGCTGGAGTGAACTGGAATAATAAAAGTGCAGTGCAACCCCAAACTCCTGGGTCAAATGATCCTCACACCTTGGCCTCCTGAGTAGGAGTAGCTGGGACTACAGGTGCATGCCAGCATCCCTGGATACTTTTTTTTCTCTCTTTTTTTTTTTTTTTTTTGCAGAGATAGGGTCTCATTATGTTGTCCAGACTGGTCTCAAACTTGTGGACTCAAGCAATCCTCCCACCTCAGCCTCCCAAAGTCTTAGGATTACTAGCATGAGCCACTGCACCCAGCCTGAGCCTGGTATTTCTTTTAATATATTAATCTCTTTGAAACTATTTTATATTATATTTGTATTGAATATTGGATCATATAATATAAGCTTTTTAATACTCTCTTTATCTGCTGTTAATCTGAGGATAACAACGTGAAAACTGTTGCGACCAGAATTGAGTTTAGGCCATTGTTTAGGTTAAAGTTAGCTGTAGAAGATAGTGAGAAGGGGATGAACTCAAGTGCAGGGAATGGAAAGTTCCAAAAAACATTCCTGAAATGCAATCCTCTCTCATTATAATGATTATAATGTCCAAAGTGGCTTCTTTGCATTAATCTGTGGTTCATTTAATGAGATTTAAAGGTTAGTATTTAAAAGAATAGGCTCTAGAGTTAAATTCTCTGGATTCAAATCCCAGATCTTCTGCTTACTAGACCTATTGTTTCAGGTACTGAATTGTTTTACCGCTGAGTTTTATGATCTGTGGAAGATGTCAATGACAGAACCTACCTCAGACAGTTGTGTGGAAGAGGAAAGAAAATATGTATAAAATATTTGTACAGCATCTGTGTGATGACTCCATAGATGTTAGGTCTATTAATATTACTGATTATATTATTATTATCATACTTACAATAAATATTTTCTTTGCTATTTTAAAATCAAAATTACTTAATATTCAATTTTAGCTGAATATAAAACTCATTTTTTTAATTAAAAGCCTTTAGTTTGCAGCTTCTTAGAAATTTTTCTTCTATGCAAAGCCACAACTCTCCCAAGAGGCACTTAAATATACAAAAGAATCACTTGGATTTATCATTTTGATCTTTGATGAATTCACGCTATCTTCTTCTTGTTTAGTAGACTGAAAATTTGTTATAGAGATGAGTTAACGCACTAGTAGTCCAGCACTATTAAGGTTTCCAGGAGCTTAAAATAAGTGATCTTTTTTCCCCCACAGTTTTGCCACTGACAGGCCCCCAAATCTCCACTTGGTAGTCAAGTTATAAGACGACTATCAAGAGAGCCACAATAAGTATATTCAAATATCTGCAGAATTTTTTTCTTTTTGTCATTATTTCCATGGTCTATCAGTCAATGAGAATATGCCAAATACCTTTACAGCATTGTAACTTGGTGTTTTGAAGGGTGGACTCAATGTGATGTTTCATACTCCTTAATATAAACTCAGGAAAAAAGTCACTAATGCCTTCAGTAGCTTTAGGACTCTGTCAGATTTCAAACTCTGCATATTAAATTAATTATGCTGAGGAAGGACACATTTCCTAAACAGATTGTCAGTTCCTATTTTAAAATAAATTTGTTAGTTCCCTTTTTCTCTGTCTCTCCCTCTCTGTATGTCTCTCCTCTCTCTGCCTTAGTGACAGTAAGGTCTCAAATTTAGTTGTTGTCATTATTACATTTTGCATGTAAATTATTTCTTTTAAGTGTGACAGAAATAGTGTCAAATTAAGAGATGTATTTTAAGACACTCAATTTCAAATAATCAGGTAAATGTATTAAAATAGACAAATATGAAGCTGGGCATTGTGGCTCACACCTGTAATCCCAGCACTTTGGGAGGACAAGACAGGCAGATGGCTTAAGTTCATGAGTTCAAGGCCAGCCTGGCCTACACGGCAAAACCCTGTCTCTACAAAAAATACAAAATTAGCTGGGTGTGGTTGGCACATGCCTATAGTCCCATCTACTCATGAGACTGAGGAGGGAGGATGGCTTGAGTCCACGAGGCAAAGGATGCAATGAGCCAACATCGCACCACTGCATTCCAGTCTGGGTAATAGAGCCAAACCTTGTCTTAAATAAATAAATAAATAAATAAATACAGATATGAATTGTGGTTATATCTTGGAGGTGCATTCTGAGGTTTTATTCTTTAGGTTTTTTTTTCTACATTTTCAACGTTTTCCTCAAAGAACAGTAGTTTAATAATAATAAAATGGAAATAATTAAGGTATTAAAAGCAAACATCATATATATATAAGCACTTGATAAATTATAAATCTGTATATAAAGCCAAGGAAATATTGTGATTTTCCTTGTATGTGACATGATGGAATATCCAAATTACACTTTTCAAATCACATTTTATTTCTCAAACAGGAATATTTTTGGCTTATACAAAGCATCTCATATAGTGTCGTTAAAACAATGTTTTATTAATCTTTACTATATTTCTTTGAGATTATTACTATTATTATTTTAATATTTTCCAACCAGATAAAATAAAGGTAGTGATATGGTTTTGCTGTGTCCCCATTCAAATTTTATCTTGAACTATAGCTCCTGTAATCCCCACTTGTCATGGGAGTGAACCAGTGGGAGATAATTGAATCATGGTGAAGTTACATCCATGCTTTTCTTGTGGTAGTGAGTTCTCATGGATAGGATGGTTTTATAAGGAAAGCCTCCTACTTTGCTCTGCACATCTGCTCCCACCATGTGAAGAAGGACTTGTTTTCTTCCTCTTCTGCCATGATTATAAGTTTCCTCGGGCTTTCCAAGCCCTGAGGAACTGTGAGTCAATTAAACCACTTTTCTATATAAATTATCCAGTCTCGGGTAAGTCCTTATAGCAACTTGAGCATGGACTAATACAGCAAATTGGTAACAGGTAGTGGGGCATTGCTATAAAGATACCTGAAAATGAGGAAGCAACTTTGGAACTGGATAACAGGCAGAGACTGGAACAGTTGAAGGGCTCAGAAGAAGATATGAAAATATGAAAAAGTTTGGAACTTCCAAGAGATTTGGAGGGTTCAAAAGACAGGAAGATGTGGGAAGGTTTGGAACTGCCTAGAGACTTGTTGAACAGCTTTGACCAAAATGCTGATAGCGATAATGGACATTAAAGTCCAAGCTGAGATGGTCTCAGATGGACATAAGGAAACTTATTGGAAACTGGAGTAAAGGACACTCTTGCTATGCAAAGATACTGGCAGCATTTTCCCCTGCTCTAGAGATCTTTGGAACTTTGAACTTGAGAGAGATGATTTAGGGTATCTGGAAGGAGAAATATCTAAGTAGCAAAGCATTTAAGATGAAGCAGAACATAAGAATTTGGAAAATTTGCAGCCTGACACTCAGATAGAGAAGAAAAACTCATCTTCTGAGGAGAAATTCAAGTGGCTGCAGAAATTTGCATAAGTAATGAGGACCCAAATGTTAATCTCTAAGACAATGGGGAAAATGTTTCCAGGGCATGTCAGAGGCCTTCCCAGCAGCCCCTCCCATCACAAGCCTGGAGGCCTAGGAAGAAAATAGGGTTTTGTGGGCCTGGCCCAGGGTCCTGCTGTTTTGTGCAGTCTTGGGACTTGGTGCCCTGTGTCCCAGCCACTCCAGCCATGGATAAAAGGGGCCAACGGCTTAAGCCATTGCTTCAGAGAATGCAAGTGCCAAACCTTCCATATGCAGCTTCCATATGGTTTTGGGCCTGCAATCATGCAGAAGTCAAGAATTGAGGCTTGGGAACCTCTACCTAGATTTCAGTGGATATATGGAAATGCCAGGGTGTCCAGGCTGAAGTCTGCACAAGGGTGGAACCCTCATTGAAAACCACCGCTAGGGCAGTACATAAGGAAAATGTGGGATTGAAGCCCCTACACAGACTCCCCACCATCCTCCAGACCCCAAAATGGTAGATCCACCAGCAGTTTGCACTGCACACCTAAAAAAGCCATAGACAGTCAATGCCAATCCGTGAAAGCAGCTGGGAGGGAGGCTGTACCCTGCAAAACCACAGGGGCAGAGCTGCCCCAGGCTAAAGAAGTTGACCTCTTTTATCAACGTGACCTGGATATGAGATATAGAGTCAAAGGGGATCATTTGGGACCTTTAAGGTTTAATGGCTGCCCTATTAATTTTTAGACTTGCATGGGGTCTGTAGCTCCTTTGTTTCAGGAAATTCTCCCATTTGGAATGGGTATATTTATCCACTTACTATACCTCCATTGTATCTATAAAGTAACTAACTTGCTTTTGATTTTTCATGCTCAAAGATGGAAGGAACTTGCCTTGTCTCAGATGCAACTTTGAACTTGGACATTTGAGTTGATAATATAATGTATTAAGACATTGGGTGACTGTTGGGAAGGTATGACTGTGTTTTGAAATGTGAGGACATAAGATTTGGGAAGGTCCAGGGTTGGAATATTTGGATTGGTTGTGTCCCCACCCAAATCTCATGTCGAATTGTAGTTCCCATAATCCTCACATGTTGTGGGAGAGATCCAGTGGAAGGTAGTTGAATCACAGGGGCGGTTACCATCATGCTGTTCTAATGATAGTGAGTGAGCTCTCATGAGATGTGATGGTTTTATAAGAGCCTTTTCTCTGACTTTGCTCTGTCCTTCTCCTCACTGCCTCCATGTGTAGAAGGATGTGTTTGCTTCCCCCTCTGCCGTGATTGTAAGTTTCCTGAGGCTACTCCAGCCTTGAAGATCTGTGAGTCAGTTAAAACTTTTTCCTTTAAAATTAACCAGTTTCAGGTACATCATTATAGCAACTTGAGAACAGAATAAAACAGGTGGATATGTTCATTATTTAAGGCCATAGGATAGGTCTACAGACAATGTCAGGCTCACATTCAATATATGCTTTACATTTTGTTGCCTCTGTAACATTGATTAGAGACAAAATGCTTCAAAGAAGGATTTATAACACTGAAAAAATTCTCATACCATTATCCACATGTGTCAAAGAAATATAAACATGCCAAGATTTTTTATTTCATTTTTTTAAATGCATGAAGAGATTAACTTTTCAAAGTAAAGTAAGGAAAAAATTAAAAACAAATTCAATATACTTACTTTGAGATTACAAATCAGAATTATATGAAGCTGTGAAAGTCAATGTATGACTGATAATAAATAAATTATATTAAAAGTGCACATAAGCCTTTTTCTAACCTACCTTCTTGGAATGATTTAAATGAACAAGGAAAACATTCCTCAAACCTTGAGTTACAACTTAATACATTATTATTATTACAATTACAGAAAAACAAGCATGAAATACTAAAATACTTCAATATAGCTTTTTGTACAAGATGAACAAAATTAATAGACAAATGTCATTGCATAATCTTTGAAAATTGTAACTTTATCAAGATTTTGGCAATCAATATTTATTCTACTAATTTAGGAAACACTGTCTACAGAGTGTTAACATTGCTCTTTCTTCTCTGAGGTGTAGAGAAAAGTGGGTTTTTAAATTATGCATAATTTATTTGCCTTAAAAGATATTCACTTACTTTTGGTTCATAGATTAAACATATTTATTAATTTTTTCACACGGATTATGTCTGTTACTACTTACACTGCTCTTCTTTGGTGACCTGAAGCAAATAAATGCAGGAAGTACGGTAGAAGAAATTCATTATAAGAAAAACATACATTTAATTAAGTAACAGCTCCCTCTATTGCACGTCTACAACAATATTTACATCCACATTTCCTTGATTAGATCTGTGTAACAGATGGAGGTGTCCTTTCTAATGACACATTAAAAATCACTTCCCTGGTTTGAGTATTGATCACATTATCTTCCTTTTTTCATGTATCTTCCTCCTTCAGTTATTCTTTCCATTTCTCATAGGTAAGTCTTTTGTTCTTTGGTGGTTCTTAAAATATTTTTAAAATAAAACAACTCAAAACAAAGGAAGCAAAAATCAAAATAAGAAGTATATAAAAAAACTATACTTTTGCAAATGACTTTTCTAAGAAAAATCTGAATATATGTAAGAATATTTTAAAATTTTACATTTGAAGAAAAATTAGAAAATGAGAAAACAAGTGCATATATAGACATTAGCTATATATTCGACTACCATCTTAAATATTTTCTTTTATTTCCTGGTGATAGTAGTCACTAATATATAGTTATCAGCATTATACTTTCCTCTAATCCATTCTGTAATTTTTCATAAATATATCTATCCCTAGACAATATATGTTATTTTAAACATAAATTATATATTTGATAAAGCATTTAACTTTTTTTTGAGACAGTTTTATTCTGTCATCCAGGCTGGAGTGCAGTTGGTGTGATTTCAGCTCACTGCAAACTCCTCCTGTAGGATTCAAGTGATCCTCTTGCCTCAGCCTCCCTAGTAGCTGGGATGATAGGCACCCACATCACACTGGTTAATTTTTGTATTATTTTAGTAGAGACAGGGTTTTGCCATGTTGGCCAGGTTGTTCTCAAACTCCTGACCTCAGGTGATCCACTACCTTGCCCTCCCAAAATGCTGGGATTACAGGCATGAGCCACTACACCTGGCCAATATTCTTGTTCTCATAAACTATTGGTTTCAGCACATATTTTTAATGATTCTTAAAAATTAAGTAATTGTATTGCTATGTACATTAAATAAACTATTTAGAGCCATTTATTATTTCTAAGGGTACTATTGTTGTTTTAACTACACACTAAGAACAAATGCATTTCTTGGATACCATCAGAGGATGAGTTTTAAAAAGACTTTTGGTGATTGCATTGGTTTTCTATGAGTTCACAGGATAAAAGGTCCCTGTCCCTCATCTCAAGTCTAATGGAAGAGAATCATGGAATGCCATGTGGGAAGTGTCATATGCCTTTTCTATAGTTCAGGAAGGCAATATATTACTGTCAAATTCCTGTTTGTCAGCTCCACAGGTCTAGAGATGGGCCAGCTGGCTGCTTATGGCCAAGCCAAAGTAGATCTTCCTGTTTCAGTGGAATCTGTTTGGACAAGATTTTATTAGGGCAAATAATGTATATATATTATTAGTGTTTTATTTGGCTGTCTGCATGCTATGAGAGTCCACAGGAGGGTATCTTTTTAGGTCTTTCCATTAAATGCACTTAGCAAGGAAAATAAACTCAGCAGAGTAAAGCTAGGAAAGCAAGTCAGAGAGGGAGGAAGCCTGACCCACACGAAGTTGCTGCTGTGAGACATGCCTGGCCATGGGAGAGTTTCTGTAAAGAACAACAAATGTGTTGCTGGGTAGGAATCTGCTTTTAAGACCTTCCAAAACAGAACAAGAAAATGTTAACTTACAATATATTACCAGACAATGAAGACTTGTTATGTCTTCTAATTTCCCTTCTTTTGTTCCATACGTAGACTTCCATTCTTGAAAGGTAAAGGGCTAAGAAACTATGAAAGTGAGCAACCATGAGAGAGAAAGAAAAAATAATGTAACTACACTTTTGTTCTCAGAATAGAGGCTTCCCACTCACTGCAGGGTAGAACTTAGGTGTGGAAAAGACTGTAACTAGAATTTTTTATTATTACAAGATACTGGACTTTTTCTTGTTGCTTTTGAAAAATATATATAATTTAGACTGTTGTGATTTAAAATAATCAGAGAAAAGTGTCAAGTTTGTCAACTTTTTAAAGATAAAATCCTTACTCTCTTAAAGGTAAAGATACACTGGGAAATGAACACAAAGTTACTTTCTACTTAATTTCATCATGTGTGTTTGTTTATTATACTGATTTTCTACCATTAAGACATACAAAATGAAGGCTGAGCTTTATATAACTTTGTAGGTACATGTATGAGTGCTTTTTAAAATAGATATCTAAAAGTACAATTTCTATTCCTATGCGTTAGGGAATATGACTTTTAAATTGGACTAGATATTATCAAATAGTACTCCAAAGTAGTTAAAACAATTTATACTCTCACAGCAATAAATAAACATTTGTTGTTTACCATAACCTTTCTAACATTTCTTGTATTTTATTTAAGCTGGGGTTTTTAAACTATGTCTCAATGTTTTATTTTTTCCATAGTTGCACATATCATTGTTTCTCTTGTTACATTTCATGTCTTAAGAAAATACAGTCTTCTGCAAAAAATTGTACAATTGCTGTGAATTGTTTTAAAAATTTCTCTTATTTATACTTGAATCTTCAATCATCTTGCACTTATTTCTTGACCATAATGAAGTATATGAATATAAATATAAAAATTTATTTTTCCCAATACCAATTAGATTAGATTATGTTTTTCTTCTAGTTAATGCCCTCTATTTGATTATAAAACTGTTTGTAGGGTGTGATTATACTTTTGTAAAAAGTGGTAAATTTTATATAGAGATAGCATTAGTATCTGTAGTCATGTTTATATCTATATCCATTTAAATTAACACATATATTTACATATGCATAACTTTAACATATATCACTTACATATGCATACACAAATTTATGAAATGAGAACAGAAAACTATAGAGTAATATAATATTTTAAGTAAAAATAGCTGAATTATATTTACCTGCACATGCTTGTTTTATTGGTAAAAACCTAGAGATAAGTAAGGAAAGGTAACAGTAAATGTTAATTTTTAAAAAATCATCAGATTTCAGCTCTGGGAGAAGGATAAATTATTAATGGACTAGAAGTAAAGCCTAATATTTAAAAGTGGTTATTTTGATGTCAGGGTGATAATTTATTTACTCCTTTATACATTTGCCATAATTTAAATATTTTTATACACAATATATATTTCTTTTGTAACCAGAATTCAATTTATTTTCTTTTTTTGAAATAAATGTTGGTGGATAAAATAGTAATGTAGCCATGAATACTAAAAACTTAAACAGTTATACTTTCTAGGAGCAAAAAGACCTGTAAAGATATATATTAAAACATACTTTTTTTGCTCTGTCTGAAAAACTAGTACCCAAATTTATAACAATAAGCTAGTGTCACTCATGCCATTACCCAAATTCATAACAATAAGCTAGTGTCACTCATGCCACTACCAATATCAAAGTTGACAGACAAGCCCCAGAGCAGGTGGATTGCTTCAATTATTCGCCATCTACAATGAATACAAAATAACTTCTAAAAGCTTTCTGGAGATCTGTAGGATGCTCGCTATGGCTCACAGCAATATGACATTGATGTTGAAGCATGGGCAAGATAAAAGCTCAAAAAAAAAAAAAAAAGACAAGACATTGTTTTTTGTGGCCTTTACTTTGGCAACCATTTAACTATAACTGTAACAGCTGGCCACTGAAAGGACGGTATCAGGACCCCTTGAAGGGTGCTGGGATGTGATGCTATTGGCAGGCCGCCTATGTATTTGAGATGAAATAAGCCCAGCAACTGGACGTTTCAGCAGCTGGCGAGACAAAGGATATTGTTCAGATATTTAACAACTGACGATTGAGCATTCTAGTAATATTTGCTGAAAAGAAAGTGGTCACGAAATGGGTAATGTACAAAAACAATCGATATTCTAAAGTTTGAGAGCAGGGTTTATTAGAAGGTAAGCCAAGAAGAATGAGATTGTTATCTCAACTTTTTCTGAAAGACTTTCAGAAAGATTACGTTGGAGATTTATAGAATAAAATAAAAAAAAATTCATGCTTAAATTTCAACATTGAATAGACATTTTATACTAGATGACTTCCTCTTCACAAATTAAACATAATGCCCCATATAATCCATTTCTTTTTTGTTGTGACCTAATTGTTTTTTATAACATGGTAATATTGTGTAATATACCTCTTTAAACATTCTTTCTGTTACCTAATAGAACAAGATTGTGTCTACTTTTCATTGACTAATATATTTAACTATTTTATAAGTCCATTTATTCAAAAACATTAAAAAAAAACCACTTGAAAGGCCATTCATTCAGGACAGAACAAAGTAAGAAATGAAAAAATATTATACATTTAACTGACAGTAAAGACCAATTTATCTTGTTTTATGGAGATACACTTAAATACAATAGAAAAATATAACACCTTATGTTATTAATTTCTCTAAAAATTTAGCTTTTAAAACAATACCATATAATTATAATTTTTGCATTTTGGTGTGATAAAATGTATATATGTTTTCATAATTAAGAATTATTACATATAGTTAGTGGTTTACCAGCCCTGAGTAACTAAAAAATGAAAACATTGAATTTGACTTTTCATGCAGATATTTCTGACTGGTTTTTATATAACTAGATTTTCAAACATTCCCTAATTAAAAAATCATTTTGACTCAAGTTCAGTACTTCAGAGTTTTCCTATAGCATTCATTAAGTTACATCCCTTTTCAGAAATGTTCTGTTAAAGCATAATTGTTTGAAAAAAAAAACTGGTAAAATTTGATTACAGCAATTTTTACTGACTTAACATGAAGAGAATTCTGACTTCTTTCAATGGAGTAGCTAATGGATTTCCCAGGACATGATGCCAAATTAAATACACAGTACAAAGAGTAAGGGCAAATTAAGATCTCATCTTATCTCACTTTATCAGTTACAAGCACCATGTTGAAAGCAAGAGTCAGAAAGTGAGAGAAGAATTATCTATTACTTTTAATAGGACATATGAACAAAATAATAAATGTAAAGGCACTCACTAGAAAGAGTTGAAATCCATGAAATGGTAATTTGAGCTCTTCAGGGTTTAATGAGCATAGAAAGAAATGATAAGCTTTGTACAAGTGGGGTCATGTTTCACTATAAAAATTTATGCTGGTAAACAAAAAAAAGCCCTTCTTGCTTACTATTAAAAAAATCATAATCCTTAGGATGTCTTAATATTTGTGAACTATGAAAGTTCCCAATAGATAATTCTTCCATTTTCTTGGTATTCTTTTTAAAATACAACTCAGAATAATTAAACTTCCAAACATTTTTACGACACACCTTTTTGATAATTTTCTTCATTTCACAGAAATCCACTGAACTACATTTTTAAAACACTATAAGTGTGTGTGTGTAAACAGCCAATCTACATATATATGTACATATGTATTCACCTATCTACCTCTCTACTTCCAGAATGATTGGTTAGCATCCAGTATTACTAAAACATCCAAACATTATATGTTTTGCTAAAAATAATCAGAAGTGTATTGCTTTCTTTAATCCTTTAAAATACCTTCTTGGTGTTAGTAGAAATCATAATTATGAACACCAAAATTGTTTATGAATACATTTCTGGTCATTTATTTCCATTATTATATTATAATGTCTTCAAAACACAAATGAGGATAAGCAAGTTATTATCACAGTTGACTACTTCCCCTTGGCTTTTAAAGCAGTCATATTATGACCTTGTAGTCAGCTGGTATTCCCATTCTCCACATATAACTCCTATGTTTAAAATATGATTCTTTTTCTGCTTAAGTGGGATAAATTAAATATATATGTGTCTATATGTAATATATAAATTATATAATTATATATAACTGTTATGTTATATAATTTATAGTATATATATATAAAATATTGTATATGTGTGTGTGTAAGAGAGAGAGAGAGAGAGAAAGAGAAAAAGAAAGAGAGAAAGAGAAAAGAGTCTCATTCTGTTGCCCAGGCTGGAGTGCAGTGGTACAAACTCAGCTCACTGCAACCCCCACCTCCTGGGCTCAACGGATCCTCCTGCCTCAGCTTCCCAAGTAGCTGGGACTACAGGTACACAACACTGCACTTAACTAATTTTTGTTTGTTTGTGTGTTTGTTTGTTTTGGTGGAGACAGGGTTTAGCTATGTTTCCCAGGCTGGTCTCAAACTCCTGGGCTCAAGTGATCCTCCCAACTTTGCCCCTCAAAGTGCTGGAATTATAAGCATGAATCACTGTGCACAGCCTTACTTCTTTACCTATATTTTAAGAAAGAACATAAGGCAGTACCCACTGCCTCACAGTTCATGAGTGTATAATTTATTATTCTGCTTTCATGTATAGACACATAATTTTATTATCTGTATTTACTGTTAAGAAAACTTGGAAAGAACATGTAAAGTTATTGTCTCTTCCAGTGAAAAATGTGCTTGAGTGAATACTCAGGTTCAAATGTTGTTTTTACTAACTGGGAGTAAATTATAATTTTGTGGATTTTACTAATCATAAACCAGAAAATAATTTGTTACATATAACTAATCAAAATCATTTTTCAATAAAATTTTACAGTAGAAGAGAATTTGATTAAATCACCAGTTTCTTCAAATAAAGACAAGAAAATTAGAATTTGGAGAGGTATAAGTTACTAGCCAAAATTCTAGCTATAGTTAGAGTGAAACAACAATTACCATAATCTCTTAACTCAGCATTGGTCCCTTTAAACTACTCTATCATTTTCTCCTCTTATCCTGAGAATATGTGCTGTATAATATAAAATATATTAAGAATAGACTATGGAATTCAGCCCCTACATTTTAGTTTTCACTATTCCCTAAACTTTAAATGTCTAAAGGTGAATATGAGCAAAATTCAGAAAAATAAAAGTCCCAAACAGATCTTTAATATATATTATTCAATCCAATTGACCTATAACTCATAAATTTTCAATCCAAGCATCAGAGGCTTGAAAAAGTAATTGCTTTTAACTGCTCCCTACTCTCCCATTTTAAGCTATTCATCTGTATTTCTGCTTTGGAGAAATGTAGAGAAAATTAATATGACTGTGAATCAAAATGATAGGTATAAAACAGTATAATCTTTGTGGCTTTTGTACTGACTTTTTGGGTTGAAAGAAAAATACAATAATTGAGTTATATTTCTTGTCTTACTCTCATTCACACTTCAAAAAGTACCTTTGACATTATAAAAAGATACAAAAATCTCTAGATAGCCCCTGATAAAGAGAAAATATTTCCTTAAATCTACACTTAATCCTAGACACATCTAATCACAGATTACAATAAAGCAAAATAGATTACCATTTTATTAGAAGTATGTCAGTGTTATTACATCCAAAAATATGATACCGACTTTTTTAAGTTGAAAATGATGCCATTGTGATTTGTATTAGATGACTTCCTTGAAATTATAATCCAGTGTTCAAGGTCAGAGAAACTATGACATAGCTGAGCGTCAATGGTTCAGTATAAAAGGAAATTTATTCCTTACCTCTGTCCCTCAAAAGACATTAGAAGTTAAGAAATACCTAACATTCAACATCTCTTCTTATAGTTTCTATAGAATTTAACACAATTTACCAAAGTCTACACTGCAGAACTTCTTATCTCCATCCCAAATGCACTTTTGTCGGTTCCCAGTCCATGCTACTTTCTCTTGCTCTATCCTTCAAAATCCCTTCCTTAGCCCTTTAAAGTATAGCTATAATTTTTTTTTCCCATCTTCTACCTGTCATTCATTGAAGAAGAAAGTTGCTACGTACAAAAGTTTGTAAACATTTGCTTGGAAACAAAGGAGAGAATAGTAGAAACATTATTTTGCATTCTTGAAAGATGACAATGTTGTGCAGTGGTGAAAAGAAAAAAAATGGTGAAAGCTTTCCTTGAAGTGCCATACTTGAGAGACAGGTGATATATAAGATAAATTTGTAGGATGAGAGAAAAAAGACACAAAACAATGTTGTTATTGTTTTGACTTCTCCTTGACAAGAAAGAGAAGACCTCAAGAAAGAGTTTAGATTTGCAAGTAAGATTGCAACGTTTCCAGAAATTCATGGCTTTGCCATGTTGGAAAAGCCAACCAGTCAACTAATTGCATACTCTGAATGATAAGAGAAGAAATGCAAAATGTTTTGGAGGGGGGAGAAAGATTGACTTAAGGCTCTGCCATGAGACATATGATTAAAAACCCAAGGTAAATAGAAATGTTTCAGACAAAATATAAAGGTCTAGGGAGAACCAAATCCTTTAAATTAGACAAAAAATTACTCAGGGTAAGAAACAACTAAGAATGTTGACTCTTCCCTTCTGCCAAAGTTAGATAAGCTTGAATTATATGTAAACACAATTAAGTCAGTGGAACCAAGATGGAGAAACAACAGCAAAGGCATATCCTGCTTCTGAAAATTGTTTCATAAGGAATTTTGGGCTCGTTTACTTGCAGATGTATTTGACTGACTATGAGAGATGTACTGCTAGAAGAATCACTAATCTGGGAAGATAGTGAAAATAATTACTATTTAAAACTTATAATTGGATCCCTAGGAGCCTAGGGACTGAAAACAAGCTGAAAACACTACTCATTCCTGAGGCACAGAGGCCCGCCTCAGGCACAGTCAAAGAAAATGTAGGAAAATAAGCAATTCTTAAAGTACTGAGTCAAGGGGCACAGAGTTATTCTCAGAAAGAGACATTTATAAAATTTATTTACTGCAAGAAATTGCAAGCATATATATCTGAGAAAAAAAACAGCTGAAATTCAGATTTCAAGTACAGGGAATGAGATTCTTCTATACTGCTTTTAACAGGTTTATTGATGCATCTCACCTAGGTGAAATTGATATAGAAAATGGTATAACTTATCTCTAATCACTGCTTTCAAGTATGCTGTCAATCAGATTTAAATTTAAGATCCATGAGGGCAGGCACTTTATTTGTTCTGTGTGTGGCTGTATCACCAGCAACTAGAGCAATGCCTGCTATATTGTAGGTGCTCAGTAAATATTAATTTGCTAACTGAATTAATAAATGCTTGATTTAGTCTATTTTCACACTGCTGATAAATACACCCCCTAGTCTGGGAAGAAAAAGAGGTTTAATTGGATTTACAGTTTCCCATGGATGGGGAGGCCTCAGAATCATGGCAGGAGGCAGAAGACATGGTGGTGATGAGAGAAAAATGAGAAAGATTCAAAAGAAGAACCCCCTGATAAAACCGGCAGATCCTGTGAGACTTATTCACCACCATAAGAACAGTATGGGGAAAACCAACCCCATGATTCAATTATCTCCCACCAGGCCCTTCCCACACACATGGGAATTATGGGAGTAAAATTCAAGATGAGATTTGGGTTGAGACACATCCAAAACATATGATTCTGTTCCTGAACTCTTCAAATCTTGTGTCCTCACATTTCAAAACCAATCATGCATTCCCAACAATTCCCCAAAGTCTTAACTCATTCTAGCATTAATCCAGAAGTCCAGAGTCCAAAGTCTTATATGAGACAAGGCAACTGCCTTCTACCTATGAGCCTGTAAAATCAAAAGAAAGCTAGTTACTTTCTAGATAAAATGGAGGTACAACTATAGGGTAAATATAGCTGTACCAAAAGGGAGAAATTGGCCAAAACAAAGAGGTTATAGGGCCCATGCAAGTCTGAAATTCAGTGGGGCTATCAATTTTTAAACTCCAAAATGATCTCCTATGACTCCATGTCTCACATCCAGGTAACATTGATGCAAGAGGTAGGTTCCCATAGTCTTGGGCATCTCCGCCCCTGTGGCTGTGCAGGGTACAGACTCCCTCCTGGCTGCTTTCACAGGCTGGCGTTGAGTATCTGCAGCTTTTCCAGGGACACAGTGCAAGCTGTAGGTGGATCTACTATTCTGGGGTCTGGAGGATGGTTGCCCTCTTCTCACAACTCCACTGGAGGTACAGCAGTAGGGATTCTCTGTGGGGGCTCAGACCCACATTTCCCTTCTATACTGCCCTAGCAGAGGTTCTCCATAGGGCGCCTCTCCTGTAGCAAACTTCTGCCTGGGCATCCAGGCATTTCCATACATCGTCTGAAAACTAGGTGGAAGTTTACAGTCCTCAATTCTTGACTTCTCTGCCCCTGCAGGCTCAACACCATGTGGAAGCTGCCAAGGTTTGGGGCTTGAACCTTCTGAAAAAATGGATCAGGCTGTGCCTTGGCCCCTTTTAGCAACAGCTGGAGCAGCCAAGACACAGGGCACCAAGTCCCTAGGCTGCACACAGCATGGGGACCCTGGACCCATCCCAGGAGACCATTTTTTCCCCTAGGCTTCCGGGTCTGTGATGGGAGGGGCTGCCATGAAGATCTTTGAAGTGTCCTGGAAACATTTTTCTTATTGTCTGGGGATTAATATTTGACTCCTTGTTACTTATCTAAATTTCTGCAGCCAGCTTGAATTTCTCCTCAAAAAAAAAAATGCATTTTTCTTTTCCACTGCATCATCAGGCTGATAATTTTCTGAACTTTAATGCTCTGTGTCGCTTTTACAATGGAGTGCTTTTAACAGCACCCACATCACCTCTGAAATGCTTTGCTCCTTAGAGATTTCTTCCACCAGATACCCTAAATCATCTCTCTCAAGTTCAAAGTTTCATAAATCCCTGGGCAAAGAAAAATGCCACCAGTCTCTTTGCTAATACATAGCGAGAGTCACCTTTGTTCTAGTTCCCAACAAGTTCGTCATCTCCATGTGAGACCACCTCAGCCTGGACATTATTGTTCATATCATTATCAGCATTTTTGTCAAAGCCATTTAAAAAATCTCTAGGAAGTTCCAAACTTTCCTGCAGTTTTCTGTCATCTTCTGAGCCCTCCAAACTGTTCCAATCTTTGCCTGTTACCCAGTTCCAAAGTAGCTTCCATATTTTTGGGTTTTTTTCAGCAACGCCCCACCCTACCAGTACCAATTTACTGTATTAGTCTGTTTTCATTATGGTGATAAAGACATACCCGAGACTTGGAAGAAAAGAGGCTTAATTGGACTTACACATAGCTTAAGAGGCCTCAGAATCATGGTGGGTGACAACAGGCCCTTCTTACATGGCAGTGGTAAGAGAAAAATGAGGAAGGTGCAAAAGTGGAAACCCCGATAAAACCATCAGATCTCATGAGACTTATTCACTACCATGAGAACAGTATGGGAGAAACCACCCCCATGATTCAAATGATCTCCTCTCGAGGCCCTCCCACAACATGTAGGAATTATGAAAGTACAATTCAAGATAAGATTTGGATGGGGACACAGAGCCAAACCATATCAACGCTTTTTCAAATCTTGTTTGTTTTCTCATCCTTCTTAATTATGTCATATGCAAATTCCGTAAATTTTGAGTCTCTGTCTAGTATTATTTTTTCTTTCAACTTTTGTTTTCTATTCAAGGGTACATATGCAGGATGTGCAGGTTTGTTACATTAGCAAACATGTGCCACAGTGGTTTGCCACACAGGTCAACCCATCACCTAGGTATTAAGCTCAGTATCCCTTAGCTACACTTTGTGGGATTAGCTAAGGGAGAGCCCATAGCTACACTTTTCATGCTCCTTCACAGGTCCCAGTGTTTGTTGTTCCCCAGCAATGTGTTCTTGTGTTGTCATCATTCACCTCCCATTTGTAAATGAGAACATGCAGTGTTTGGATTTCTGTTCCTGCATTAGTCTGCTGCAGATAATGGCTTCCAGAAGACATACATGTGGCCAACAAACACATGAAAAAAAGCTCAACATCACTGATTATTAGAGAAATGCAAAGCGAAACCACAATGAAATACCGTCTCACATTAGTCGAAATGGCTATTGCTACAAAGTCAAAAAACAAAAAACAACAGAGGCTGGTAAAGTTGTGAAGAAAAATAACACTTTAACACTGTTAGTAGGAGTGTAAATTAGTTCAATCATTGTGGAAGACAGCATGGCAATTCCTTAATGACCTAAAAGGAGAAATGCCATGTGACCCAGCAATCCCATTACTAGATATATACCCACAGGAATATAAATAATCCTATTACAAAGATACATGCATGCTTATGTTCATTGCAGCAATATTCACAATAGCAGACATGTAATCAACCTAAATGTCCATCATTGTCTATTATTACATGCAATTTAAAGCTTCAATTTCAAACACAATTTAAACTTCTTCATCTCTTCTGCTCTTAGGGCTGACTTGAGCAGAGATTCTGAAGTACATGGAATAAAAGAAAGGCATGACCTGACTTTGAGATATCTCATTTCTCCTCTTCTTCAGGATCTAGTCCTTCTTGTAAACCCAGGGAGAAAGAAAGGGCCCAACCCCTCAACACTGCTAGATTGTGGTTGTAACTTCCCTAAGCTTTCTCAGGATGACACACTGAGAACAAGAATATGTGAGTTTCACAGTGTTCCCTCATCTTCTTCCTGAGTGAAGTGAGATTTCCTGTGAAGCCTGATGTTTCATCCCTTCAGTAGGCTATATCCACTCCTCACCATTGCAGTCCTGGGTATATATTAGTAACTCTGTGCAACATAGTTTATGATAATATACTTTTAAAAATTTATTTGTTTGGTAGATGTTGAAATTAAATTTTTTGAGAGACAAAGAGCTATAGAAATTTCCAAAACTTCAGGACCTGAGAAATATTATTGCATATTAAATGAGGCATTGAACAAACCCTCTTTATGTCATTGGCAGTGAATTATTAAAAAAAAAAATTTCAGCAGACTATGCCTCTCAGTTCTGCTGAAGTGAGTGTGGACATGACAGAGCTCTGTCTTGCATAGTCAGATCCAACCTGTTCCACTTGAACCCCTACTCACTGCATTTCTGTGGGCTTCAGGGCCCTGTGGAGGTCAAGAGATGATAACACAAGAAACAACACTTACACTACTCTAGTGTATGTGATTGATGTGTACAAATCACCTTTTCCCTACAAAAAAAATGAAGTATCTTGAAATTTTGGAAAGGTGATTATCCTTTAAAAAATCAAGATATTTCTCTATTTATAAGTCGTCTATTTTTCAGCTAATACCTACCTTTTACATGAAAAATAAAGTGCTAATAAATAAACATGATTTGTATGTCTTCTCACTGATACAGCTTGACATTAGGGATAGTAAACAGAGTTTGCAAAATGAAAAGGGGGTCTTTAAGGAATACTAGAAATTAAAATAAGGGGAAAAAATAGAAGTGGGAAATAACAGCAGTGACAAGAGAGACTATGGTTTTCCACATGCCATCTGGGAAGAGGTTCAGTTATTGGTGTTCAAAATCTGTCAAGGAAAAGAATATCACAAACAACAAAATGTTTGCTAATATGAAAATTTAAGCTCCTCAGAGTAATAAAAGTATATGGGCTTATGAAGCCAGAATTGTGCTTACCTCCACCAAATTATAACTGGGAGGAGGAAAAACAAAACAACAGAAATTGGTTGGCATAAAGATGGTACATTGGCCAACATCAAAGACTAGCCTCCTCATGAGTCTCTTGTAACATATAAGGCACTGGGGAATAATTATTGTCCCTATAAAATGCATATTTAAAAAGCCTTCCACAAACCATGGACAGGCCTACATTCACTTTTACATTCATTCAAATACTCTTCTGTCATCAAATGAGGTGAGAATAATAAGAAAAATATTTCTTTAAATGGTCACAAATACAAATCTTTATTGTGTCATTTATTACCTATTAATAGAGTAAAATACTTTTCCTGAGTAACAGATACATTTTTATAAGGAAAGGATTAAATGGTAAAATACTATGATTTTATTTCTGTGGTCTTAGAAGTCCATAAGCTAATATAATTTTTCTTTTTAGAGTAACTTAATATGATTTGCTGTATATAACAACGTAGTCCCAGAGGTGAAAATCCAAATTTATTTGTTGAGACTGAAAAAAATTGAGTTTGGGAAGCAGTCTTAAAGAAATTTATATATATGTGCATACATATGATGCCATAGTTTGTATATTTAATTATACACATAACTATATAGAATATATGTTTACATACACGTCGTATGTGTATTATATATTATATATGTATACATGTATTATATAATATACATATGTGTGTGTGTATATATATATATATTTTTTTCAGCCTAGACTGCTCCTCTGAGATTCAAATTCCAATACCTAACTGCCTGTTTAATGTCTCCACATATATACCTAATAAGTACCTTATATGGTAATGCTGATGCTTTTTCCTCCCAAACCTACTCCTCTCAGTTTTCCTCACTCAGCAAGCAGCACCACCGTTAATCCAGTTGTTCTTGGAAAAATATACCATGTCACCATCACTCCTCTCATTCTACTTCAGGCTATATTCAGTCCTACTTCCCCTCCCATTATATTTTACAGATGTTATTTTCCCAAAACCTCCTGCACGTCTAACTCCTTCCCAATGTCTGTTAACTGGAAGACCTAGACTGACACTCTTCCCATGGTGTTTAAGGCTATCAAGGATGTGGGCTCAGTCTTTTTATTGAATGTCTTCCCTGCTACTACTCTCTCATATTGTCATTTCTTTAAGCAAACAAATAATAAAATTAATGCTAATTTTCTTTGCTTTGCCTGTCCCATCAATGTATAATTAGGGTCCAGTTAACACTGAAGAAAATATATCTAGTGGAAGTTGTGTCCAATCTTTGTAAGCAAGGAAATACGTTAAATTATACTTTCTTTTCTAGATTTTGTGTGAGCCCTTCACTTCCCATAGTTTTTATATTGTGCGTTATAAGCCTGACTTGTGTGAATGATGATTTTGAGAACACAATATATACCACAATAATTTGTCAATTTACAATAAAGCTACATTTTTAAAAAAGAATAATGAGACCGCTTTTCTCATTTAGATTACATAATGGAGATAAAAGACAAGCTACGGGAAGTGAAATTGGCAATTCTTCTTGGTCCCTGTTTGGAAAAATGTGAACCTCATCTTCTCAGTTTCTAGATTGACAGACTATTGGGTAGCGAAAGAAAATTCAAAACAAACATGAGCCGTTGGCAAGGTTGGCCTGACAGGATATGAAATCAAATACTGAGGAAGCTTTTTAGGAGCCTATAAAATGTTAAACTTACTATAAATTTCTTATTGCACCATGAAAGCATAAGTAAGCCTAATAAATCAAATAATTTTGGAGAGCCTTGGGTCTAACTTTTAGAACCAACAATAAAAATGGGTTTTGAACATAGATGTCCAAGATTTGGCACACACAAGAAAGGCTGTAGATAAACAATGATGTCTAATATTGTTCAGGATGCTTAGCTCTTGGAGGTTTACAGCATTTGAAATAAAGCCTCAGATTTCCTGGTGTCTATTTTGTGACATGAGTCTGTAGCCCTGGATTCGTCTTCAAAACAATTCATTTGATTTAACTGTACTCAGTGCATACTTTAGCTTCTAGCATTATTCAATGTCTATTTTAACTGAAGACTGTGAATAAATACGTTGATCACTAGTCATTTCATGAATATAAGTTATATTTTAGCCTAAATATACTGACTCTATTGCCTATATCTTTCTTATACTAACTTCGCTAGTCTTGCATTTGAAACATAGAAAGCCTATGTTGAGATGTGTTGAACATGTAAAATATATATTATAACTATGAAGCATTAGAATATAAAATTATCTATAACTCATCAATAATTTTATATTGCTTATATGTTAAGATAATATTTTTAATATATTTGATTAAACAAAAGATAATTGAAATTAATTTAAGCACTTCTTTTTATTCTTTTAAATATTCCTACTAAAAAACAAAATTACATGTTTGACATGCATTATATTTCTATTGGATAAGTTTAATTTATATGTCTTTTAAAAATACCATTTCATTATATGATCAGATAGTCCATCAGAGAACAGGCCCCATCACTGAGTTTACATATAAAGTCTAAAAATATGAAAAGGAATGCATGGATAGTAATTCCATTATTGATCATTGTAATGCTCTTTCACTTTGTGGAAAATTTTGTAAAAAAAAAAAAAAAAGATTATTTGATTATTTATAATATTATTGACCTTTCCTGATCTTTGAATATATATTTAAATGTTCACAGGAAAATTTAACTCTAAATTGTAATGCATATAATATTGGCTCTGGGGTATTAATGTTCATTTAATACTGACTTTTTTCCCATTTTTTTTTTTTTTTTTTTTTTTTTGAGTCGGAGTTTCGCTCTTGTTACCCAGGCTGGAGTGCAATGGCGCAATCTCGGCTCACCGCAACCTCCGCCTCCTGGGTTCAGGCAATTCTCCTGCCTCAGCCTCCTGAGTAGCTGGGATTACAGGCACGCACCACCATGCCCAGCTAATTTTTTTTGTATTTTTAGTAGAGACGGGGTTTCACCATTTTGACCAGGATGGTCTCGATCTCTTGACCTCGTGATCCACCCGCCTCGGCCTCCCAAAGTGCTGGGATTACAGGCATGAGCCACCGCGCCCGGCCCCTTTTTTCCCATTTTTTTGTGAACATTTGCAAAATATAGAAGTGTTGGAATAAACTTATACTGAACATGCATATGCCCAAACACTTAAATTCTACCATTAATTTTTTTCTAGCCATGAGGTATTTACTGAATGTCTACTACTTATAAGGTTTCAGAGCTTACAATCACAAAACAGAGGGAGCTTCTTAATATCATGGAGGATGAAGTCTAGAAGAAGAAATATACACAAAACACACAGATGTGCAATTACCTGTGATACCCTTTCGGAGACAAAAGCACAGAGTGTGATGGAAAAAATGTTACAGGTGGTACTTACATTTGAGATTGGAAATTTTTTTCTCTGAGGCTGACCATGGGTTGGTTGAGGAGAAAAAAATGTTCAAATTGTGGGAAGATTCAAGGTAGTAGAAACAACCTGCACAGCCTGGTGGCAGCAGGAGTGGACAAATTTTAGGAATTGAAAATAGTCAGTAAGCCCTGGGCATAGTGGACAAGGCAAAGATGACAGAAGCTGAGGTCACAGAGGTAGGAAGGGGTCACTCATTTAAGACCTTGGAGCTTGAGGATGGAAGACTGCATTCTATTCTGAAAAACATGTGAAGTCACTGGAGGTGCTTTACCTTTTTACTTGCTTTTACAAAGTGGATATTTTATTACATTTCTTTTTATGACTTACTTTCTGTTTCTAACACTTTCATAAATTTTTAAAGGCTGGATCTCCTGGCAACAAATTCTTAGTTTTCCATCATCTGATAATGTCCTGATTTCCGTCATTATAGTTGACTGAGAGTAAAGGTCCCCTTTAGGGTGCACTTAAATTCTTGAATCTATAGATTTACATATTTTGCTAAATTTGGGGACTTTTAGCTATTTTTTCTCCAAATGCTTTTTCAGATCCACCTTTTACCTCTCCTCCTGAGAGAGATTGATGACATGAAAGTTAGGTCTTTTGTTATAATCTTACAGTTCTTGAGGACCTGTTCTTTTTTTTTCTTTTCTCAGCGTGTTTTTCCTCTGTTATTCAAGTAGATTATTTCTACTTTTCTCTCTTTAAGTTCACAAAGTCTGTCCTTTGTTCTCACCATTCTGATATTAACCAATCTATTTTTAAAATATCTTTTTCTTTCAGTTATTGTTTGCTTTGATTCAATGGAACCAAGAAACCAAGTTCCATTTTGTTCATTTTGTATTTCTTATGTCTCTACTATTTTTTTCTATTTTTCAATTTGTTTCAAGTATGATCATTTTTGTCATTGCTGCTTTAATATACTTGCCATATAATTACACTATCTGTATAATTTGGGCATTGGCATTTGTTGATTGCCTTTACTAATTCCTGTTGAGATTGTCATGGTTCTTGGTGTAACAAGTGGTTTTGTATTAAATCCTAGACATTTTGAGTATTGTGTTATGAATCTCTTAATCTTATTTAGATAATCTGTTTTACCAGGCCTTTTCTAACACTATGCCCACTGAGAAGAGAAAGTACTATCTCAATACTGCCAGATGGGGCAAAAGTCCAGGTCTTCCACTCAACCTCCATTGACATCCCTGAGTGAGAAGGTGTCTCCCTACTACTGGCCAGGGGTGGTGAAGCCTCTCACTGGGCTTTCCCTAGTACTATGCTGGCTGGAGATCCAGGGGCACTTCATAACTGCTCCAAGTGCCCTCCTTCTCTCACAGGTGAGAGACATGTTACCTTTGGGCTGTGAAAAATCCTGGCTCTCAGTTGGCCTCCTCTGACACCTTCTAGCAGGTTTTACTAAAAGGGACCCTCATTAAATCAGGGTGGATATAGTTTAATATACTCATGTGTCTCTACTAACTAAGGGCAAAGCAAAACCTCTCATTATTATGCAGAGGTAGTGAACATTTCAGTTCTTCATTCAGCCTTCTGGCCCTTTGTGACATTCCTCTGGTTGCAGTTGAAAAGTGCCTCATTACAGCTGGCTAAGGATGGAAGTCTAGGCCCCCAATTAGCTTTTCCTCAAGAGGGCTTTTGTGAGTCCACAGCTTCATATTTGACCACAGTGTGGCAGTTATTGCTTAGATGCTTTTCTTCTTCCTAGAGTGTCTTTCCCCTGGTCTTTCAACTAGAGATCAGGTGCTTGTTGCACTTTCCTGTCTTTACCTATTGGTGTTTTGTGATCGCCAACTTCTCTATCACCCAGTCAGTAATATATGAAGCAAAAAGAAAACCCATGCCACACACTGCCATGCCATTCTTTGTTTCCAAGGGTCTTCAACAGTCTGCCTTCTTCTTTCCACATTTTTGTCATCATATGTTGACTTTATATAATTATATTATATAAAATCCATGTCCAGGATTTTCAGCTATACTTGATGGGAGAAATAGAGAAAAGTTTACGTATTCCATCTGTTGAAAATACTGAACTTTAATACTATTTGAGAATCAGAGACTACATGAGTAATGTACGCACACGCATGCACACACACATACACAGAACAGACACACACACAATGATATAAACTGCTATATACTCATCTTCCTTTATATAACTTGTAGCTTAGCAACTAATGATGGCTTTTCATTATCTGAATTGTGTCCCATCTCAGGCATAAAAATATAATGCCCTTAAGTATGGATGAGATAGTTTGGCTTTCACAAACAATTAGAAATTTTCCCTTATGTAAAAAGTCATAACAATTCTAAAATATTTTGGTTTGTGCTTTCAACATTTAATGAATCATGTTAATGTATTCAGAATGGGGACAAATCTCAAGGTAATGATTTTTAATAAATATATTACTGTATTATGCTTTCAATAATATGCTGATAAAATTATAACCTTTTTTTCTTAATCATAAGTGACTTTAATACCTGCTTTTATATTTTTTAAGCTTACTTTACATTATATAATTTAGGAACATAATATTTCTCCTCTCCATTTTATTAAATTATTTTTATTCTTGTAAGCTATCCTGAAAACTTACATAAAAACAGAGATTGTCTTAGGTTTGGTTCTTAAGAGAGATAGTTCAAAGAAATACTAGAAAAGGAATAAAAGAGAGAGATGGACAGGAAAAAAATCAACCAAAGATACATTAATGTAAGAGTTAATATTTGGGCCACTGATGGGTAAATCAGTGGATTTCATGGAGATCATATAAAATCTGCTCAGACTTTCCCACCAAAGGGCAGAGAAAATGAACATATTAATCCATTGATCCCCACCCATTTTTGCTTATGAGCTGAACTTGGGCTATGAACTCTCTAGCATTCTTAAGAAAGAGTTTTCAAATGTTGCATTAGGAAATCATCAGCATTTATAGGAATGAGAAATGCCAAGGTTGTATTGGCTGGCTTCTGACTGTGCCTGCCACACTGGAGTAAGTATAAGTAAAAAAATTAAATAATCAAGCAAATAAACAGCTACTATAATCATGCATCTATGTGTTGAAGCAGTCAGAACTGCTTCACTAGAAGTCTTGTATCTTTGCTTTAAATAAACTCTATTTTTAGATCAAAGTTCAAATTTTCCAGGCAGATAACTGTCTAGGTTTTTAAATTTTAACAAAATGAGGTCCATCCCACCACTATATATTAGTCTTGTTTCTAAAAAGTTTATGTCTAGACACACACACACACACACACACATACACACACACACACACACACACACACACACACACACACAAATTCAGCATTGAAAGAAAACACTAAGATATTCCAGTTATTTCCTTAGTTAATCCCCCACAAAAATGTTGGTTTTAATTTCTGCTTAAAAAATACTTTGAAACATTATAATTAATTTCATGGAAAGGAATTATAATCAATGTATTTAAATACTTCCTGCTACCCATTGAACCCATAAATTTTTGCCTATTTTATGCTTATAAGAGATAAATATGGCAGGACTAAGCCACTCAGAAAATTACCTTAAATAATCTAATTTTTACTCACTTGATATTTTTATCTACATTTTGGGCAAAACACCAGTGGCATTCTATCTCTGGTGCTTTAACCATCTAAACACAAGCTCTGCCACCACATATTCCCCACTTGGTGACAACTTTGGTCAGCAATTGCCCTGGACCTTCCCCACTTCTATTCAACAGGTTCTCACTCAGACTCTCTTAGAAAAACTCGGTAACTCTTCTCCAGAAGTTCTTGCCTCACATTCTCTGAATCAATTCTCCATTAATGGAGTGTTCCTCCCACTTGGTCCTTGGCTTTTCCAGAATGACTTTTGTTGTTTTCATCACTTTAGTTTTTCCCTAGTTCTTTTATACCAGACTGTTATTCTTGAGTTTCCACATTGTGGGTTTGTTCTCTCAAAATCATGCTTGTTTTTCACATCTCGGGGGTAAGGAAAGTAAGAGACAAACAGTGCCTTCCATATATCCCAAAAGATTTCAGCAAATGGAAGATAGAGTTCTTTCCTCAAGAATTTAAATACATCATTTCACCTTCTCCAGAAAAGACAGTCAAGCCATTTCCTTTATTCCTATTTTATGTTTATATCAACAAATGTTATAACTCTAGATAATATGTACTTCTTTTTATTCAAAGTTTGTTCCGAGTAGAGAAAGTTAAGAACATGAAATGGCACTTTCAGTTTGTGTTTTTCAACAGATTTTGTCTCATTGTAACTGTGATTAGAATTGAAGAAATCTTTTAGTGTATTTATCAATATGCACATAACACAATCAAGCATACTCACGCACATTCATTGCTGCACACCTTTAAAAAAATGCCCCTTTACAACCAGAAAATTGGCCTGTGCACTCTATCTGCTCAAATAAAGTAGAGTTTAATACAATCTGGCAATACTGTTTAGGTTACAGCCTACATATTTTGCTCTTTATTCTCTTTTGCTCTTTACTCAGAGGAGTCTATCAAGAGACCATGTACAGCAATATCAAGTAAAATATATCATAAAAAAGGAACTCTGAGAACCTAGTGACCTGAAAAAATGTTACTTATGAAACTAATGACCTAAGAATGCCTTTAAATCGAAGAACATCTAGTACAGCAAAGAGACCTTCAAAATGGGCATGTAAGCACTGATCCAGATAGGAGATTAAATAGCACGATATATTAAAAAGCATAAGGTAAAATAAAAGTTGGAATTTTTCACTTGAAACAAGTATTTCACCCAGCAGCTAAGAAACATGCCTGCCTGCCTGTCTGTCTGCCTTGACGTAATTTTGTAATCCTTTCTTGTTTTGGTGTCAGACTAGTTTACTCATTTTCTATATACAAAGAAACTGTAATAAGATATTTATATAACAAGTCAAATATTGATTAAAGGGCATAAAATATGGCATCATGGTATGGTAACAAGGATTTTCATCAGCCTATTACTGCAATTAATCTGAAAAAACAAATGCAAATTGTCTTTGAAGGTTTGAATGCAAGCATTCTCTATAATTTTTTAAAAAATAATAATGACGTCCAACAATACATTTCTGACATAATTGTGTAACTTTTCTTCCTATGTCTGATTCTGAGGCTATACTAAAATTTATATTGGCCATAGTGAATAAAACCATTGACTTTCCATTTTCTAATCAATAAATTGACAGACTTTAGAGCCAAGTGACAAAATCAAAAGTAGACATCCACGACACTTAGCTAAAGATTAGATCAATACATGAAGTTTCTATTAATGTTCACAATGACAGTTTTATTTTATTTAACAGGAGAAAACATAGCTGTTCTACCCTTTTTTATTCAGGATAGAGGAGTACAGGTCAAATATGTGTAACGAATTTGAGTCTGCAATTTCTTTCCATCAAAAAGAAACCCTTGAAGCTCAGAAATTCATTTTTAAACAGATATATTCTCCCCAGTGTGCAGTTCAATAGACTTAATTAGAAATTATGGATGAAGAGTTGACAATGCTGAAAAGGACCACAGGCCTGCCTATACACAACTCTCAATAATCCCATTCATAGCAGTGCACAAAATACGTTTTCTGTTTACATAATTAGCTGGGTTTTTTTTCCCGCTTCCTGCCATAATTAAATAAATATAAAAAGTTATTTATAATGCAATTTGTGGTTGTTAAAAAAAGCCCTTAAAAATCTACATCAAGATCAAAATTAAGCCTAATTACAGATCAATTTGTTTCAGATTTGCTTTCTAAATCAGGGTTACTAGAGGAAGAAAAAAAATATACTTTGTTATTCCATTTCTCATATCGAGTGCATTTATTAGATCTAAGGAATTTTTTTTTACATTTTAAAATAGAAATGTTCTTCCAACACACATTCTACATTTTATTCATTTTCATAATTTGATATTATTTGATAGGAAACCAGTTTAGATTCACTGCAAAAGAAATTGAATAAAGTACAGAAAAGGTTCATCCATATTTTCACATCACTAAGTAAAACACTATTGATGTTTTTGCCTAATTTACATGATATAAGTACTATAAGTTCTGATTTGGGGACTTGCTTTCTAAACTTTTTCCTCTACTCATGTAATAGTATTCTACAATTTGACTTCGAATAGTTGTATAGAATGGCATTTACTTAAACAATTTCATATTTGAGGAAACAGTTCTGTATTTTTTTTTCTTTTTTACAGTATGCCTTAGTATATTTAGGCTGCCATAAGGAAATACTATAGACTAGGTAGCTTACAACCAACAGAAAGTTACTTCTCACAATTCTGAAGCCTAAGAAGTCCAAGATCAAAGTGCCAGCAGATGTTATTTCTAGTGAGGGCCTTTTCCTCATGGACGATGGTTTTTCTCTATGTCCTCATGTGGCAGAGGGGTAAATGAGCTCTGTGTGGGCTCTTCTAAAAGGGCACAAATCATATTTATGAAAGCTCTGATCTCATGACCTCATCACCTCTCAAAAGGCCCCACTTCTTAATACCATAACCTTGAGAGTTAGGATTTTAACATATGAATTTGGGGGAGACACATGTATTAAAACCCAGAACAATTATAAATTCCTAGAGGAGGATTTTCTGTGTAAAGAGTATATATTATTTTTAGATACTTTCATTTACATTCCTGTTGCTTTCTAGGAGTTTGTGCCACTTCATACTACTACCAATAGTGTCACATAATATCTCCTTACCAGGCTCTTACCCACACTGGCAGACAGATGGGTACATGAATACATAAATACGTAGATCTAAATCTTTCCAATTTAATAGGCAAAGCATGGTGTCTTTATATTACTTAATTTCATATTTGTTACTATAAGAAAGTATAGATATTTTATATGTTTATTATTAGACACTGATATTTTTCTTGTAGAGAATATTTATTTAAAATTTTTGCCAAATTTTGTTTTCAGGAGGTTCTCATTGTTTTTGACAATTGATGTCATTTTGTATTTTGTCAATGCTAAAAATATAAATAATATATACAGCATATGTAATAGAACAATTTTTCCTAGTTTTTCCTCAAGCTTTTATTTTCTTATTTTTTAAGAATCTGGCTCTTAAAGCGTGACGTTATGTCTCGTATTTTTCTTCATTGTACTTTTAATGTACTTCAGGTACATATGCCTTTTATATTTTCAAAGTATTATATTTTGACTCTATGGCAAGAGATCAAAAAAGGTCAAAGAAAAATAACCGTTTTTTTTCATTTGGTTTTTACTCAGCACAAAGGTTAATGTAAGTTTTCATAAGGCCTGCTTTAAACCTTGACCAGAGATGATAATTGGAAATGAACTGTAGTTTCTTTTCAGAGTTAGAGAGGAATGCTGAAAGACCATGAAAAATCTCAGAGACAAGTCTTTTCTGGGACAATAAATAGCGGAAGACAGCATTTAACAATGAATTAAAGGAAACTCAATTCTTTCCTGTATTTCAACACTGCAGAAGTCTATGAAGCAGTTAGTGCTAAGAAATACAATTGTTAAAGAACAAAAAACAAAAAACAAATCACATGATTTTCTGTATTGGATGTTAAAAGATATGAAGCAAGAAATTGGCCATTATTATAGAAAAATGTGAATTTTAAATTATCTGGATAAAAAAGAGGATCAGTTAATTCAGAAAAAGGAATTGTATAAATGCTGAAACAGGGGAGATATATTTTCCTTACTATATTCTGGCAAAGAATTCTCTAAATCACATATTCATTAGGGATTGAGAATTGATACTAGAAACAAATAACTTGTGCTTAATATTGTGTTTAAGCTTCAACCATAGAAAACTTCCTAGATGCAAGGCGGTTACTGTGTCAGCTCAAGTTAAAAGGTAACTTAGGAAACAATATATATCCAGCAATTTGGAAGTATTCTAAATATTACTTGCTAACAAAATTCACTTTCTACAGAAGGGAAAGACCTAACAAAGAATACATCTTGCAGATTGTTACATAAAGAATAATTAAATTGACAGATATTATGTATTTAAAATATATACAGCTCTGTACTTAGCATGTTACATAGAATTCGTTAATATTCCTCTTAACAGACGTACAAGGTAACTCAGCTTTTATATGCATTCTACAGATGAAAAAATTGAGGTGAGAAAGGCCAAATAAAATGAATGAACACATTTTTTAAATGTTTTTCTATATAAGAACTAACCCTATCAGCTTTGCTGATTTCTTCAAAATAATTGCGAATAAGTTGCTGTAATATAAATATATACTCTTATTGTTTCTCTCAAATTTCTCTGACACATTTATAATATTTAAATCTTTTTTCCCGTAGGTTATCTTTCACGGTACTTTGTACATACTACTTTGGGTCCTATGCCTCAAGTAAAAAATTGCGCTAATTGCATTAATAACTGTCACAAACCCATTGCACAAGACCAGTTCTAGTAATGGTTTTTAAAGTGATTTTATTTCATTTTAAATTACTGTTCAGATATCAGTCACTATGACATCAGACTTTCACTCTCTGTGATAGTTATATATCAACTTGGTTGGAGTGTAGTACCTAGTCATTCAATAAAACACTAATCTAGCTGTTGCTGTGAAGGGATTTTGTAGATGTGATTAACATCTACAATTAGTTGGCATTAAATAAAGGAGATTTTCCTTGAAAATATGGGTGGGCCTCATCCAATCAATTGAAAGGCCTTAAAGGCAAACCTGAGTCTTTCTAGAGGAAGAAGTAATTTTATCTCAGGGGTCCAGCATCAGCTACTGCTGGACAGTCCCAGCATACCAACCTGCCCAACAGATTTTAGTTTTGCCACCATATCTGAACACACAGCAGATTCCCTGAAATCAGTCTATCTGTCTATCTATGTATCTATCAATCTATCATCTATCCCCGACTGCTTCTGTTTCTGTAAACGACCATGACAGATGTGAATGTTCGCCTAAAACCTGTTAGCATGCATGTTTCTTTCTACCACTTGTAGGGATCAAGCAAAGAGTGTAACATATGCATATTTTTCAAAATAATTGCTGTATGTGTTCTCTGATTATACATTATAAATAAAAACATGTTTATAATGCAAAATTATTGAAATATGTGTAAAAGATAATGTATATGCCTATATATGTGTGTGTTTTTCCGTGTATACATATATGTATATGAGAGAGTGTATGTCTGTGTGTTTACATGTGCATTTTTTGTTCTAACTGATAGTGTTACCTTTTATATCTACCAAAATCCAGGTCTAGTTTAGAAAAAAAATTTACAGCAGTATTCTAAAATTTATCTCTTTGATATAAATATATTTTTGTAACTTTTTTCCTGACATTTGTGCTTTAAGTCAAAAGTACTTATGTGAAAGCAATTTTTTTAAACCATCTTCTCTGAAATTGCGTAGGAGGAAGCGAATCGCTACCATTCAATCCTGACATTAATTCAACCGACACATATTTTGATTTTTGAAGAATTATGGAAACATTCTTTCAGAAGAGAACAATGAATGATAGCATTCTGTGTTTAGCACTTTTCCCTTTCCAAGTGGCAATGGAGCATTGTAAAGGCAAAGTAAATTGCTTCTTATTTCTATGTGCTTTTTAAAACTGTGGCACTGACTGAGCTGAATCACTAAGACCACATCGGTACACAACTAAATAAAAGGTTTTACATGATAGCAAAACTAGGCAGAATTATTTTGTCCCTGGATGTACTGATGATTGCAATGCTTACACCACTGCTTTATAAACAATGCAATAACACTCAAAGTGCTATCATGAAATTCAGTTTATAATTTAAAAGATTTTGATGAAAGGACTCATTACACAGGTATGGCTAAGATTAAGAGACACAGAAACATCTGGTTGTATTCTGTAGCACTAGTGACAGATTGCCTGAGCAAGGAGTGAGAAAAATATTACTGAAGACTTGTAGAGAGTTTGAAGCTTTAGAAGTAAAGCTGCCTAGGAAGAATTGCAACCAGAGAATATAGCCATTGCCCCAGACTGAGGCAAGGCAAGGACAGGGGTTGTTAGGAGTGATAAATACCTTGATCTTTCTCTCTTCCAGCCAGCCGTCTAATTTTCTATGATAACATAGCCCAAATCCAATCAGAGGCCCAAATTCAAGTGAGATTGGGTGATACCATGTATAGGGACAAAACTCCTTGAGAACGGAACAGGGAAGGGCATGGCGAACAATGGAGTTTCAAGTAGAATGGCAAGTTAACCTAGTACACATACAATGTATATGTTCAAGTTGACAGCAGAAATCAAGGCCTAGGCTGTTCAGTGGTATTAAGTCAGGAACAACGATCCTTCCGAGCCCTATGGAAGAAGCTGGAGGGAGATGTTAAGTAGCAACTATTTTTTCCCATTTATTTAAGTTGAAACAGAAAAGAACATAGAATTATAAAAATAAGAATGTTTTAGGCAGTTTTTTTTTTATAAAGTGATGACAAAAATAAGAGAGAAAATTAGCAAAGGAAGAATGTTTTTGGAAAGAGAAATTAAAAAATCTATAGATGTCAAGAATAAATTGCATTTGAAGAACCTTCACTGTTTTGACCATGTAATTCAGGATTCATACAAGAATCGGGATTAATTTCTCAGGGTATATGGGGAAGTGGAAGGCGACAAAATTAAAACTCTGACTTAAAATACTAGTACACAGCCTCAGTTTTATTTTTATTATTGTCATCTGAATTTTAGAAACTCTTGTTTCCATGGACTTTACATGACAAATAAAAGTGAGCCATAAAATGTCTCTTTTTACATGAAGAAATATTACAGTGAAGAAGAAGAATATAATTTATTTAAAAATTTATCAGAAATTTTAGGACTATGATTTTGAAAAATATCAGAAGGAATTCTAGTAAGCTCTCAAGGCAGAGGTATTTGACAGATTTGTAAACTGTTGCTTACATTCCAGGCTTGTATATTTAACTGCATGACATTTATACCTTGATGTTTAATAGGCATAAAAAACTAACACTGTTGGCTAGGCGTGGTGGCTCATGCCTGTAATCTCAGCACTTGGGGAGGCTGAGGTGGGCGGATCACCTGAGGTTGGGATTTCAAGACAGGCCTGGCCAACATGGTGAAACCTCATCTCTACCAAAAATAAAAAAATTAGCTGGACATAGTGGTGGGCCCCTGTTAGCCTAGCTACTCAGGAGGCTGAGGCAGGAGGATCACTTGAACCCAGAAAGCAGAGGTTGCAGTGAGCTGAGATTGCACCACTACACTCCTGCCTGGGTGACAGAGTGAGACTCCATCTCAAATAAAAAAAAATCAAAAATTAACACTGTTAGGCTTGAATATGTCTTTCTTTGTCAAAACTTACGTTTAGTCTTCATCCTCAATGTGGTGGTATTGGCAGATGATGCTTTTAAAAGGTGATTAGGCTCTTAAGGGGATTAATGCCTTTCTCTCAGGAGTGGGTTCTCAGTCTTGCAGGACTGGATTAGTTCTCTAGAGAGTAAGTTGTTATAAAGTGAGGCTGCCTCACATGCTTGGTCTCTGTACATTCCCACTTATTCTTCTGCTTCTTCAGCATGTTGGAACAAGGCATGAGGCCCTCACCAGAAGGTGATCAGATGTGGCTGCTCAATTATGGACCTTCCAGCCTCCAGAATCATGAACTAAGTTAAATTCTTTCCTTTATAAATTACCCAGTCTCAGGCATTTAGTTATAGCAACAGAAAATGGACTAAGACACATCAAAAACAGATGCTTGACTTCCCTCTCATTCCATTATTCTGAAGCTGTCTCTCTCCCAGTGTTTCTCATCCCTGTAAATGACAACAATGATCGGTCCAGTTGAGCAAGCTAAACCCTACTAGCTATTGGTTTCTGTTATATTTCCTGCTTTTCCCAATCAAATACCTCATGAGGATGCATAGTTTCCAAATTACATATGTATATAAAATTTTTCATATTTTATTCTCACCATTAATAGTCTATTCTAAGCCACCTGTTCCCTAAAATAATGAAATAACCTCTGCTTCTCATGCTTGTTTCTTTGTTATCCATACTCCACAAAGCAGCCACAGTGACCTTTCAAAATCAGAATGCAGATTATACAAATTCCCTGCTATATACTCTATGATATTTTCTTACTGCTTTTAGCTTAAAGGCTTCTTCGCTGCTCTTCTATGATATTTTTGTCCCTTTGCTCCTCACTTACTACTGCTTAATCACACTGCTAGTTTCCTGGAATCAGCCAGGTACTTTCCTAACTCTTCATTAGCAAGTTTCTTTGATTGTAGGGATCTTCCTCCAGATCACTGCCCTTCTTCTTCTTGTTATAATGGTCTCAATATAAATGCCATACACAGCTTAAAAGAAAGTAAAGTTACAAAATAGCCAAGGAAACGTAACACTATAAAACAATAGTAAGCCAAATCTGTTCAATAATGGTGAGGCGGATGCTTTCTGACAATTAAATATTGCTCTTATAAATGCAAGCAGTCAGTAACAGCAACTAGAGAGAGTGATGCCAGAGGTACATAACTCCTTCGTATAGGAAAATAGGAATAGTTTAATACTTACTTTTCAGATTACATAGTATATCAGCGGGTTTCATAATTTAACTATTATTTCTAATGTTATTTTGTGAGCTTCATTAATTACAGTTAATGAACGTAGTAAATGAGTCAATAATTTGTATGCATGGACTATTTTATGGTCATTTTAATGTTATTTTTCAGCTTTAATTTCTCTGACTTTTAAAATGAAATAGCTGGCAGTTTTTGATTATCATTGTGCAAAAACTTAGCACACTTAAAATTCCAGTTAATTTTGCTAGCAGGATTTTGTTGATATTTGCACGAATAGAAAACTGAAAGAAAAAATAGCATACACTTACAGATCTAAACATCTTAACAAAACTCTAAAATAATTTTTAAATACCCTTTACCACTTACTGTATTTTGAATTCCTTCTGTAGCAACAAAAACAGTAAGTTGTGAAAACTACTGTTAACTAATGAAAAGGATAATCCACTTCTTTCTTTCCAACTTTCATTTTAGGTTCAGAAAGTGCTTATGCAGCTTTGTTAACTGGGTAAATTTCATGTCCCTGAGTTTTAGTGTACAGATAATTGTGTAACCAACATAATCAGCATAAAGCCCAATAGGTAGTTTTTCAGTTCTCACTCTTTCTCTCACCCTCCACCCTTAAATAGGCCCCAGTGTCCACTGTCCTCTTTGTGTTTACATTGACTCAGTGTTTAGCTCCCACTTATAAGTGAGAACATGAACTATTTGATTTTCTGTTCCTGTGTTAGTTTCCTTAGAAAAATAGCTTACAGCTGCATCCATAATGTTGCAAAGGCCATGAGGTCATTTTTTATAGCTGCATAATATTCCATTGTACCTGGGTATCAAATTTTCTTTATCCAGTTGGTGAGCCTTTAGGTTGATTCCATGACTTTGTTATTGTAAATAGCACAATTAACATATCAGTGTATGTATTTTTGTGGTGGAACAATTTATATTCCTTTGTGTATATACCTAGTAATGGGATTACTGGGTCAAATGGCAGTTCTATTTTAAGTTATTTGAAAAATTTTCAGACTGCTTTCTACAAATGGCTGAACTAACCTATATTTCTACCAGCAGTGTATAAGCATTAAGTATTCTTTTTTCTCTGCAGCCTTGCCAGCATCTATTATTTTTTAACTTTTTAATAATAACCATTATGTCAGGTGTGAGATAGTATCTCATTGTGATTTTGATTTGCATTTCTCTAGTGATTATTGATATTGAGCATTTTATATGCTTGTTAGCCAGGTTTATATTTTGTGTTGAGAATTTTCTGTTCATGCCCTTTACCCAGTTTTTAATGGGGCTTTTTGTTCTTGCTTGTTGATTCTTGCTTATTTTGTATACAGTGAAAGATAGGGGTACCGCTTCAATCTTCTGCATATGTTTAGCCAGTTATCCCAGCACAATTTACTGATTAGGGAGGTCTTTCCCCATTACTTGTATTTATTGACTTTGTCAAAGGTCAGATGATTGTAGGCGTGTGATTTTATTTGTGGGTTCTCTAACCTGTTCCATTGGTTGATGCATCTTTTTTTTTTTGTACCAACATTTTTCACACAATTAGAAAAAAAAATCATTTAAAATATATCTGGAACCAAAAAGAGTTCAAATGTAAAAGCAATCCTAAGCAAAAATGAACAAAGCTGGAGGCATCACACTCCCCCACTTTAAACTATTTTGCAAGTCTGCAGTAACTAAAGCAGCATAGTACCGGGACAACCTACTTTATTACTGAAATCCTGGTTGTTTCTGGTTGTCAATACTTTGGTCAAAATCCTATCAGTTGCATAATTTCAAAGGCAGTCTAGTCCTTCTTCAGTATTTCATCAAATTTGCAAATACAGTTGCTATGTTCACCTTTATTGTTTTTCATCATTTTACTCACTTTATACATATTTATTTTGTATCTAGTATGAATAAGACATGAATTAGAGACTTATGATACAGAAATGAACAAGATCATCCTAACACCTTGCATAATGGAGATGATATTTCTCAGATGACACAAATCTCAATTCCTTTATAATATTGGTTTCCTATATTTGCTTCTGTAAGTGTAGACACATAAATCACACACTCAAAAATATGATTAAATGAAGGCAGAAGAGAATGATCAGATCTTTTTACTCCTTAAACTATGGCCTTACTTGATAAAGCCTAATGCTCATAATTTCTTCAACTAATATCCTATACAGTTAAATCATATTTTTCTTCCCCTATGGCATATATGTGATCACTGAAGCCTTTAGATTGTTCTAGTCATTTTTCTTTCTTATCAGAATATTCCAATTTTGAGTATCATTCTTCTATGCTTAATGATATTTTCATGGTTAAATTAATATTGTCATTCATTTCTTAATTGAATAATTTGCATTTTTGCAATTGAATTCATTGATTCTCTATATATTCTGGTTATTAATATCTCATCAGATGGACAGTTTACAAATATTTTCTCCCATTTTGTAGGTTGGCTCTATACTCTATTGACTGTTTCCTTTTTTGTTCAGAAACATTTTTAGCTTAATGCAATCCCATTTGTCTATTTTTGTTTTTGTTGCCTTTGCGTTTGAGGGTTTATCTATAAAATATTTGTCCAGATTAATATACTGAAGCATTTCTTCAATGTTTACATCTAGTCAATTCATAGTTCCACAACATATATTTAAGTTCATAATCCATTTTGGTTTGATTTTTATATGTGGCAAGAAATATTGGTCTAGTTTTATTCTTCTGCATATGAATATCAAGTTTTCCTGGCACCATTTATTAAATAAACAATATATGTTCTTAATATGCTCCAGTGCCTTTGTCAAAAATGAATTGGCTGTAAATGCATAGATTTATTTCTGGGTTCTCTATTCTGTTTCACTGGTCTATACATTTATATATTTATTTATCTATTTACTTATGAGAAAGAGTTTCACTCTTGTTTCCCAGGCTGGAGTGCAATAGTGCAATCTTGTCTCACTGCAACCTCTGCCTCCTGGGTTCAAGTGATTCTCCAGCCTCAGCCTCCAGAGTATCTGGGATTACATGCACCCACCACCATGTCTGGCTGATTATTTTTAATGGTATTTTTAGTAGAGATGAGATTGCACCGTGTTTGCCAGGCTGGTCTCAAACTTCTGATCTCATTGATTTTTATGCCAGTACCATGCATTTACTTTTATGCCAGTACTATGCTACTTTGGTTACTATAGCTTTATTGTATATTTTGAATTTAATAATTTGATGCTTCCACTTTTGTTCTTTTTCCTGTGGATTGCTTTGGCTATTTGTGATCTTTTGTGGCTCAATGCAAATTATGAATATTTTTTCTATTTCAGTGAAAAAAGTAATTGATATTTTTATTGGAATTACACTAAATCTATAGGATGCTTTGGGTAATATGGTCATTTTAATCCCTCAAATCTGTAGGAATGGGATACCTTTATATTTGTTTGTATCCTCTTCCATTTCTTTCACTTATTATTTATTTTTGGAGCTACTGTAAATAAATATGCTTTCTTTATTTCTTTTTCAGATTGTTTGCTGTTGGTGTGTATAAATGCTAATGATTTTTGTATGTTTATTTTGTGTACTGCCACTTTACTGGATTATTTATAAGTTCTAACAATTTTTTGATGGTCTTTCAGCTTTTCTAATGAAATAGAATTATGATATCTGCTAACAAGGACAATTTGACATTTTTCTTTTCAGTGTGAATGCTCTTTATTTCTTTCTCTTTCCCAATTTCTCTGGCTAGGAATTCTAATACTATTTTGAATAAAAGTGGTATAAATAGGCACTCTTGCTTTTCCAGATTTTAGAGGAAACATTTGGTATAATGTTAACTGCTGTGAGTTTGTTATAAATAATCTTTATTGTTTTGAAGTATTTTATCTATACCTAGTTTGTTCAGAATTTTTAGCATAAAGAAATGTTTACTTTTAGAGAATGCTTTGCCAGCATTTGTTGAAATAATCATATCACTTTTGTTCTTGATTCCCTTACTGATGTATCATGTTTATTGATTTGAGTATGTGCATTTATGCTTATGATAAATCCCACTTGGTCATGATGAATGACCTTTTTAATATGTTGTTGAATCTGGTTTGTTAATTTTTTGTGTGTGTTTGTCAGAAACATTGGCCTGTATTTTTCTGTGTGTCTATGTGTATGTGTATGTGTGTGTCCTTGTCTAGATTTGGTATCCTGGTAATGCAAGCCTCATAAAGTAAGTCTGGTAGTATTGTTTCCTCTTCTATTTTTTGCAATAGTTTGAGTAAATTTGTTATGATATATCCTTTAAATATTTGGCCAAATTCAGCAGTTAACATTTTCTTTCCAAAAGAAGACTGATATGGTCTGGCTATTTTCCTACCCAAATCACATCCTGAATTGTAGCTCCCATAATCCTGACATGTCATTGGAGGAACCCGGTGAGAAGTAATTGAGTCATAAGAGCCCTTTCCATCATGCTGTTCTCATGATAGTGAGTTCGTTCTCATGAGATCTGACGGTTTTATAAGAGGCTTTCCTCCTTTGCTCAGCACTTCTCCTTCCTACTACCATGTGAAGAAGGACATGTTTGCTTCCCCTTCTGATATGATTGTAAGTTTCCTGAGGCCTCTCCAGCCATGTGAGTTAATTAAACCTCTTTTCTTTATAAATTACCATTTCTGGGTAGTACTTTATAGCAGTGTGATAATAGAAAAAATATAGTAAATTGATACTGGGTAGTGGAGTGCTGCTATAAGGATACCAAAAATGTGAAAGTGACTTGAGAATTGATTAACAGGCACCCTGTCATCCAGATTCCTGCCAAAGATTTTTCCCAGTTTTCTGTCATTTATTTGTCTCTGTCTCTTTCTCTCTGTCACTGTATCTCTCTGTCTTTGCTATGATTGGAGGATTTGATAAATTTGTTTACTCTCAGAATAGTCTAATATCATACTTTACGGGAGCCAGCATACGTGGTAGCTGAGTATGCTAGTTCTCCAAGTATGCATTCAGCCACCATTTCAACCAAAATAGGAAGCTCAACCATTAAAAAGAGTACCTTGTTCCCAGAGCTAGCTATTATTTATTTATTCTTCAACATTTCCACTCTGGAAAGTATAGGTTTATGGAGTATTAGAGATTATTATTTATTGTGTAGCTTCCAATAAAGCAGACTTTTCTTTCTTCTCCATGCTCTACATTTTCTGCTTATGAATTATTGTGAATCTGTTTCTCAATATTTATGAATGCTGTCTGCCTCGTCATAATTTTATTCCTTGTGATTTCTATTGATATTATACCTCCTAAGTGTATAGATGGACATTAACCAAAACTTAACTTCCTCCTATGTAAGTAGCAACTGTCTCTCATTTCCCAAACATACACTTGACTCTGGCAGAAAAGAAAATTTAACATACTTCTTTTTTCATTGAAATAACTTCTTAGTTTCCATATATCTCAGTTAGGCTTGAAATATTGCATAAAACTGTAGTTCTATGTGGTCTTTTTTAAAAGACATTCAGCTTACTCTCTTAGCAAATTGCCAAGCTCATGAACTCCCTATTTTTCATTGGGTTCTGGTAACATCAGATTGAGAGTTTGTCTTTAGCCATTTAATCAACTCATAATCTTCTATTTTGTTAAACCAGCAGAGGAGGACTACTTCCTTTGTCCATTTTCAAAAAAAATTACCTCTGAAAAGTAGTAAGATATTTTATTTTTCCAACATTCATCAGGTTACAATATATCCCCCAAATAAATAGCTCTCTAAGCTTTGGCAGCTTTATTTAAAGACATGCACTTAGGACAGAAAATCCAAACAGACTTAAACATTACTTTTTCTTTCTTTGATGTTTTAACCTGTGAACTGTTAATGCTTCTTTGATCTGTTTCAATTCACAGAGAAAGGAACATAAATAAGAGCATACATAAACTACATGGATTCTAAGTTGCCTGTCTATGGAATACCCTAAAAGAACATGATTGATAGATAGATAGATAGATAGATAGATAGATAGATAGATAGATTTGGCTTTAGTATGCATACCATAAACAACCATATTTACCATAGTATTGCAATTATGTAATGTTATATATCCCATAGCCATGTGAAATTTGTGGCAAAGTTGAATCTCACTAACTAGTCATCTTACAATTATATCATGTGCTTTATGACAAATCTTTGGGCATGACTAAAACATATTTTAAAAACCTACAAACTGATATTGAATCATTTTTGTCAGTGTTTATAAATGCATATAATATATGTAAATCTAAAATCAGTGTGTGAGGTTTAAATTTGTGTATATAAGTCTACTTTTAAGTAACAGAATGAATGAATATAAATTACTCTTGTATCGGGTTATTTAAATAGTAACAAATTATCCTAAAATGAAAGGTAGTATATTCAGTTTTAAATGAAAGCATTTGAATCTATAAGCTGTAGAAACATAAAATCTTTAGTGCCATTTGTAAACCTGTGCCTCATTGTCTGTTTCAGCCGAAAGCAAAGCCAGTATGTACTTGCAGAGAAGCTTTGAGAACTAGCAAACCAGGCTTAATTCGTTCCAAATAACTTGAGGAGAAAAGATTTTGGCTTAGAAAATAAAACTTTCTACTCTGCTCACAGTCTGCTTTGAACATAAATTTAACTAAGAATAGGTTAAAAATCTGATTCTTAAAAAACTCAAACCTTGTTTTCATGCTTGTCTTCTCAGAGTTTTTAGAGCATGTTTAGCCTGAGTCATGGCCCCTTTAGATGAAAACATTGGTTAGCTAAGAATTGAAATTAAGTTGTCAGGTATCGTTAACTCTGGAGGAATTTGAATAAGAAGGAAACTGTCCTTTTTCATTGTGTGTCTTTCACAGAATATAGTGTTTGCATTTGCGTCTGAGAGAAAGCAGAACAATGAATACTCTATCATTAACAGTATTCAATCTGAGTTTGAATGATCAGTTGTTTAGGACATTGAGAAGGATTTCTTGTACTGGATGGGAGATTGGACTGTAAGTGGTAAGAAGAGTTCCTTCTAATTTTAAGATTCTAAAAGTCCATGAAACCAAATTTAAGCAAAGGAGATTCAAGGTACATTGAATCAGAACTATTTCAACATAATATCAAATTATAAAATTGTTCTTGTTAACATTTACTCAGGAAAGCATGTAAGTAAAGGACAAAGTATATCTATTAGTGAGATCTCAGGCTGACAAAGTAATGTACAACTAATCAATTGACAAATTCCCTGGGACCTACAATTATAATGGCAAGCTTTAATGTGCCCCATTATTTGTAATATGCTTTATTGTAATTCATACATCTTTGCTCCTTATACTGCATTTATTTATTTTGCAGATGCATGTTAATAAATACAAAATGAAATAGAAAGGGTTCTTATTCCAGAAATGGTAAAGTAGCTCGTATTAGACTAATTCACCTACAGATAACAATTTAAAAGCTTGAGAACACATAGAACCAAAAAAGAAAATGAAACGAAAAAATCACCTTTCCAAATAAACTGGACAGCGTCCAAAAGGAGAATGAGATAGGCACTGGAAAGGACTTGGCCCATGTAAGAAGGAAACTACTTTGATCAATACTCTTTTTCACAGACTTTTCTTCTGAGGGCACTTTTAGTGTTACATTTAGTATTGCACAAATATCAAGAAATCAAGTAGAAAACTAGTCTTACTTCCTTGAGAAGTAGAACATGGGATTAAACGTTGTCAGTGTGGTTGGAGATTAAGTGGAAAAATCCTGGGAAAAAATCTGACACAGATTGGGAACTCTAAAAGCCACATACAATGTACACCCCAAATGTTGATTGAATATTGCATTTTGTGTATGTTGAAGATACTTGTAAGGACTTATCAGAAAGCATAAGTCAGTTGCAGTTCTGAAATTTCTGAGCAGAGATCTAAGCTGTTACCCAATGCAGGAGTAACTGAAATGTGAGTTTGAGACTGGCCAAGTTATAGGCAGCTGGTAAACCTATCAGAATTTCTACTGAGGCTCAATTTTTAGAGCAAAGGCTATGTCCAAAATCTAAGGTATTTTCTTAAGGACAGAGAGTAAAACCAAACATTTTTGAACTAAAATGGAAAAGAATACCAAAATTACTTTATTACCTGTTGCAAAAAAAAAAAAAAAACACGCTTCAGAAGAGGATAATCTAGATTATCTTAAACAGACCATATGTAATCTCCAATGCATAACCAAAATTACTTGACATGCAAAGGAGTGGGCAAATATATCTCATAAACAAGAGAAATGGCAAAAAGTAGAAAAAGACTTAAATTGGCATATACATTGTAATTATCAGGGAAAAACTTTAATGTAGCTAAGTAAAAATGCTTAAGGACTTAAAGAAAAAGTCTAAATAAGAGAATAGATGAGAAATCTCAAAATAAATAAATAAATAAACACTACTAAAATGAACCAAAGAGAAATTTTTGAACTAAAATAAAATATCTGAAATGGAGAATTTACTGGAAGAGATAACTGAAAATTGCAATAAATAAAATGGATTGGTTAATTTAATGGAAAATTAGCAGATTTGTCCTCTCAGAAGAACAGAAAGAATGAACAATTTCTTAAAAAAAAAAA
>NW_022436946.1:54526237-54562945 GCF_009761245.1 Sapajus apella
TTCCTTCCTTCCTTCCTTCCTTCCTTCCTTCCTTCCTTCCTTCCTTCCTTCCTCTCACTTTCTCATTTTCTCTCTCTCTCTTTTTCTCTTCTCTTGTCTCTTTATTTTTTTCCACTGACAGCAACAACCAAGAAAAGGATTTGGGGTAGCGAAACGTATAATAGAAAGCCCAGAATTTCCTTTACATCCTTTGTTAGTTGTATTTCTAGGCATTTTATTCTCTTTCTAGAAATTGTGAATGGTAGTTCGTTCTTGATTTGGCTCTCTTTAAGTCTGTTGTTGGTTTATAGGAATGCTTGTGATTTCTGCACATTGATTTTGTATGCTGAGACTTTGCTGAAGTTGCTTATCAGTTTCAGGAGATTTTGAGCTGAGATGGTGGGGTCTTCTAAATATAGAATCATGTCATCAGCAAATAGAGAAAATTTGACTTCCTCCTTTCCTAATTGAATACCCTTTATTTCTTTTTCTTGCCTGATTGCTCTGGCTAGAACTTTCAATACTGTATTGAATAGGAGTGGTGAGAGGGGCATCCTTGTCAGATTTCAAGGGGAATGGGGAAAAAATATGCAATCTACACATCTGACAAATGGCTAATATCCAGAATCTACAAAGAACTAAAACAGATTTACAAGAACCAAGCAAACAAACCCATTCAAAAGTGGCAAAGGTTATGAACAGGCACTTTCAAAAGAAGCATATATGAGTCCAACAAATATGAAAAATTGCTCATCATCACTGGTCATTAGAGAAATGCAAATCAAAACCACGTTGAGATACTATCTCATGCCAGCTAGAATGGTGATTTTAGATTTTAGGTTAGAATTGAAAAATCTGGAGACAACAGATACTGGAGAGGATGTGGAGAAATAGGAACACTTTTACATTGTTAGTAGGAATGTAAATTAGTTCAATCATTGTGGAAGACAGTGTGGCAATTCCTCAAGGACCTAGAAATAGAAATTCCATTTGACCCAGCAATCCCATTACTGGGTATATATCTAAAGGATTACAAATCATTCTATTATAAAGACACATGCACACGTATGTTCATTGTGGCAATGTTTGCAATAGCAAAGACCTGGAACGAACCCAAATGCCCATCGATGACAGACTGGACAAGGAGAATGTGGCCCATATACACCATGGAATACTATGTAGCCATTAAAAATGATGAGTTTGTGTTATTTGTAGGGACATGGATGAATCTGGAAATGATCATTCTCAGCAAACTGACACAAGAACAGAAAATCAAACACTACATGTCCTCAGTCATAGGTGGGTGTTGAACAATGAGAACACATGGACACAGGCAGGAGAGCATCACATGCTGGGGTCTGTTGGGGGGAATAGGAGAGGGACAGCAGTGATTAGGGAGGTTGGGGAGGGATAACATGGGGAGAAATGCCAGATATAGGTGAAGGGGTGTTGGAGGCAGCAAACCACATTGCCATGTAGGTACCTATGCAACAATCCTGCATATTCTGCACATATACCCCAGAACCTAATGTGCAATTACATATATATATATATATGTATATATATATATATGTATATATATGGAAAGCCCATGTGAGTGTGTGCATGTGTATACATATGTATATTTCTATATACATATAATGTATATATGTGTATACATATATACACATATAAAGCCCAGTATGTTTCTGGATAGGGGAGTCTGAACATCTTAAACTACTAAAGAATGAGAAGGCAGCCAAAAAGAAGAGTCAGAGAAGTGGAGCACATATAGAGTTTTAAGGTCTACCCTGGTTATTTAATGGCCTTTGAACTCAGAATTACAGGCATATTCAAACAATGTAATTCATAATACAACACTCACTGCAGGCATAACAGAGTTTTCAGTTTGAACACTTAATAGTTAATTTTCAACAAAAGACAAATAAAAATAAATACTTCAGTAGACTATAAGGGAATTCAGTTTTCATTATGTCCAGATAGAATCTAAAATTACTAAATATATGCAGATCCAGGAAAATGCCATCTGCTATAAAAGGAAAAGACAATCAACAGATGCCAGCCATGATAATAACCATGTGATAGAATTGTCAGGGAAGAACTTTAATATAGGTATTAAAATGATGATCAAAGTAAAATACACTCATAATTGGTGAAAAGAAAATGAATCTTAGAAAACAAATTTCATTATAAAAGAAATCAAATAAATGTTTTAAACCTATAAGGTATGTGAAGAAATTGATTTAATAGCAGAATGAAAATTTCAGGGAAAAAGAGAACTGAAGAAAAATGCAAGAAGACAAATTTAACTCAGCTAAACAAAAGTGAATTACTTTGTGCTCAGGGGAGAAAAGACTCAAATGAAAATTTAGTAAGAAACATTGAAGAAAGGTAAGAAAATTATCTACATAATTAAGGTAACATAAGGAAGAGATTTAATAAGTCAAAAAGTAAAAACGAATATGGAACTCCTGCACACAAAAATAATATTTATGCTATCTCAGAATCTTTAATTAAAAAAAACAGAACTAATATTTAAAACTATAGTGAAAAACAACATTTCAGAAATACAGCAAAGTCTGAATATACACACTGAAAGGGCTCCGCAGATAATGTTGGAAAATTAGCTCCGAATCATCAATGCTGAAACCTAGCATAATAAAACTGTTCTTTTCCAAAGGTAAAATCTTCAAAGCTTCCAGGAAAAAAAATCAGATGACAAAAAATTTCATAGTAGCATTCTAAGACCAATTTACAGGGTAAACAATAATAGTGAATAATTTGCTATAAAAACTCCAAGAAAATGTGCACTAAAGATTTAATATTCAGCTATCCTCTCTCAAATCAATTCTTTAACCCTTTAAAACAGTTTTCAATGTATAAGTAATGATGAAATTCTATACTTATCAAGGTTTCTTGAGATATCTACTTGAGGTTAGGTGTCATTCAAATCCAATATTGTAGGTAGTTATACTTCTCTCCTCTTTATAAATATAGCCAAAACACAGAAGTTTGGCTTTTTTTTTTAATCCTCTGTATTGCTTCTTTGTTTTCTGTTTCATTGATATTTGACTCCAATTTTTTGCATTTAATCATCCTCTGTGTTTAGTCTGTTGATGATTTTGTAACTTCTTAATATGGCCTTTAGCTTACTAAATTTCAATGTTCTTACCTTCTAAGTTTTAAGGGTATAAATTTATCTCAAATATATATTTTTTTCAGTTTCACAAGTATATATTTTATTACTCAATTCAAAAAATTATTATTTTTTAAATTTTCATTATGATTTCTCTTTTAACCACATTTTACTTATGGGTTTCTTTAGCATTTTCAAATAAATCGTGGTTTCAATTTTTTTTATCCTCTTTAATGATTGTACTTTGATCATATTATATTTTCAAAAAATTTTAGATAGTTCATTAAGTATTTATTTGCTGAGATTAGCTATTTGAGAGGTCATATAGCATTGGCTAACTACCCAGATTTTGGAGTCAAAATGGTAAATTTAAATACTAATCCTATTCACTTAATAGCTATATATCTTTACATCATCTGTTCTTCAGATATATCTTTTGTAAAAATCGATATAGTAGAAATATCCAACTTATGGGTTATTTGTGAGAATTAAATGACTAATATATGTATAGACTTCTGAAAATTTTCTGGTGTATAGTAAGAGTTATATAAAATTTAGCTAATTAATTGATATGGTAACCAGTACATGTTCCCATTTGAGAATATGCAATGTTTAATTTCTAATTGTTAAATGCAGATTTCTACATATAATTATCCAGCTTGATAATTATATTTTCCAACTAGTCTTTGTTATCATTCACTGAATTTTTTTTGTCTGATGTCACCATGTTTGAGAGACATAGGTTTAAATTACCTGTTCTCAAGATGGATTTATACAATTTGTCCGGTAACAACTATGCTTCATTTAAACTGAAAATTAAGAAATGTAGCAAAACAATTTTTAAGGCTGATAAAACACTATCTTAAGAAGCATGCCATAATAAATAAAAGTATGGCCCAATCTCACATAGAACCATAAATGCTAAAATTATACATTAATAATAGTAAAAAAAAATACATTCGGATCTGTGAATCTTAATTTCAGTGAAAATTGTCTTGTATTATTTATGCCCTTGTTAGTCTCTTCATTCATTTGAGGCTGGCTTATTTGACCAATAGAATAAGAAAGAAATTACAGTGTGTTACTGCCAAGGTGAGGTCATAAGTGTGCTGCAGTCTCCACCCAGGTTTCTTTGATTGCTAGTTTAGGAATATACATCCTAGTATAGTAAGAAGATGGAAGAAGTCCTATGCAAAGGTCCATGAAAAGAGAAAACAATTTGCTAACCTTAATTGCCAGCCCTGTGAATAAACCCCACTTTGAAGAGAAACCTCCACCTTCACAATTTGGATGACTACATCTTTAGCTAACATCTTTTGAGAAATGCTGAACCAGAACTAATGAACGTAAATGCTACCAAATTCTGTATTCACACAAAGCATGAGAAATAATACGGATTATAGTTTTTGTGAACTATTGAATTTATTATGCAGCAATGGATAACATAGATTTCTGAAAAAAACACCTCATGTGCAAATAGAGGCAAAAAGAAAATGCAAAAATAGCTCAACTTGAGAAAATTTGTTTATAAACTTACCTAGATTCAATGAGGAAACAATGGTAGCATCTGATTAGATTCAGAAAAACCATTTGACAAAATTAAAAACAAATTTTAAATAAAAATATCTTAGTAAGTTCATAAAAACAGAAACTTAGTTGATAAGAAACTAGTAGTTCAAATCACACTTAAAAATGAAACATTTCTGGCATTCTCATGAAAGACAGAAATGTCAAGTTTGTCTAACAAGTTACTTAGTACAATGTGATACTTAGTATGGTGAGATTTTTGGTTGTCAGAGCTGGAAATAGAATGGTGAATAACTGCAAATGGGCACAATAAATCTTTTAGGGTAATAGAAATATTTTAAAATTTAATTATAGTAATATTTGCCCAATTTTCTAATTTTACTAGAAAGAATTTAATTGCTCACTTAAAACGTGAATTCCAGTTATTTTGTAAGCCATACCACAAAAAGCTGTTAAAAACATAGAGGGCAAAAATTAAGAAGATGTACTGAAGTCCCAACCAATGTTTAAAACAAATAGCAAAATACTGAAAATGTATAAACATTGTAAAAGAAAAGATAACATTGTTGATATTTGCAGAAGATAGTATCATCTAAATAGGCTACCCAAGAGAACAATATGAGCGGTCAGCAAGGTCTTTGGCTACAAGACTATCATATAAAACACATTTTCTTCTCTATATGCCATCTGTAACCAGTAAGAAAAGGTAATGAAAAAAGTTTTCAGTCACAATGACTATAAAATAGATGATAAAATCTAAAATGAAATGAGAAGACCAATAAGGAAAAAAAGTATGGAATTTTATAGAAGGACATAAAAAAATGACAGTAAATGTAGAGGCTTTTTAAGACTCTGGATAGAAGACTCACCATTAAAAAAAAATTGTATTAATGAAAAGTAATATGAATCAAAATTTAAATAAGTGTTTTTTACAAAGCATTATAGGCCAATTCTGAAAGTGATATGAAAGAAGAATTGCACAGGAATTACCAAGACGCTAATATGAAAGATGTGATTTCCTCTATCATTTTGATCATATCAAAAAGTATAGAAATTAACAGAAGCTGCTATTTCTTTAAAGTCATATATCTATTGATACAATAAGACTTCATCTACAAATTGATTATACCAAAATAAATATGTAGGCAATAATGTATATATTAGCTTTGTCCTTGTTTATATTAGAAAATCATCAAAATAACTTAATCAAAATAACATTAATAGAGATTGAACGGAATACCATGCAGCAGTTGAAAATACTAGTATTCCATAAACATTTAAATAGAACAATCTTTGACAATCTTTGAGATTATATGGCTGTGGCTAAGAAGATAAACAATAAATTAGTAAATATAATGGACACTGCATAAAAAATATGGTTGAAAATAGAGAGGAGGTAGTGAGAAAAGACTTACATTTCACTCTGTATGATCTGCAGAAAAGTATGATTTATTTTCGTTAATTTCTGAAAATTAAAACTTTATTTTAAAATAGGATATTATTAGTGTCCAAGTTTAGTCATAAAAAATAGAGATAGTTTAAATGTAAATTTAGTGCGTAATGAAGGCAGTTGCTCATTACGCCCATTTTTAGTGACCATTTTTTCCATTCAAAAGCAGTCAACCTCATGATGACTGGTGAAATATTTAATTTATTATGAAAGCTAAAACAAAGACCAAAAGGGCGTATTCTTCTGAAGGTTTTTCTTTTCACTTAGGAGAAATACTGAGGTGTTTCTAGGACCTGATATTTTAGGGGACATGATAGGACTTCGATATTTCTAGGACCTAATGGTAAAACACATCGTTTCTGATTTAAATTAATTCATATGGTTAGTCACAGCTAAATTGCAGTTTTTCTATAGGGGAAAAAAAAAAGATTTCTGGAAAATTTAAGAAATTCCTTATTCTTAGTCTAGGTATGCATTTTTTTTAATGTGAGTTCTGCTTCCATATATGAAAAGGTACCTTGCCTCAGCTTGCATTTAGAAGGATTCTCCTGAAGAAAAACAAAATTTGTATGAAAGTACATGGTTTGAAATTAATTTGAGCAATCAAGGCAATCAGACTTGAGTGACTATGAAACCATGGCATTATTGAAAACAGACCCATAAATAAATACACTGCTAAACCTACCTGGCAAGGGGCCATGTGCTCATGCAAAAGTTGCATGTAAAAGGCTAATAACCAACCAGAGCACTTGGCAGTCTTATGATGTTAAGGAAACAAAGATTGGATTTTCGAGTCTATTAAGGTGTAGAAACAAAATAAACAGCCCAGGCTTTTTTTTCCCTAAAACGCCTGAAGTAAGTTTAGCACCCTAAGAATAATCACGAATCAGAGAGAGGCCAGCCTCACAAACATAAAATCTAGCCTCAAATCACCTTAATCCCTGACTAGAGTGGAGTGATCTGCCTTGACACAACTGCCTGCCAGAATAAGAGTCAATCATTTTTGCAGAAATATAAAGTATTCATCACACAATTTTATGCACAAATATCTGTAACAAATACAAAACTGGCTGCTCTGACCAGATAACGTATCAATTGATTAAAAATCAAGAGAGTAAAATCCGAACATAGAAACACAACCACAGGTAGTCAGAAAAACAGAGTTCTCTGATTCTTTGTCACAGTCTTAAAATAACTGTGATTAATAATAAAATAGATAGAAATTATATTAGAAAATTATCAACTTAAAAAAAAACTACCACTGAAATACATTAGTGAAAATTAAGAACATAATAGACTTAACAGCAAAGTAAAAACAGCATAAGAAAAGATAAGTGAACTGAAAGATGTCAGGAGAAAATATCCAGGTCAAAGCATGCAAAGAAGAAAAGGCTGAAAGATACAGAAAAGGATGTGGAAGTATATATCGTACATAATAAAAGGATATAATTTATGTTTAATTCAGGGTTTAGAAGTGAGATTGGGAAGAACAAAGAAGCAATGTTTGAAGAGATACTGGCCAGAATTTTTAATATAGTGGTGATAAATGACATCCAAAAACAGATTAAGTATTTCCAGAAACCACCAGGTGGATAAAGCCAAAAAATTATTACAATTTGGAACATCATAGTAAAACTGCCAAACAATCAAATATCAAAATGACAACAATCAGTGATAAATCTTACAATTATCCAGAAAAAAAATCACTATATTTTCCAAACACTTTCAGTACATGAATATTGGAATATTGAACTGGATAATTCATTTAAGACTACAGAGAAGTTACCATTGAGTAATATTATTCTGTCTGTGCATATTCTAAATAAAACTCATTCTGTTTTCATCATACTATATTTCTATTATTTTTCTTTCTTTTAAAAAAATCCCTAAATTGTCACAATTTTACAGCTTAATATGAGTTTACTTCCCAAAACTATCATCCAAGTTACTGATAAACAACTTTTTCAATACACTTCCATTTTTTCTTTTTTTTCCTCACCATTTTGCCCCCTTAAGCTAGATGAATCTTTAGAAAAGAATCCTTCATAGTCTCTTCCACTTTCTGGTAGACCAGGCCTTCCTTGGTTTGTAGCAGCACTACTCCAATCTCTGCCTTTGCCTACACATGGCCTTTTCTGTGTGCATGTGTCCAAATGCGTTCTCTCATTTTTTAAAGAACATTAGGGCCCACCTATTTCAGTATGACCTCACCTTAAATAAATACATCTTTAAATATTTTATTTCCAAATAATGACACATTGTGAGGTTCTGGCTGGCCATGAAATTTTAGGGGACATGATTCAACCCACTACAGGGTGTGACTAAATAATTTTACGTGAGTGTAATGTATTTTCACCCATGTCTTTCAACACTGAAGATGAATAGTTCATGTTTGGAAAATAAATACTGCCAGGTGTGGTGGCTCATGCCTGTAATCCCAGGACTTTGGGAGGCCAAGGCCTTTGGATTATGAGGTCAGGAAGTCATGACCATCCTGGCCAACATGGTGAAATCCTGTCTCTTCTAAAAATACAAAAATTAGCTGGGCATGGTGGCACAGGCCTGTAATCCCAGCTACCCAGGAGGCTGAGGCAGGAGAATCACTGGAATCCAGGAGGCAGAGGTTGCAGTGAGTAAAGATTTCACCACTGCACTCCAGCCTAGCGATATACAGAGACTCTGTGGAAGGAAGGAAGGAGGGAAGGAAGAAAGGAGGGAAGGAGGGAAGGAGGGAAGGGGGGAAGGAGGGAAGGAGGGAAGGAGAAGAGGGAAGGCGGGAAGGAGGGAAGGAGGGAGGGGGGGGGGGCGAAAGGAGGAAATGGGGAGGTGGGAGGGAAAGAAGGAAATCCTAAATCAAAGAGATTGTGTAACTGTTATAAATTAACTTCATTTTTATTTATTTGAATTGATTATGTATTAGAATTCTCCGGAAAACCCTGAATTATTTTCTTATGAAAAATAGCTAGATCATATAAACTGGTGGATTTCATAACACGTAGGGATAGCTTTTGTAGCACCATAGTATATAATACAATTATTTTTATAATCTGCAACCAAAATAAAATCCTGAGTGGGATAAAGTATACTCATAAAATTAAAGCATAATGAAAGTAAAGTATTAATAAAAGTCACCAAATTGTTGGTTCCCTTGGAAGGTTGATGTAGTATTGCTGGATTGCTCAGAAGTTAGAAATGTGAGGTCCCACAGAGAAATTTGGGACCATAGGGAGAATGTTAGAGCCATTAGGAGGAGAACAAATCCTTTGGACAAATGGTGAAACAGGACAAAAGGGCAGTAAGGTACAGAAAAGCAAAATAAACCAAACATGGGATAAAAGACTCAAACGAGATGTTTAATGCATGAAAAGCACATTTCCCTGAATTCTTTAGGATAACTCTATGATAAAGAACAGTTATTTACCTTTAGCTAGGGGTTCACAAAAGGGCCTAGAATAGACCTGCTGAGCATTCTTTCATTGCTTACTGATTTGCATTTATCTGAGGAGTCACTAATGATATATAATGTTATGTTTAAATATGTTGAAAATATGCTTCTTACAACCATGTCCTTTGTATAAACCTTGTTAATTATAAGAGCAATGTAAGATAATGCTAAAGCACTTCAGTTTTGAATAGTTGATAAGATCTGTGTATGTCAGAGCACAAAATCAGTAGGCATTCAAAGTAATTTTTGCTTAATTTACTTAAACTATTTCTGATTTCTATTCATAACTGACTGATAGCATAGCAAGTGAATCTAAAGAGATGATGAAGGCTGCCTTAGGGGATTATGTTAATATTTTTATTAGGTTGCTTACATATGGTAATTGAAATAATAAATGTCCTAACACTTATTTTGAAAGTCATGATTCACTATTAATAATATTCTGTTTCAGAGTATGTAGCAATCAACAAAACAAAAAATAAGTTTGGCATTAATTTGCATATTTACTTCAGCTTATCAAGTCAGGAAAAGTGCCTGTGATGCTGATGAAGATGATACTGACAGGTGTCATCCAACTCTCCTCTTTTTATTTACAGTTCTTAAGAAAAATACATTTTATTTCTGAAAAAGTATCCATCAAATCAAATTCACTTGATTTTTTTAACTCTTGCTATTTATACCCAGATACTTATTAGTATAGATTCATTGTGGTTGAAGTAATCTCTGACCAAAGTAGACTAATAAAAAAATGCAAAGATTACATTTTGATGACAAAAATGTCTTAAATAACTTTTCTAAGAATTAGATTTTTAAAAGCTCTTAAGAGATTTCTAGGAATTTTAATATTGCTATTATTATCCTTAGTCAACTTCTAAGATTCACTCTCTGGAATCTGTTATTATTTTAAATTAATATATATATATAATAAAGTGTTACCAAAACAAGATAATCAGAAAAGATCATATGTAGTGAAAATAGTTGATTGTGCACTACCTTCCCATTTTAAGTGACTATGTCATAATCCACATGAATTCTTAGAGTGATGGGATTAAATCATCCAGGTTTAAATTAGTCGATATGTTTACCACACATAACTTGAGATACCAGGACACAAGTCTTGTTACTCTCATAAGAAAAAGACAACAAAATGTTGGATCAAATCCAATCTGATCAATATATTCTGAAAAAAAAAAAAGTTGAATGACCTCAAGTCAAATAAATCACCAGCAATATAAAATTGAAGATATAGATTCTGGTAAATTTTATTTAACTTTGGTATTTGCAATGGTTGTGTCTATTAGAAAGCATTTGCTCACCAAAGCACTAACCTCTGAAACTGCAGTCAAATTGGTCTTTGTCTATGGTAAACAGATGTCTTCAAGATAAATAATGTAAGCAAAGTTTTATTTCCACTCCCTATTAATTGTGTAAATAGCATCCAGTAAAATAGAACAAATGAAATACAAATAAATTTCAGTGACTGTGCTTTTTAAAAAGTAATTCTAGTTTTTGAAGGACTTCCCAGTGGATGATGATTTAGTTTATGGCTTTCAAGTCATGAGTGATAAACAGTTAAACCACACATGGGATAAAAAGCTCAAATTAGATGTTTAATGCATTAAAAACACATTTCCCTGAGTTCTTTAGGATAATTGTATGATAAAGAACAGCTTTTTACCTTTATGCCACAGGTTCACAAAAGGAGCCTAGAATAGACCTGCTGAGTATTCCTTCATTCCTTACTATAAATGAGTATTCCTTCATTTCTTGCTATTTAAATATATTTATATTCAAACTTATACTGGTGGACTGAAATCCACCAGTTAAAAATATCCTAACTGTTAAACCACTGAGATGGCATCTTGTCCATTCTGGGTACTTGATTAAAAAAAAAAATCAAGGAAGTTTAAAAGTTTGATTGTCAGCACAATTTCCTCTCCTTGGCTTACATGAAACTTCTTATTTATGTTCAGTTCAGTTTCTGTTTCAAAATTGTATCTTCTGGCTTCTTCTGTCTTTTGTTCTTAGATTCTGTTGAAGATAATAATTTATCATTTTTTGGATGCAAAGATATATCATCTTTAAATGAAATTAATGATGTACACAAGAAAACCTAAGAGCAATCACCACTTAAGAAATGCATTTGTAGCCTGTAATCCCAGCACTTTGGGAGGCCGAGGCGGGTGGATCACGAGGTCAAGAGATCGAGACCATCCTGGTCAACATGGTGAAACCCCGTCTCTACTAAAAACTACAAAAAATTAGCTGGGCATGGTGGCGCGTGCCTGTAATCCCAGCTACTCAGGAGGTTGAGGCAGGAGAATTGCCTGAACCCAGGAGGCGGAGGTTGTGGTGAGCCGAGATCGTGCCATTGCACTCCAGCCTGGGTAACAAGAGCGAAATTCCGTCTCAAAAAAAAAAAAAAAAAAAAGTGAATAAATGAAATCATTCATTCATTAATTAAGAAGGCATAGCCTTAATTTATATTGCTGTGTTTCCATTTTGTAAAAGCAAATTTTACCAGTTGCTGTTCTAAGTATGCAGTGAAAGGGCTTTCACTCCAAAATTTATATTAATATAACAATGTATTTCCTTTTCCTGTTTTTCTATAGTGCCCTGTAAAAAAGGAGTGCTAGATAGCTGTCTGATGTTTTTAATGTCACCAAGCATCTAAGGGAATTTCCCTGGGAGTTGATTTTGATCTGTCTTACCCACTGTAAGACCAGATTACAACAGTCCCTGCCCCTTTGAAATAGGCCACATACCAACCTTCCAAAATAACATCTGCCTTACCATCTTTAAAAAGAAAGAAACACACCTCAATTGTTTGTTTTCTGATAACATGCCTTTTAATGTTATTGTATTTTAATTGGAAATTTTTTTAAATGCCATTTAAAAAGAAGTCTAAGCTACAGAAACGTGATTTATGGGAAATTTAAAATGTTATAAATAATGTGAACCAATAAACTACCTTGTACACTCAGTTTAAATTATCATGTAAGAAATTTTTATTGTAAGTAAAATTAGAACTAAGTCAATTAATTTAGTTTGATATCTAGACTATGCAAAATATAATCAAGACTTTTCATCATTTAGTAAAAATTGCCATTAATGTTTTATCTACTGAGTATCATACCTCATACTTGGTGTTTCAAATAATTACATATAATCTCACACAGATTTTTAAATAAATATTACTCCCAAGTCCACAAATTGAAGTTGAGAGATTTAAGCAATATTTTTAAATCAAAATGTAATTTATGTACCTAGGTACGCCCTCAAAGCCCTTTCCTCTCCCCACCTTCAGCACTCTGTGCTAAACTACTTTTAAAACATATTGATCACCATCTGGCTTGGTCTTGCTAGAGTTTAGTTAAAAAGATATATCAAGGAGCTTAGTGTCTACTAGGTAGGAAATATTTGTAAACACTGTAATTCTATACTGCAAGTTCTCTAAGAGAAGTCCATATGGGTATGGTTAATAAACAAAGAAAATTGATTATTTCTTCATGGCCTGGCATCCCTTTCTTAGATACATCACTGAAATAAGTCTATATATTGATGTACAATATACTTTCAAGTTTTTTTTTTTATTATTCCAAGTATAAAATAATCTGAACAGGAAAATAAATGAACAATCAACTTTAAACACACCCAGAGACATCCTGCCATCAGATAGAAATTTCATGGCTACACATTTGAATTTTTAAGAAATATATTATAACGTGAATTAGTGAAAACAAGGTTCCATGTTTCTTTCACTTACAGAGCCTTGAAACCTTGAAAATTGTCTGGTTGATTAACACTGAATAAGTATGTATGTATGTATTTTAATTTTGCTACAAGTTCTGGAACACATGTGCAGAATGTACAGGTTTGTTACATAGGTATACATGTGCCATGGTGGTTTGCTGCACCTATTGACCCATCCTCTAAGTTTCCTCCCCTCACTCCTCACGCCTCAACAGGCCCTGGTATGTGTTATTCCCCTCTGTGTGTCCATATGTTCTCAATGTCCAATCTCCACTTATGAGTGAGAACATGCAGTATTTGTTTTTCTGTTTCTGTGTTAATTTGCTGAGGATGAAGGCTTTCAACTTCATCCATGTCTCTGCAAAGGACATTGTCTCATTCCTTTTTGTGGTTGCATAGTATTCCATGGTGTATATGTAGCACTTTTCTTTATCTGGTCTATCATTGATGGGCATTTGGGTTGGTTCCATGACTTTGCTATTGTAAATAGTGCTGCAATAAACATATGTGTGCATGTGTCTTTGTAGTAGAATGATTTATATTCCCTTAGGTATATACCCAGTAATTGGATTGCTGGGTCAAATGGTATTTCTGGTTCTATATCCTTGAGGAATTGCTACACTGTCTTCCCCAGTGGTTAAATTAATTTACACTCCCACCAACAATGTGAATTTGTTTCTATTTCTCCACAGCCTCACCAGCATTTATTATTTCTTGACTTTTTAATAGTTATTCTGACTGGCATGAGATGATATCTCATGGTGGTTTTGATTTGCATTTCTCTGATGATTAGTAATGGTGAGCTTTTTTTTTTTCATATGTTTGTTGGCTGTGTAAATGTCTTCTTTTGAGAAGTGTCTGTTCGTATTTTTTGCCCACTTTTTGATGGTGTTGTTTTTCTTTTTTTCCTGTAAGTATTTTTAAGTTCCTTGTGAATTCTGAATATCAGACCATTGTCAGATGGGTAGACTGCAAAATTTTTCTCCTATTCTGTAGGTTGCCTGTTCACTCTGATGACATGATGATAGTTTCTGTTGCTGTGCAGAAGCACTTTAGTTTAATTAGATCCCATTTGTCAATTTTGGCTTTTGTTACAATTGCTTTTGGCATTTTTGTCATGAAGTCTTTGCACATGCCTATGTCCTGAATGGTATTGCCTAGATTTTCTTTTAGGGTTTTCATGGTTTTGGGTTTTACATTTAAGTCTTTAATCCATCTTGAGTTAAATTTTGTATAAGGTGTAAGGAAGAGGTCCAGTTTCAGTTTTCTGTATATGGCTAGCCAGCTTTTCCAGTATCATTTATTGAATGGGAGATCCATTTCCCATTGCTCGTTTTTATCAAGTTTGTTGAAGATCAGATGGTTGTGGATGTGTGGTGTTATTTCTGAAGTCTCTATTCTGTTCCATTGATCTATATATCTGTTTTGGTACCAATACCATGCTGTTTTGGTTACTGTAGTCTTGTAGTATAGCATGAAGTCAGGTAGTGTGAAGCCATCAGCTTTGTTCTTTTTGCTTATGATTGTCTTGGTTATACAGGGTCTTATTTGATTCCATATGAAATTTAAAGTAGTTTTATTTTTTTTTCTAATTCTATAAAGAATGTCAATGGTATTTTGATGGGAATAGCATTGAATCTATAAACTACTTTGGGCAATATGGCCATTATTACAATATTGATACTTCCCCTCCATGAAGATAGAATGTTTTTCCATTGGTTTGTGTCATCTCTTATTTCCTTGAGCAATCATTTATAGTTCTCCTTGAAGTGATCCTTCACTTCCCTTATTAGCCATATTCCTAGGTATTTTATTCTATTTTATACAAATTGTGAATCGTAGTTCATTTATGATTTGGCTCTCTACTTGTTATTGTTGATTAAAGGAATGCTTGTGATTTTTGCACATTGATTTTATATACTGAGACTTCGCTGAAGTTGCTTATCAACTTAAGGAGTTTGGGCTGAGACAATGGGCTTTTCTAAATACAGAATCATGTTGTCTACAAATGAGAAAATTTGACTTACTCTGTTCTTATTTGAATATCTTTTATTTCTTTCTCTTGCCTGATTACCCTGGCCAGAACTTCCAATATTATGTTAAATAGGAGTGGTGAGGAAGGGTATCCTTGTCTTGTACTGGTTTTCAAAGGAAATGCTTCCAGCTTTTGCCCACTAAGTATGATGTTTTCTGTGAGTTTGTCATTGATAGCTCTTATTTTGAGATATGCTCCATCAATACCTAGTTTATTGAGACATTTTAACATGAAGGGATTTTGAATTATATCAAAGGCCTTTTCTGCATCGATTGAGATAATCATGGGGTTTTTGTCTTTGATTCTGTTTATGTGATGGATTGCATTTATTGATTTGTGTATGTTGAACCAACCTTGCATCCCAGGGATGAAGCAGACTTGATCGTGGTGGATAAGTTTTTTTATGTGCCGCTGGATTCGGTGTGCCACCACTTTGTTGAGGATTTTCATGTCAACACTCAGCAGGGATACTGCCTTGAAATTTTTGTTTTTTTGTTCTGTCTCTGCCAGGTTTTGGTAACAAGATGATGCTGGCTTCATAAAAAGAGTTAGGGAGGAGTCCCTCCTTTTCAATTGTTTGGAGTAGTTCAAGAAGGAATGGTACTAGCTCTTCTTTGTGCCTCTGGTAGAATTTGGCTGTGAATCTGTGAGGTCCTGGGCTTTTCTTATTGTTGGTAGACTGTTACTGCCTCAGTTTCAGAATATGCTATTGGTCTATTCAGGGATTCAACTTCTTCCTGGTTTAGTCTTGCAAGGGTGTATGTGTCTAGAAATATATCAATTTCTTCTGGATTTTCTGGTTTATTTGCATATAGATGTTTATGATATTCTCTGATGGCAGTTTGTATTTCCGTGGGATCAGTGGTGATATCTCCTTATCATTTTTTAATTGTGTCTATTTGATTTTTTCTTTTCCCCTTTATTAGTCTAGCTAGCAGTCTATCTATTTTTTTATTTTTTAAAAAAAAAACAGCTCCTGGATTTAATTGATTTTTTGGAGTGTTTTATGTCTCTATTTCCTTTCATTCTGATTATTTTTTGTCTTCTGCTAGCTTTTGGATTAGTTTGCTCTTGTCTCACTAGCTCTTTTAATTGTGCTGTTAGGTGTTGATTTGAGATCTTTCTAGCTTTCTGATGTGGGCATTTAATGCTATAAATTTATCTCTTAACACTGCTTTACCTGTGTACCAAGGATTCTAGTACATTGTCTTTTTGTTCTCATTAGTTTTGAAGAACTTTTTGATTTTTGCCTTAATTTCATTATTTACTCAGGAATCATTGATGAGCAGGTTGTTCAATTTCCATGTAATTGTGTGGTTTTGAATGAGTTTATTAATCAATCCTTAGTTCTAATTTGATTGCACTGTAGTCTGAGTGACTGTTACAAATTCAGTTCTTTTCCATTTGCCGAAGATTCTTTTATCATAAATGCCATGTGGCACTGAGAAGTGCAGTTCTTTTGTCATAAGTGCCACGTGACATTCAGAAGAATGTATATTCTGTTGATTTGGGATAGAGAGTTCTATAGATGTCTATTAGGTCTGCTTGATCCAGAACTAAGTTCAAGTACTGAATATCCTTGTTAATTTCCTTTGATCTGTATAATATTGACATGGGGTTTTAAAATCTCCTATTATTATTGTGTAGGAGTCTACGTCTCTGCAGGTCTCTAAGTACTTGTTGGATGAATCTGGTTACTCCTGTATTGGGTGCATATATAGTTAGGATAGTTAGTTCTTGTTGTTGAATTGTTCTCTTTACCATTATGCAATGTCCTTATTTGTCTTTTTTTGACCTTTGTTGGTTTAAAGTCTATTTTGTTAGAGACTAGGATTGCAACCCTTGCTTTTCTTTGCTTTCCATTTGCTTGGTAAATGTTCCTCCCTTCCTTTATTTTGAGCCTATGTGTGTATTTGCATGTGAAATGGGTCTCCTGAATACAGCACACCAATGGGTCTTGACTCTATCCAATTTGCCAATCTGTTTCTTTTAATTGGGCCATTTAGCCTATTTACATTTAAGGTTAGTATTGTTATGTGTGAATTCGATCCTTTCATCATTATGTTATCTGGTTATTTTGCACACTAGTTGATGAATTTCTTCATAGTGTCATTGTTGGTCATATTTTGGTGTGTTTTTGCAGTGGTTGGTACCAGCTTTTCCTTTCCATATTTAGTGCTTCCTTCAGGAACTCTTGCAAGGCAGGCCTTGTGGTGATGAAATTCCTCAGGATTTATTTTATTCTTCAGATTTTATTTCTCCTTTGCTTTTGAAGCTCAGTTTGGCTGAATATAAAAATCTGGGTTTAAAATTCTTTAAGAATGTTGAATATTGACCCCCAAACTCTTTTGGCTTGTAGGGTTTCTTCTGAGAGAAAGGACTGTCTAATGGGGTTCCCTTTGTAGGTGACCTGGCCTTTCTCTCTGGCTTCCCTTAACATTTTTTCCTTCATTTCAACTTTGGAAAACCTGATGTTTATATGTCTTTGGGTTGATCTTCTCATGGAGTATCTTAGTGGTGTTTTCTATATTTCCTGAATTTGCATTTTCGCCTATCTTGATAGATTGGAAAAATTCTCCTAGATAATATCCTGAAGTGTGTATTCAGCTTGTTTCTATTCTCCCCATCTCCCTCAGATATTCCAACTAATCATAGGTTTGGTATTTTTATGTAGTCACATATTTCTTTGAGGCTTTGTTTTTTTCCTTTTCATTTTTTTTTCTCTAATCTTTTCTGTATGCCTTATTTCAGCAAAATGGCATTCAAACTCTGATATCCTTTCTTGGTCAGTTCGGCTGTTGGCACTGTGTATGCTTAATGAAGTTCTCACAATGTGTTTTTCAGCTCCTTCCGGTAATTTATGTTCCTCTCTAAACTGGTTATTCTAGTTAGCCACTCCTCTAACTTCTTATCATAGTTATTAGCTTCTTTGCATTGGTGCTTCTTTCCATGCTGCTTTAGCTCAGCAGAGTTTTTTATTACCCATCTTCTGAAGCCTACTTCTGTTAATTCATTCATCTCATATTCCATCCAGTTCTGCACTTTTGCTGCAGAGGCCTTGTGATCATTTGGAGAAGAGGCACTCTGGCCTTTTGGGTATTCAGCATATTTTTGTTGTTGATTCTTTCTCATCTTCATGAGTTTGTCTAGTTTCAGTCTTTCAGGCTGCTGACCTTTTGATGGAGTTTTTGTGGGGACTTCTTTTTTGTTGTTGAGGCTGTTGCTGTTGCTTTCTGTTTGTTTTTCTTTCAATGGTCAGGTCCCTCTTCTGTAGGACTGCTACAATTTTCTGGAGGTTCACATCAGGCCCTATTCTTCTGGTTCACTTCTGTGCCTGGAGATGTCACTCAAGGAGCTGGGAGAACAGCAAAGATGGGTGCCTGCTCCTTCTTCTGGGGTCTCTGACCTCGAGGGGTACCATCCTGATGCCATTAGGGTCACTCCTGTATAGGGTGTTTCTCGGCCCCTGTTTGAGGGCATCACCTAGTTGGGTGGCATGGGGAACAGGACTCCTTTAATGAAGCACCTTGACTATCTCTTGGTGGAGGTGATATGCTTCACTGGGAGGATATCCACTTGTCTGGATTCCTCAGAACTACCAGGAAGAAAGGCTAAGTCAGCTGGTCCACAGAGACTGCAGACCCCCATACCCCCTAGGATCTCAGGCCCCGGAGATCAGGGTTTTTTTCCTGAGCTGCAGTCACTGTAGTTCCTGCAGGGAGCCCCCACTCAGTGGGGAAGAATGGGTCGGGGTCAGGCCTGAAGAGGTGCCCTGGCTGCAGTTTGCCACCACAGTGTTCTGGGCTGTGTGGGACACCTCTTAGAAACAAGTTATCTTGTCTCCCTGGCTCCAGCAGGTGAAAAGCTCAGCCTGGAGCTATAGAGATGTATGCTCCCCTTCCCCAGCCCAGGGAGCTTAGCATGTTAGGCAGTTACGAGTCCCAGTGTTGCCTGCTGAAGGAGCTCAAACAGCTGAGACAGTAGGCAGCCTAGCTGTAGTGTTGGTCGCTCTCCCTCCTGGTAGCTTGGCAGGCTTAAGCAGATTCTACCTAAGAGGCTGTTGAGAATCTGCACGGCTCCAGGGTTGAGACCCTAGGCCCTGGTGGTGTAGGTTGCACAGTTCCGTGGAAAAAGCATGGTTCCCTGGCTAGGTAGCACACTCACTCACCACCTCCCTTGGCTGGAGGGTGAGGGCTGCTCTGCCCAGTGTGGCTCTCAGGTGGGCTGCTGTCCCACATTGCTCTTCCTTTCCTTTCCATGGACCATGCCAGCCACCTCGTCAGTTCTGAGGAGAGAACCTGGATACCTTGGTTGCCAGTGCAATATTCACACACTAATTATAGTTCTTTTTGATGGGAGCCTCCAATTGCCGCTGCTTCTAGTCGGCCATCTTGGCCCCATCCCATGACATCTGGGTGCAAGATCCCAGCCCCACACTTCATCCTCCACGCTCCTCCCCTGGCTCCCTGACTCCTCTGTAGGCCAGCTCGGAGCTCCTTGTCTCGCCCTGAGAGTGGGGGTGTAGTTGAAGGGCCCCTGGAACGGGCAGTGGCAGGAGTCAATCTCTCTTTCCTCTCTTCCAGGGGCAGAATGGTTGGGTGCACACTGTAGGTGTGTCAAAGAAACTTTGCAGGGTGGGGACTTGAATAACTATATATTAAATTTGAGTGACTAGGACAGTATTTGGCACATAGTAGATGTTCAATAAATGGTTGTGAGAATAATGAAATAATGATGAAATTATTTTTAAAATAGTGTAATATCCTAACCTACCACGTTCCTAAAGGTGAACTATTTTTCAGATTATGTATTTTCAAGAAAGGGATTTAATTCTTGCTCACATAAAATCCTTTTTTTTTTTAATGTTACTTACTTGCTTTTAAAAGTTTCAGCAACCAACTGTCTGAATGCTTGGTCTTTTTAATTTTTTATTTATTTTATTTTATTTTTAGCATTTAGGAACATACTTTGCTGAGCAAACTTCCCTCAGCTGACCTGTTGGTTTTGGATAAATTGTAACAAAACAAATTTTAACACAAATGTCCTAATGTGAAGCAATATGCTAAGTTCTGGGATATATTGACAGGACAAACATAGTGATTGGCTTTACTCAGCATGTACTCTATAGCATAGAATATATATTTATTACTATTATATTTTCAAATCATAGAAAATGGATGAATGCATTGAAAGTAGCTGTCAGAAATAGAATATATTAACAGCTTTATTTAGATGTAAATAATATCAGCATACTGCTGATATTTAAATTGTAAATATGAAAGGTTTAATACAAGCATGCATACATATGTAAACATCACCACAATAAAGATAACAAACACATCCCACATGCTCAAATCCTCTAAATTACCTGCACCTCATTTGCAATCCCAACCTCTTGCTCTACCTATCACCTCCTCTCCCAGGCAATTACTGATTTCCATTAGTAAAGATTTATTTGCATGTTCTAGAGTTGTATAGAAATAGAGTTACACAGTATCCACCCCTTTTGTTTCTGGCTTTTTTCCCCCACCCAGCATATTTATTTTGAGATTCAGTCATAATGCTGCATGTTGAATATTTATTTTATTGACAAATAGCATTCCATTTTATTTCTATAACTGCAGTTCATGGATCCATTCACCTGTTGAAGCTCATTTGGGTTGTTTCCACTCTTTGGCTATTATAGGTAAAGCAATCATGCCTTTACCTTTCTGAGGTAAAAAACTAAAAATGAAATAGCCGGATCATGTGGTACGTGTAATTTTATGTTTTTAAGAGTCTGTAAAACTGTTTGCAGTTGGCAAAATGCTCCAGAAGAGCAATTGAACGTACCTTTTTACATTCCCACCAACTGCAGAAGAGAGTTCAGTTCTTTCACATCCCCTCCAACACTTAATAGGATCAGTCATTTTTATTTTAGCCATTCTAACAGATGTGTAGGAGTATCTCATTATGTTTTTAAAATAATTTACAAAATAATCTCCTGTTCTTCTGTTTACTATTATCCATGCATATGCATAATGTTTCTTCTCACAATTTTGTTGGTTTTACTTGAGATATAATTCACATAATATAAGTCTTTCTTTTAAGGTGTAAAATTTTGGGGGTCTTAGAATATTTACAGAATTGTCAATAATACCACTGTCTAATTCCAAAACATTGGCATCATCACAAAATGACACTTTGTACTCATTGACAGTGACCTCATGTTTCTTGTCTCCTCTAACCCCTGACAACTACTCCTATGAATACCTATACTAGACATGTCATATAAAAATAATCTGGCTGGGTGCTGAGGTGCAGGCCTGTAATCCCAGTGCTTTGAAAGTTGAATGCAGGTACAGGCGCAGTGGCTTATGCTTGTAATCCCAGCACTTTGGGAGGCCAAGATGGGTGGATCATCTGAGGTCAGGAGTTTGAGACCAGCCTGGCCAACGTGGCAAAACTTTGCCTCTATTAGAAATACACAGTTAGCCGGGCATGGTGGTAGATGTCTGTAATCCTAGCTACTTAGGAGGCTGAGGCAGGAGAATCACTTGAATCCGGGAGGTGGAAGTTGCATTAAGCCAAGATCATGCCATTGCACTCCAGCCTGGGGGACAGAGCAAGACTCTATCTCAGAAAAAAAAAAAAAAAAAAAAAAGAAGAAGAAGAAAGGTAAAGATGGGTAGATCTCTTGAGCTCAGGGTTTCGATACCAGCCTGGGCAACATGGTGAAACCCTATCTCTACAAAAATTACAAAAATTAACCTGCTCTGAGGGCATGCACCTGTAGTCACAGCTACTTGGGAGGCTGAGATGGAGGATCCCTTGAGCCAGGGAGGCAGGGATGCAGTGAGCAAAGATCATACCACCACACTCCAGCCTCAGTAACAGAGTGAGACCCTGTCTCAAAAATAATAATTAATAATAATAATAATGATACAATATACAATCTTTTGTATCTGTTTTTTTAAATTTACCATAATACTTTCAAAGTTTATCCATGTTGTAGTATGTATCAGTAATGCATTTAATTTCTTGGTAGAATATTATTTTCTTGGTTTGATCACATATCCATTTGTCAGTTGATGAATATTGAGTTATTTTTTGGCAATTATAAATAATGCTCCTATAGACATTTGTGTACAAGTTTTTCTGTGGGTATAGATTTTTTAATTCTTTGTTCTGTATTTAACAGTAGAATTACTAGAAAATATAGAAACCTAATCTTTCATTTTGCGGCAAACTGCCTATGTGTTTTTTAAAAAATCACATAATTTTACAATCTTAACACTAGTCAATGAGGGTTTTAACATCATAGCCAAGAAACCATTGCCTAATCTAAATTCATAAGATTTACACCTGTTTGTTTAAAGAGTTTTGTGGTTTTAGCTCTTACATTTATGTCTTGATTCAAGTTAAATTATGTATGTGATGTGAAGCAGTGGGTTCAGTTTCATTCTTTAGCATGTGAATATTTAGCTGTCGAGTATTATGTGTTGAAAAGACTATCACTCTTTGAATTGTTTTCTCACACTTGTGGAAAATCCATTAACCGTAAATATATAGGTTTATTTCTGGATTTTTAATTCTGTCTCTCTGATCAATATGTGTATATTATGAAAATATTACAGAGACTTAATTCTTGTTGATATGAAGTAGCTTTCAAAATTGAGAAATAAGAGTTCACCAACTATGTTATTCTTTTTTCAAAATTGTTTTGGCTGTTCTAGATTCCTTGAATATCCAGACAAATGTCAGGATCAGCTTGTCAATGTCTACAAAAATGTCAGCGGATTTCGCTAGGAAATGTATTGAACTTGTAAAACAATTTGAGGATTAATACCATTTTAATAATTTTAGGTCTTCCAATCCAAAAACATCAAGTGTCTTTACATTTTTTTAGGTATTCTTTAATTTCTTATAATAAAGTTTTATAATTTTAATTCTTGTTTTCCAATCTAGATGCCCTAATTTATTTCTTATTTTAAAATTAATTATACTTGATGTTCTCTGAACTCTGTCTGTGATTTAGTTTCTGTCATTACTTTTGGAAAGTTTTTAGCTATTATTACTTAAAACAGTTTTTCTACTTCATTGTCTATTTTTTATCTTTCTAGGATTTCAATTAGGCATATTTTACACCATTTTAAATTATTCCACAATTCTTTCTGTTCTATTATTTTTTCTTATTTTTAATTTGTTTTTTTCTTTGCATAACATTTTTATTCTGTTCTATTCTATTCTATTCTATTCTAATTTTTTGAAACAGAGTCTCTGTCTCCCAGGCTGAAGTGCAGTGTTGTGATCTTGGCTCCCTGCAAACTCTATCTCCTAAATTCAAGTGATTCTTTTCCCTCTGCCACCTGAGTAGCTGGAATTATAGGGGCACGCCACCACACCTAGCTAAATTTTATATTTTTAGTAGAGATGGATTTCATCATTTTGTTCAGGCTGGTCTCAAACTCCTGACCTTAAGTTATCTCCCTGCCTCAGCCTCCCAAAGTTCTGGGATTACAGGTGTGAGACACTGCTCCTGGTCTCTCTTTGCATTTTAGTTTGGGAAGTTGGCATGGACCTAGCTTCATAGTCACTGATTCTTTCTTTAGCTATATCTATTCTACTAAGAGTTCAATTTAAGGCATATTCATTTTTGTTATAGTGTTTTCCATTTCTAATATTTAATTTTGATTCTTTGAGTTGTCATTTTTTTGCTTACATTACCCACTGTTCTTGCATCCTGCTTACATTGTCTATTAGCACTTTAAATATATTAAGATCCTTTAAGATATCCACTTCCTGTCTTAGTTCATTTAGGTTGCTATAATAGAACATCTGAAGGTAGGTAACTTGTAAAGAAAAAGGATTTATTTGGCTCATGATTGTGACACCTGGAATGTTCAAGATCGGGCAGCTGCATCAGATGAGGGCCTCAGGATACTTCAATTTATGATGGAAAGTGGAAGGAGAATAGGTGTGTACAAAGAGATCATAAAGTAAGAAAGGATGCAATAAAGAAAGTCTAGGGAACCCAACTTTCTCTCAGGTAACTAATCCAGTCCTTCAAGAGAAGAATTCTGCCATACCCACAATAGAAAACTTCTTGAAGAATCCGCACCCATGACCCAAATATATCCCACTAGGCTACACCTCTCAACAATGCCGCATTGGGGATAAGATTTCAAAATAAGTTTTAGTGGGGACAAATCACAGTTAATCTATATAACTCTCTAATAATTCCAATTTCTATGACATCTATGAGTCTGATTGTCAGACAGTCTTACTTTTCTTTTTTTCTGTTCATTTCCCCCTCTCAAAGAGCCTGTTTTTTAAGGCTATGACTTAAAATGTTTTGTCTCCTTTGTTCCTTACTGCCTTCTCTTGCTTCAGTATTCCCAAATGATTCTATTGCAATCCTGATTTCCCTTGACCTATTTTTGGACTCCTTAAGTGAGACAGAAAGTCTAGAGGGGTTTAAGGTGGGAAGAATATTCTTTTCCAAACTGGGATTAGGTAGGGTCTACAAAAGTCTTCCCTTGCTGAAGTGAAACCTTTGTTATGAAGAAACTTCTGGGTGTATTTCACAATAATCTCCCTGTCTGCTTGTTAGAGATAGACAGTATATTTCTCAGATTTTAGTCATGAAAAATTATTGATGTTCTTGGATGTAAAACATATAAAACAGAGAGTTCCTCTAAGTCCATGGTAGCCAAGAATGATTTTCGCTCTTATGCTATACCATCCTCAATCTCCAGCTATTTGTCAATATTCCCACTGCTGGGTTTCTTCCATTAAGTTCCTATTGATTTAACAAAAGGCTTCTACTTCATGTGAATGAGCCATGTCTTCCCAGATTTCGGGGTAGTGATTTGTCTTGTACCTCAGTTTCAGATTGGACCAAGAAAAGTCGTTGTTATTCAGTTTGTCCATATTTTTCTCATTTTAGGGATCCGGAGGAGGATTCCAAGTTCCTTATATATCAGAACAGAAATAGAAAGTCAAGCCCATTTCTTTTATTCATGTTTATTTGATCTTCTTAGACTAGGCATCTAAATGCTGGATTGTCCTGTTAGGTACTGTGTTTTTTTCCCCCCTTTTCTATATTCATACTTAATGTTTAAGTGAAAACTTTAAAAAGATTTTAAAGTTAAAGGTATAAATTTTTAAATCATACACATTTAAATGGTATTAATGCCTCAAGTTTTTAATTTGAGGTAAAATATGAAAATATTATGATATTAAAGCCTTAAGTTTTTAATCTGAGGATTTAATGCCTTTTAAGTTGTATAATTTTACAACTTATATTGTTACCTTTAAAATCTCCACTGAAGCCTGTACTCATGTACTCAATAACCTCCCACTTCCTTACATATACTCTCACATATCTGTGTATGGGGGTGGGGATGTTGGTTGTGAAATAGATAGAATCACAGATTAATAAAATGAAGGAATAAGATTTATGTCAAAAATGGGATGTGCATAGAGACACTGTCCCTGGAGGCATGCTCTTAGTAAATGCCAGTACCTTAAATATAACCAACTCAACAAATATTTATCAAAAAAATGAAGAATAATATGCACTGAATTTATGGCTAAATGTTTAAATGTATATGTATTTTCATTTATATTAGCTTCAAAGTATGTGTTAATTATAAAACTACTTTGAGAGACCATTAATTATATTAGAATTTAATTCTTGTTTTTATATACCATACATACTATATATATTTATATGATATCTTCTGAATAAAAACATTTAATAACTCAATCTTTCAAAAATACTGTGAGGAAATTTCTATATAAAACATCATTTTATTTTTTTAAAATAATTGTTGGGGACATAATAAGAGGTATCAAGAGTGACAGCTTATTTCTAAGAAACTCTAAGGCTTTAGTTAAAAATAAAGGAAAACAATGATCTGTGAGGAAATGAGAGAATGAGAAAATGAAATTTTCAGACTGCTTCATTGCAAACTTTTAAAATTCATTTGTCTTAAGTAAACCAATATGCATTTTTGGAATACAGCATGTCCCTTTCTGTTATTTTTAGCAAAATGGATTCTTGCTGTGATAAGTGGGCCAATTGTTAATTTCAGCTCAAAATGGATTCTAACAAAGCAGTAGGTCCTGTTTTCAGTTTTAAGCTGATGAAAAGTTATTTAGTGCTATAAATAGTCTAAAATATTATGCTAAATATTATCTTTTTATAAAAAGCTACTGAAATAATTGAAATGACATTTATTGCTTGCTACTATATTTGGTATATTTTTGATTTATTCTTCACAATAACACAGCCATGCAGGGATTATAAGCCCCATTCTACTGAAACAAAATTTGAGTACCACAGAGATCATGACAATCCTGGCATGATGGGTACTATGTGGCAAGCTAAGATTTGACCTGAGTTCTGTGTTATTCTAAAGTCCATGCTCTTTTTATAATATCATGTGCCTCTTATTTATTTGACATTTTAATATATTGATGTTCAATTTCAGCCCAAAAGAATACCTGAATATATAAATGTTAGCATGAATTCAATATTATGATATTAACTAGGGCAACTATATAATTTATTGTCCAAATATGGTTAATTTTGAAAGGTAAAGTGGTGCTATAAATTGTGCAATGAGAGTGTGTGTAAACCAGGACTACTCAAATCACAGGGGATATAAGAACTCGAATGTAATTCATTACAATATAAATTAGAAAGACTATGATATAGTAGAATAGACACTATACTTAGTTATCCCTGTTGGTTCTGGCTTTAATAGTTTTTGGTAGCATTAATTTAGACAAGTCATATACTCTCCATAAAATCAGAGAACCAGATAATTTCTAAGATTGTAATTTTGTATATAGAGGTATTAATTTTCTGACATATTCAGTAAAACAACCTTTTGATTGATTTTTACGAGGAAGGGACAATAATAAGTGCCATGAGATATGAAAATACTTTAGGTGCTGAGTAATGCTGGAAACATCTTATTTAGCAGACCTAAATCAATGATCAAAGTATTGGTATCAATTATAGGTTTATATCAGTGATTACTACGTTGAGTAAATCAGACTGGAGATTATTTTTTGACAAAATAATAAAGCAAAACATTTCATGACTCAGTGGTTATGAAACATCAATTTCCATTAAGTTGGTTTCAAACTGGAAGAATATTCTTTCAGAGTTCCTATACTGCATGTTTCACAAATTCTAATAGTTTTATTGCAAGACATTTTAAGTCTTAAATGCCCAAAACACATGATGTTCCAAATACAAAGAAATCACCTTTAAAATATTTATTTTATTAAATCCTCTTACTATACCATGATTGATTGTATCATACCACTATAAAAGTAAATTTCCTAAGAATCAGAGGTTTCTTATAGTTACCCTTTATCATTTAATACCATGTTGAAATAAGCAATATTTTAAAAAAATAGCAGGCAATAGTGTAAGCACAAAGAAGGACTTGTGGATTTTTTTGAAAATACAAAATGCCTCCTTTAAATATGACTTATAATTCCTTTATAGTTAACAAATTCATTTTTTTCAAATAAAATTTGACCTAAATTACATTTATAATTAAGCATTTAGAAAGTACCACACATATGGTTTAAATATCACATATACTGCCTCTTGAAATTTGTTTTTAGTATATAGTAATTTGCAAACTCAGAGATCATCTTTTAAAAAATGCCTACTCTTTGTTTGTTTGTTTGTTTATTTATGTGTGTTGGTAAGATAAAATCTCCATCTGTTTTCCAGGCTGGAGTGCAGTGGCACGATCTCAGCTCACTGCAACTTCTGCTTCTCAGGTTCAAGAGATTCCCTTACTTCAGCCTCCAAGTAGCTGAGACTAAAGGTATGTGCCACCACGCCCAGCTAATTTTTTGTATTTTTAGTAGGTACAGGGTTTCACTGTGTTTGCCAGGGTGGTCTCAATCTCCTGACCTTGTGATCTGCCCACCTCGGCCTCCCAAAAGCGCTGGGATTACAGGCATGAGCCACCACACCTGGCTCTAAAAATGCCTACTCTTCTAATCACAAAGATCTATCTACACTCTACCTGTATTACACAGGTATCAGATCTCATCATTCTTTTTTTTATCTTTTTTTTACTTTTTTATTTAATAGAAGTAGACTCCACTTTTATTACAATTAATATACAAACTTTTCTTTTGCTATGGTCTTTAATATTCAGTTTCACAGATGACAAAATAGGTTTCCAGTAATTATGGAATAAACCTGCCAAGGTTACAGCATCTTAGAAAACAAAATGAAACTAAGTGAAATGTTCATGAAAAGTTTTCTTTCAAGTAGCAGTTTTTATAAATATATGGTTGGATTTTATAGCATCAGGTAGAAGAAAAAATTATCTCTAAATACATTGGATTTATTCAGGAATTATAATCCAGAATGTGTAGAATGGCAGGCCACCAGCCCATTTGGTCAAGGAAGTGTAAGGGGAACATTTATCAGCAAAAGAGATTTACATAAGCTGCTCAGAAACAGAGTTCATTGGTTCCGAATGTTCAGTGTCTGAGTTGTCAGTTCATTGGTGGAGATACCATTACTAAGCAAGTGTTCTTTTAAGAACATCTTATCTGAATTACTCCAGTTTTAAAGGATGTCTAGTGATAAACTTTATAAAAGCAGAGATGTGTGAATAACAGGAAGGAGTTTCTTGTGGTGTTTTTTGAAAGTCCTTGAAACCAGTTCTTACCTCAGACATGTGACCATGAGCTTCCTCTTCTTAGTGCTGGCCTAGCTGTATTTTGCCTGGGTCTGACAAAAGTGACTTTATCCTTGTGTCTGCAACTTTCACAATATAAAATTAAGGAATAAAAACCCTAGCAATGATGCAACTGTCCTGTTAGATGATATAAAACATTTCTTGCATCTCCAAGATTTTACTTTAATAACATTATTGTTATTTGCTTCATCAGGATATAAAGAAAACAATTTCAGTGGAGCACTTGGTAATTATGGTTCTATACTGGCCTAATATACATATCTGTAGAAGTATATTGATACTTTATTTCAGTCATCTATAGTTATGTTTTAGTTCACAACAGACCATAAATTCAGCATTGGTCCCATAAGATCAAAATGGAGCTGAAAAATTTCTGTTGTCTAGTGGTAATTGTAGCCATTGTCAAGGCATTGTATATTCCTCACACGTTTGCAGTGATGCTTGTTTAAACAAACCTACTGCACTGCCAATTTTTTTGAAAAGTAAAAAATAAAAATAAAAATTTTAAATATCAAAAAATGCTTATAGAATAAGGAGGTTAAGAAAACAATTTTTTAAATGCTGTACCATGTATTTGAGTATTAGTTTGTTATTACAAAAGAAAAGTTTAAAAAATTACAAATTTATAAAGGAAAAATGCTACTGTAAGCTAAAATTAATTTATTATTGAAGAGTTGATTAACTATTGAAGAAAAATTTATTTTTACATTTAGTGAAGGCTAAATGTACAGTATATGTAGTCTACAGTAATATATGGTAATGTTGTAGGACTTGAGTTTCTTTGACCACTCGTTCTGTGACTCAATTAGAGCAATTTCCAGTCCTGCAAGTTTCATACATGGTAAGTATTCTATATGAGTATATCACTTTTTGTTATTTATAATGTACTGTACATTTTCTAGGTTTAAATATGTTTAGATCCACCAATATTTATCATTGTGTACAGTTACCTTCAGGATTCAATGCAGTGACATGCTGTATAGGATTATAACCTAGAAGCAATATGGTAAGCAATATACCTTGGATGTGTACTAGATAGTATTATCTAGGTTTGTGTACGTAGACTCTATGATGTTTGCACAAGGACAAAATTGCATAATGGCACATTTCTCAGAACTTATTGCAATTGATAAGCAATTCATGATTGTATTTCATATACCATCTTTTTTTTTTTTATTGTACTTTAGCTCCTGGGGTACATGTGTAAATCATGCAGGCTTGCTGTAAAAGTACATACATGGCAAGGTAGCTTGCTGCCTCCATCCTCCCTTCACCTATATCTGGCATTTCTCCCCGTGTTATTCCTCCACAACCTCAACACTCACTGCTGTCCACCCTGGCCCTCTCCAACAGACCCCAGTGTGTGATGCTCCCCTCCCTGTGTCCATGTGTTCTCCCTATTCAACATCCACCTATGAGTGAGAACATGCGGTGTTTGATTTTCTGTTCTTGTGTCAGTTTGCTGAGAATGATGGTTTCCAGATTCATCCATGTCTCTACAAAGGACACAAACTCATCATTTTTTATGGCTGCATAGTATTCTATGGTGTATATGTGCCAAATTTTCCTTGTCCAGGCTATCATCGATGGACATTTGGGTTGTTTCCAGGTCTTTGCTATTGTAAACAGTGCCACAATGAACATACATGTTCATGTATCTTTATAATAGAATGATTTATAAACCTTTGGGCATACACCCAGTCATGGAATTGCTGGGTCAAATGGAATTTCTATTTCTAGGTCCTTGAAAAATTGCCACACTGTCTTCCACAATGGTTGAACTAATTCATACTCCCACCAAAAGTAAAAGTGTTCCTATTTCTCCACATCCTCTCCGGCATCTATTGTCTTTAGATTTTTTAATGATTGCTATTCTAACTGGCATGAGATGATATCTCAATGTGGTTTTGATTTGTATTTCTCTAATGAGCAGTTATGATGAGCATTTTATCATTTTTGTTGGTCTCATAAATGTCTTCTTTTGAAAAGTGTCTGCTCATTTCCTTCACCCACTTTTGAATGGGTTTATTTCTTTATTTTTTATAAATCTGTTTTAGTTCTTTATAGATTCTGGATATTAGCCCTTTGTCATATAGGTAGATTAAAAAAATTTTATGCTATTCTGGTGGTTGCCGGTTCACTCTAATGATTGTTTCTTTTACTGTACAGAAGCTCTGGAGTTTAATTGGATCCCATTTGTCTATTTTGGCTTTTGTTGCCAATGCTTTTGGTGTTTTAGTCATGAAGACCTTGCTTAGGCCTATCTTCTGAATTGTTTTGCCTAGGTTTTCTTCTAGGGTTTTTATGGTGTTAGGTCTTATGTTTAAGTCTTTAATCCATCTAGAGTTAATTTTAGTGCAAGGTGTCAGAAAAGGGTTCATTTTCTGCTTTCTGCACATGGATAGCCAGTTTCCCCAACACCATTTATTAAACAGGGAATCCTTTCCCCATTGCTTGTTTTTGTCATGTTTGTCAGAGATCAGATGGTTGTTAGATGTATGGTGTTGCCTCCAAGTCCTCTGCTCTGTTCCATTGGTCTATATCTCTGTTTTGGTAACAGTACCATGCTCTTTTGATTACTGTAGGCTTGTAATATAGTTTGAAGTCAGGTAGCATGATGCCTCCAGCTTTGTTCTTTTTGCTCAGAATTGTCTTGGCTATGCTGGGTCCCTTTTGGTTTCATATGAAGTTTAAGGTGGTTTTTTCCAGTTCTGTGAAGAAGGTCATTGGTAGCTTGATGAGGGTAGCATTGAATCTATAAATTTCTTTAGGCAATATATCCATTTTCACGATATTGATTTTTCCTAACCATGAGCATGGAATGTTTTTCCATCTGTTTGTGTCCTCTCTTATTTCCTTGAGCAGTAGTTTGTAGTTATCCTTGAAGAAGTCCTTTACAACATTTATTAGTAGTATCCCTAGGTATTTTATTCTCTTTGTAGCAATTGTCAATGGGATTTAGCTCTTGATTTGTCTGTTTGTCTGTTATTGTTGTATAGGAATGCTTGTGATTTCTGCACATTGATTTTGTATCCTGAGACTGCTGAAGTTGCTTATCGGTTTCAGGAGATTTGGGGCTGAGACGATGGGGTCTTCTAAATATACAATCATGTCGTCTGCAGATAGAGACAATTTGACTTCCTCCTTTCCTAATTGAATACCCTTTATTTCTTTTTCTTGCCTGATTGCTCTGGCTAGAGCTTCCAATATTATATTGAATAGTAGGTTGAAAGAGGGCATCCTTGTCTAGCCCATATTTCAAAGGAAATGCTTCCAGTTTGCCCATTCAGTATGATATTGGCTGTGGGTTTGTCATAAATAGTTTTCTTATTTTTAGATATGTTCTATGGATACCTAGTTTATTGGGAGTTTTTAGCATAAAGGGCTATTGAATTTTGTTGAAGGCCCACTCTGTGTCTTTGAGATAATCATGAGGTTTTTGTCTTTGATACTGTTTGTGTGCTGGATTACGTTTATAGACCGCATATGTTGAACCAGCCTTGCATCCCTGTGATGAAGCCTACTTGATCATGATGGATAAGCTTTTTGATGTGCTGTTGCAATCTGTTTGCCAGTATTTTATTGAAAATGTTTGCATCTATGTTCATCATGGATATTGGCCTGTAGTTTTCTTTTCTTGTTCAGTCTCTGCCGGGTTTTGGTATCAGGATGATGTTGGTCTCATAAAAAGATTTGGGAATGATTCCCTCTTTTTGGATTATTTGGAAGAGTTTCAGAAAGAATGGTACCAGCCCCTCCTTGTACATCTGGTAGAATTTGGCTGTGAACTTGTCTGCACCTGGACTATTCTTTGATTGGTAGGCTATTAATTGCTGCCTCAACTTCAGCCCTTGTTATTGTTCTATTCAAGGTTTCAGCTTCTTCCTGGTTTAGGCTTGGGAGGTTACAAAGTGTCCAGGAATTTATCCATTTCTTCCAGGTTTTCTGGTTTATGCATAGAGTTGTTTGTAGTAATCTCTGATGGTAGTTTGTATTTCTGTGGAATCTGTGGTGATATCCCCTTTATCATTTTTTATTGCATCTATTTGATTCTCTCTCTTGTCTTTTTTATTAACCTGGCTAGCAGTCTGTCTATTTTATTGATCTTTTCAAAAAAACAACTCCTGGATTTATTGATTTTTTGAAGGGTTTTCTGTGTCTCTATCTCCTTCAGTTCTGCTCTGATCTTAGTTATTTCTTGTCTTCTGCTAGCTTTTGAGTTTTTTGATCTTGCTCCTCTAGCTCTTTCAATTTTGACGATAGATGTCCATTTTAGACTATGCCTCACTTCTCATGTGGGCATTAAATGCTGTAAATTTCCCTCTAGACACTACTTTAAATGTGTCCCAGAGATTCTGGTACATTGTGTCTTCATTCTCATTGGTTTCAAAGAACACTTTTATTTCTGCGTTCATTTCACTGTGTATCCAGTCAACACTCAGGAGCGAGTTGTTCAGTTTCCATGAAGTTGTGTGGTTCTGAGTTAGTTTCTTAATCCTGAGTTCTAATTTGGTCTGAGAGAGTGTTTGTTATGATATCTGCCCTTTTGCATTTGCTGAGGAGTAATTTACTTCCAATTATGTGGTCACTTTTAGAGTAGGTGCAATTTGGTACTGAGAAGAATGTATATTCTGTGGATTTGGGGTGGAGAGTTTTGTAGATGTCTATTAAATCTGCTTGGTCCAGAGTTCAAGTCCTGGATATCTTTATTAATTTTCTGTCTCGTTGCTCTATCTAATATTGACAGTGGAGAGTTAAAGTCTCCCACTAATATTGTGTGGGAGTCTAAGTCTCTTTGTAGGTTATTAAGAACTTGCTTTATGTATCTCAGTGCCCCTGTATTGGGTGTGTATTTATTTATGATTGTTAGCTCTTCTTGTTGCATTGATCCTTTTACCATTATGCAATGCCCTTCTTTGTCTCTTTTGATCCTATTTGGTTTAAAGTTCATTTTATCAGAGAATAGAATTGCAACTCCTGCTTTTTTTTTATTCTCCGTTTGCTTTGTAAATCTTCCTCCATCCCTTTATTTTGAGCCTATGTATGTTCTTGCATGTGAGATGGATTTCCTGAATACAGCACACCAATGGGTCTTGACTTTTTATCCAATTTTCCAGTCTGTGTCTTTTGATTGGGGCATTTAGTCCATTTACATTTAAAGTTAATATTTTTATGTGTGAACCTGATCCTGCCATTTTGATGCTAACTGGTTGTTTTGCCCGTTCGTTGACACAGTTTCTTCATTGGTTCAATGATCTTTACCATTTGGTACATTTTACGAGTGGCTGGTACTCGTTGTTCCTTTCCATTTTAGTGCTTCTTTCAGGAGCTCTTGTAAAGTAGGCCTGGTGGTGATGGAATCTCTGAGCAATGGCTTGTCCATAAAGGATTTTATTTCTTCTTTGATTATGAAGCTTAGTTTGGCTGGATATGAAATTCTAGGTTGAAAGTTCTTTAAGGATGTTGAATGTTGGCCCCTATTCTCTCCTGGCTTGTAGAGTTTCTGCTGAGAAATCCACTGTGAATCTTATGGGCTTCCCTTTGTGGGTGACCTGAACTTTCTTTCTGGCTGCCCTTAGCATTTGTTCCTTCATTTCAACTGTGGTGAATCTGACGATTATGTGCCTTCGGGTTGCTCTTCTTGAGGAATATCTTTGTGGTGTTCTCTGTATTTCCTGGACTTGAATGTTGGCCTGCCTTGCTAGATTGGGGAAGTTCTCCTGGATAATATCCTGAAGAGTGTTTTCCAGCTTGGATTCATTCTCTCCATCACATTCAGGTATATCTATCAAATGTAGATTAGGCCTTTTCACATAATCCTATATTTCTTGGAGGATTTATTCATTTCTTTTTACTCTTTTTTCTCTAATCTTGCCTTCTCATTTTATTTCATTGAGCTGATCTTCAATCTCTGATATCCTTTCTTCTACTTGGTCAATTTGGCTATTGAAACTTGTGTATGCTTCATGAAGTTCTTGTGCTGTGTTTTTCAGCTCCATCAAGTTGTTCATGTTCTTCTCTAAGCTGGTTATTCTTGTTAGCATTTTGTCTAACCTTTATTTAACATTCTTTGTTTCTTTGCATTGGGTTAGAGCATGTTCTTTTAGCTCAGAGATGTTTGTTATTACCCACCTTCTGAAGCCTGCTTCTGTCATTTCATCAGACTCATTCTCTATCCTGCTTTGTTCCCTTGCTGGTGAGGAGTTGTGATGCCTTGGAGGAGAGGCATTCTGGTTTTAGGTGTTTTCATCCAGTTTATGCTGCTTTCTTCTCATCTTCATGGATTTATCTACCTGTGGTCTTTGTCATTGACTTTCGGATGGGGTCTCTGAGTGGACATTCTTTTTGTTGATGTTGAAGCTATTTCATTCTGTTTTTTAGTTTACCTCCTAATAGTCAGGCCCCTCTGCTGCAGAACTTGGAGGTCCACTCCCGATCCTGCTTGCCTGGGAATCACCCACTGAGGCTGCAGAACAGTAAGGGTTGCTGACAGTTTCTTCTTCTGTTATCTTCATCCCAGAAAGCTACCCTCCTGATGTCAGCCAGAACGCTACTTTTTGAGGTACCTCTTTGGATATATGCAGGGGTTGGGGCACCACATGAGGAGACAGTCTGTTCCTTATAAAAGCTCAAGTGCTAAGCTGAGAGCTCCATTGTTCTGTGCAGATCTGCTGGGCAAGTATGTTTAAGTCTGCTGCAGCGGAACTCATAACTGCCTCTTTTCCCAGGTGCTCTGTCCTGGTTGGGTGAGGCTTTATATATAAGTTCCTGATATGCTGCTGCCTTTTTTCAGAGATTCCCTGCCCAGCAAGGAGGGAGTCTAGTCACAGTCTGCCAGCACAGGCATTGCTAAGCTGCCATGGGCTCTGCCCAGCTGCTGTGTAAACTTCCTTGCAGTTTTGTTTACAGAGGTACAGTTAGAACTGCCTTGGTAATGGTGGTCTGCTTCAGTAATGGTGGACTGGCTTGGCAATAGCGGACTGCCTCGGTAATGGCAGACACTCTTCCCCCCATAGAGCTGGACTGTTCCAGGTCCAGCTGTGCTTGTTGCAAAACTCTCAATCCAGAGCATTTCAGATTGCTGTTCTTTGTAGGGTGGGACCCACTGAGCCAGATCACCTGGCTCCCTGCTTTCAGCTCCCTCTTTTTCAGTTGAATGGGCAGCTCTGTATCTCAGCCATTCCAGGTGCCAGTTGAAATGGCGCCCAGATTTGTGTGAGTTTTGCGTGGAAATCCACGGCACTGGCTGAAACAGCTGTGCTGGAAACTCATGGTGCTTTTCAGCCTGGAAATATCATGGTCTGTGGTCAGTAAAAACTGTGGGAGATGCATAGTATCTGAACTAGAGTGTTGGAATGGATCGAAAAGCCCCTGGTGACCTCCATTTGGTAGAGAGGGCTGTCCTCTCGGGATTACACTTCCTGTGTGAGGCAGCACCCTACCCTGCCTTGGCTTGCCCGTCTTGGGCTACACCCATTGTGCAACCAGTCCCATTGAGATGTTCCTGGTACCACGTTTGGAAATGCAGTGATCACTCAACCTCTGTGTTGCTCTCTCTGGGAACTGCACTCCAGAGCTGTTCCTATTCAGCCATCGTGGATCTCCTTCAGCAGCATCTGAGTCCTCACTATACTAACCAAATAGAGAAGTTTG
>NW_022436946.1:54563045-54619079 GCF_009761245.1 Sapajus apella
CCCCTCTGGGCACTCCACTCCAGGGCTGAGCTTTTTCCATCCACCGTTGTTTTCCTCCCTCACCACCTTCTGCCTCCCCATATTACTAACCAAATAGAGTTTTTTTTTTTTTTTTTTTTTTTTTTTTTTTTTTTAATGTATTTGGTATTTGAAGTAAATAGATACTATGAGCTTGGAACAGATAAATTAGATTTCTGAGAAATATAAGCTTCAATCTACATTTTAAATGTTCAGATATTTCAAAGGAAAATGAACCTTGAAAAGAAGAAATGAGCACTCTGTCAGAATGTGTAATTCAAGAGTGCTCACAACCCAACCAAGTTGCTTTTCTCCCTATAAGCTTTAATAGTTTTATTTCTAATTTGAATATTATACTGTGTTGAAGCATGGAAATCTTCCCCACAGGCTATGAACAAACAGTGTACTGTAATATTAATGTTTATGTCTTGGTAATATGTTGCTGGAATGTGCTTCTTAAAGAAATAGATCTTGAAAGAGAACAAGGATATTGCTCCTCCAGTGAGAGTGAGAAATGGTCCAATGCGTTTTTTAAATAGGTATTGAATTGTTACAAAGAATGGAGGAATCCAGGGAAATAAAGTAAAAGTGATAGAATTGTAATTTTTCTACATAATTATATAAGAAAAAACACCTAAATATTAAGCTCTGTTAACTTCCAAAGTAGAGCATGAGATCTAAGGAATAAAGAATTTTATTTTTCTTATTTTTGTATGTAACAATACATATGCATGAGGGAAAAATAAATATCCAAATTTTCATGAATACAGCTATTCAGTTGGTTCAAAAATGATTCACATACCAATGGAGAAATATTTCATTCATAATTAAAAGTCAGAATAATTAAAGTAAAACATGTGCCAGCACAATGGCACAGATGGTCATAATTTTGTATTTGACATTTAGGCTAACAAAGCAGTCTCTGTGAAGTAGATAGAGTTTTTATCATCTAAAGTTGTTTTTGATAGGCCAATATCTGATATTGATCATTCTAAGCCCTTCAAGTAATCGGTCAAATGGAGAAAATATTAAATAAATGCATTAATAAAGAGAGCTATATTGCCATATCTGAATATTTTGGTCATAGGATTTTAAAGCCATTGCTTAGGAAATTAATTATATACATATACTTACTTACTGTTCTAAATACTTCTATAGTTCTTTTTTGTAATATGTTTTAAAAATGCAGTTGTTCTGTATCAAATTCATCAGCCAATGAAGATGTACTTAAATTATTTTGACTCACTCATATTTATATTGGCCTTAAATTATGCCTATTTACTATACAGTAACATTGTATTATTTTAAAACATTTTTATGATCTCTATATACTGTGTTATATAATGAGATACTGTTTATATAGTTAACATGTTCTTTAAACTTACCATTAAAAATATGAAATGTATATCTTATAATCAAACATTTTAGACAAATAATCATGAATACTGAAAAATTTAATGTCAGAGCTAGATTTTATCAAATGATGGGGCAAAGGCTTTTGGTTTTCAATTTGTTTCATAAATATATGATTTTGGAGATTCATGAACAAATGATTTCTTCCTTGAGAGTATATAGGCATTAAATGCTCGCAGAACTAGACAATATAAAAACTCTCCCCTTTTTTATAAATATGAAAAGTCAAATATTTAAACAATTTTAAATGAGATAACTACTCTATTTTCCAAGGGAATAATTCCAATGCATACTGTAAGTGGAGGAAGGATAAGAAGTAGGACAGATATCATCCAAATGAAAGGACATATGAGTACCAGCAGTTATGTAAATTTTTTGAACAAATTTGATTTAATAATGAAGATTAAGTCTATCCTAAGCATTTAAGTAAGTACAACGCATGTGTATTAAATTAACATCAATTTTAAATAAATTTTTATTGACATATAATGCAGAAAAAATGGTAGAAATTATAGTATAGAGCTTGATGAACTATCATAAACTAATCACACCTATGCAGCCTCCATTTAGATTAATAATAAATATTACCATCATCTTAGGAGACCCTTGTGCAAGTGCCATTTCTCTCCCATGCAGGAGTAACTATCTTCTGGCTTTGAATACTATAGATTCTTATTGCCTGTTTCAGAATTTAAATTAATAGAAAGGTAAAGATTATATTAGTTTGCTTTAGTTTCTTTCTGTCAACATTTTGTTTGGAAGATTCATTCATTTTGTTTTCTTACGCATTTTCATTGAAAAATATCACTATTTTATTGTATGATCATAACTCACATCATTCACAGTAAGTCAGTTTCTCACACACAAAAAACCCCACAAATGTCAAACAATGTAGAATTCTACATTTTTGTGTGTGTGAAACTGACTTAAGCGAATGATGCTGACATGATGGTTCTTGTACGTTTGTAGTGCACATATGTATGTGTTTTCTTTTTTGTGTATAGAATGATAAACTTTATTACATACTGCTAATGATTGTCCAGAGGAATGGTTTCCATTCATACTCTTACCAGCAGTATATGAGAGTTCAAGTTGGCCATATCAACTTGAGTTTTTAATTTTAGCCACTTGGACACTAAAATAGTAACAATAGTACAGTTTTATTTTGCATTCCTATGATGCTTTCCCCAATGTTGAACAAATTTATCAACCATTTGAGTAAACTTTTAAAAAGTACTGTTGAAGATGTTTGCCTGTTTATATAGTTCTGGATAGCAATCGATTGGTTACATACCAAACAAATATCTTTTGCAGCTACTAAGATAAAATCCTTTGGGAAAAATTGGATTAAAATTTAATTTATTTTGTGTATTTAGATAGACACATAAATCTATACCTCTTTATATCTCTGCCCACTCAGCTACAGCTACTTCATTTCCTATCTGTTTCTTCTTCCTCTATATTAAATTTTCACAGTGTTTCAATGCAACTCTGAAACACCCCAAAATGTTTCCTCTATAGCAAGATTGGAGCTAATAATTCTCGCAACAGAAGATTTTTTTTTTTTGTTGTTGTTGTTTGTTTGTTTGATTGCTTTGTTTTCGAGGTGATCATTAGAAAGCAGCAGTGGATACAATCTCTAGGGTAAAGAATACAGAGGAAATGGTGACATTTCAACCTTAAGAAACTCCCTATATTAAAGATACTCAAATATGTAAGAAAATATACCTGAGTTGAAATTTTTCTTTTTCCATATTACCATTAGTATTCCTTATATTACATATTATATTATAATAATTCAATTTTGTGGTTGACTGACCTAATACTATAACCTCCTTGATAAAGTTTTCAATTCTCAGTTGGAACTCCATGGATATTAATGCATTAATTAATAAATGAAAGAGGTTTTAATCTAGCTAGATGTAGTCAAATTATAAATAGCAGAAAATAAGACTTCAAAAATAAGATATAATGTCATTATATTAATTTCCAAACTAAGAATACAAATAATCAGTACATGAGAGATAGATATTTGTGGGCTGGGAAGGTATTTGGGAATAGAGATATAATATAAATGTTAAAAAATTGAAAGATGATGTGGATGTGGTTTTTTCCACCGTGAATATAACACTGGTTGTTAGGACTATTATTAGGACCTCATTCAGAGCTTAGGGCGCTTAAGTAAATGGTCAAAACAATAGTCCCCTTTTTCTTTTCTGGAAGGTAATTATTATCACAATGTCTGTGATCAGCATATTGGAGCATGTGGTGGCTGGAGGGCTTCATCCTAGTTATGCTCGGTTGATAAATAGCCAGGGGAATTCACAGTGTCCATGCACAGGAGAAATCATCTTCCCTTGTCTAGGACCAGCTTATGATGTTCACATAATTATCTTATGACAGACTGAGCACTATTTTTTTAAAAAATATTAAAATATAGTTTCAAGTATCCAGTCAAAATTTGTAAGTCATTGGAGTTTCTAAATGAAGGTATTTAAAATTAGGTATCTTTTGCTTTACTTGACCAGTACTTCTTCCTCCTTTCACTCTTTGGAAAATATATTTCTCAATCACATAAAATTGAGAAATATATTAATATTGTTAGAAAAATACTATGTGAAAAAATTATGTGTCAGGACTACAGAGTAGTCATTACTCCTTTGTGGGAATAAAAAACTACCTTTATGTTGTTAAGTCAGAAATTCTTAGTGTGTGGTTTCATATTTTTCCTGACCACAGTACAATATATCATTCACAGTCTAGTGCAGCAAGGTCTCTGGCATTTTTCTTAAATGGTTATGGCCATGAACATGGAATGTTTCTCCATCTGTTTGTGTCCTCTCTTATTTCGTTGAGCAGTGGCTTGTAGTTCTCCTTGAAGAGGTCCTTTACGTTCCTTGTTAGTTGCATTCCTAGGTATTTTATTCTCTTTGTGGCAATTGTGAATGGAAGTTTGTTCTTGATTTGGCTCTCTTTAAGTCTGTTACTGGTGTATAGGAATGCATGTGATTTTTGCACATTGATTTTGTATCCTGAGCTTCTGCACAGCAAAAGAAACAGACATTAGAGTGAATCGGCAACCAACAGAATGGGAAAAAATTTTTGCAGTTTACCCATCTGACAAAGGGCTGATATCCAGAATTTACAAATAACTAAAACAGATTTACAAGAAAAAAACTAACAAGCCCATTCAAAAGTGGGCAAAGGATATGAACAGATACTTTACAAAAGAAGACATACATGAGGCCAACAAACATATGAAAAAATGCTCATCATCACTGGTCATCAGAGAAATGCAAATCAAAACTACATTGAGATACCATCTCACGCCAGTTAGAATGGCGATCATTAAAAAATCTGGCGACAACAGATGCTGGAGAGGATGTGGAGAAATAGGATCACGTTTACACTGTTGGTGGGAGTGTAAATTAGTTCAACCATTGTGGAAGACAGTGTGGCGATTCCTCAAGGACCTAGAAATAGAAACTCCATTTGACCCAGCAATCCCATTACTGGGTATATATCCAAAGGATTATAAATCGTTCTACTATAAGGACACGTGCACACGAATGTTCATTGCAGCACTGTTTACAATACCAAAGACTTGGAACCAACCCAAATGCCCATCGACAATAGACTGGATAGGGAAAATGTGGCACATATACACCATGGAATATTATGCAGCCATCAAAAACAATGAGTTTGGGTCCTTTGTAGGGACATGAATGAACCTGGAAACCATCATTCTCAGCAAACTGACAGAAGAGCAGAAGATCAAACACCGCATGTTCTCACTCATAGGCGGGTGTTGAACAATGAGAACACATGGACACAGGGAGGGGAGCACTACACACTGGGGTCAGTTGTGGGGAAATAGGGGAGGAATGGTGGGGGGTGGGGAGGTGGGGAGAGATAGCAAGGGGAGAAATGCCAGATGTAGGTGATGGGGAGGAAGGCAGCAAATCACACTGCCAAGTGTGTACCTATGCAACAATTTTGCATGTTCTTCACATGTACCCCAAAACCTAAAATGCAATAAAATAAATAAATGGGGAAAAAATGGTTACGGCCAAGAAAAATGGTAATGTTGGAAAAATTACACTTCCAGTCACAATAATCAGGTGACAATCTGTACTCACAGGGTTTTAAGCAGTGGGGAATCACACAGAAGTTTATATCCAAAAGTCATAGTTTGGATGGCTTGGAAAAGTGGGCTGGGTTGCATGCCATTAGCTGTCCTGGGACAGGAGAGCAATCTAGCAGCTTATATTACTGTACATCAAAAGTCAGCTTAACTGAATTCTAATTCTCCTACACTTAATTTACTATAATATTTTCCTAATGTGCTACTTGATATACACAGACTTATCTAGTTGGCAAAAGCAAAGAGGCCAGTGATTGTCACCACAATCTAAAATTTTAAAACATAAATACATCTTACTGTAAAATTGGCACTCACAATTTATAAAGCAAAGACCCTCAGATACTTTGCCTGGGATTTCAGTGTCATCTTGACTGTGCAAATGAAGAGATCAGGTTATTCAATGGAAGAGATCTGACAGTCATTTCCTGACCACTTCCATGGAAATCCAATACTAGAAGTGTACAGGTGGTTGCCTAATTTACCATATTTTATTACTCTCATTTCTAAATGTTTTCTTCTAGCCAATGTCTAGATCACAAAGAATGAAAAGGTGCTCATAGAAATGACAGCTGTTCTATATTTGCTCCAAACCTTACCTACATTTTTAAAGTATAAAACAAGTTAAAGTTATAATATGTGATCTCTTATGGATATTATGAAACAAAATAATTTGGAATAGAATAAATGCAAACCACAAAAGTAAAACAAAACAATCATAACCCAGATGACACAATTATGAAAAAACAAAGATGTGAGAATAGATTTTTATACCCACTCTGAAAGCTACATATGGATGAAGAAATAGTATTATATGAAATTGAGCAGCTTTAGCTGAATAGGTACAAATATAGAGAAGATTAGATTTACATGTATCTATATATCTATATAAAACATATTTTAATTTTCTTTCCAAAGAATATTACTTTAAGCAGATATTATAAATATGTGTTCCTAGTTCTTCAGAAAATATATAAGGAATATGTTTTCAGATAATCTTTCTCTAAACTACAATACTGCTGTTATATACAGTTATTTATAATAAAAAGACCTTAGAATGTTAAGTAAAAGACATCTATTCTCCTTTAATGACATCAGGCAGATTATAACTCTATTGAAACATGGGTTGGGCTTGGCAATCATAAAAATCGGTGTGGTATAGAAAGGGGAAGATTGGTGGTTTTGTGAACACTTTTAGAATGAAAACTCATGTTCAGCTAAGTATATTCGTTCATTCATTCATTCAATAAATAGTACTCAATAAATATTTTCAAGCACCTAGTATGAATAAAGAGTTTCTCTAACTAGTTTTATCAATAATAAAAAGAAACAGATTTCTGTCCTCATGAAGCCTACCTCTCACCAGGAAATATACAACTTAGAGAGAGTCCAGCTTTCATTTTATGAAGCCAATTATATATTTCTGATAGATTTCAACTGTTAGTCTTCTGTCATTTTTTTTTAAGTCAGGCATTGAATACATATGAAATAACAAAACTGTATGGGAAAGCAAAGTAAAAAGGAAACACAGCAAACTTTCTTTAGACTCACTTCAGTGTTTATATTATTGAGCTTATATAACTTGATCTTTATTTTTCAAACATAAAATATTATTAGGTTTATAATATCAAAGTATCCATAAACACTGTGAATACTCATGACATCATCTCTGCTTTCTAGCTTCTGGCTTTCTATAATAGCATGGATTATAGATTTTAAAATATTTAAAATAAAAGTATTAATTACACAAAATTAGAATTACTTGAACTTATTAAATCAGGTAGATTTCAGCTGACAATAAAAACGATTTGGGAGGGGTGCTGCCAAATTCAATAAGAAAAAGTTTATAATCCATATTTTTTCTTAAGCATTTAAAATGTCATGAATCTATGAATATAAGCTGACTTTTCACAACTAGGTTTCTTACACCTGTGAGGGGAATATCTAGATTCCATACTTTTAAAATATTAAAGAGTACTTCATGCCTACAAAGAGTGGCTTCTCCATTATTGAGTAAAGAAATATAATTACAGGAAGTGTCTGGATCAAGTTTAACAGGAAAAATAATTGTACATTTAAAGTAAAAATATAAACAATATTTTATTGAGAAACAAACAAGAATCGTGAAGGTTTTACTGCTTACACATTTGAGAGAGAAACCTGAGCATTTCTGTATTAAAAGCACCAGCAGTTACAACAGGAGCCACAGAATTAGCAGTATTGGAATGACAATAAAGTCAAATTTGATTTGTTTATATTAGAGCAGATTAAAGGCTGCTTTAGATGTACACTATTAAAACTTAAGAACAAACTTTTGAATGAGTAAATTGATCTTTAAATAACTTTATTGCCAGACAGAGCAATGTTTAAAATTCTTTAATACGGTAAACAAAAATCCTGGATTCACTAGTGTAAAATTAATAAGTCTAAAATCCAATAAAATATTGCTATATGTGCAATGAAGCAGGAACATTTAATTTATAAATAGGAAAGTAAACTGATAGAAACAAACAGAAACATGATGATTATAATAGAATTAGCAAGCAAGAATATAAACTCTACTGTTACACCAATACTCGATATGTACAGAGATATACAGGAAAGCATGAGCATAATAAGGACAGGAAATAAAGAGTTAAAATTATCACAAATCAAATGTCAAGAAATAAGCACGATATTTGAAATGAAAGTTTCTCTTGATTGGATTAATAGAGTAAGAGATACTGAAGAACAAAGGATCAGCAAACTCAAAAATATGGCAATAGAAACAAAAGGAAAAATTAAGGACATCTAGAAAAATGAAACTGAAAAAAGTTCAATACATCTATTGTTTGCAATGCGTCAAACCTACATGCAGTTGGAGGTAACACATGTAATCAGGGTTCCAGAATTATGGAGCAGACACAAAAAATGCTTAAAAACATAATGGCTATTTAAAAAAAAATAATGAAAATTATAAACCAACAGATTCAAGAACCTCAGTAAACAAGCAGATTAAACTAAGGAAATACCAATACAATGCATAATTGAATTATTTACAGCAACTGCTTAAAAGAAAAGCAGCAAAAGGAAAACAAGAGGTTTACTAGCCAGAGAAACAAATTTAAGTATGATTGTAGACATTTTGTCAGGACTTATATATAAAAAAAGATAAAGTCATCCAAGAATACTGTAAAAACAAGAATAGCTGTGAATGTAGGGCTCTATATTTAATATAAATATATTTTAAAAGCAAAGGTTTCTGGTTGAGGTGTATAAAATTAGAAAGTGCATTGTTTTCATCCTGATGGGCGTGGTGGCTCACACCTGTAATCCCAGTGCTTGGGAGGCTGAGGCAGGCCTATCATGAGGAAGGAGAGATCATCTGGCCAACATGGTGAAATACTATCTCTACTAAAATACAAAAAATTAGCCAGGCATGGTGTCGGGTGTGTCTAGTCCCAGCTACTCAGGAGGCTGAGGCATAGGAACTGCTTGAACCCAGGTGGCAGAGGTTGCAGTGAGGTGAAATTGCACCGTTGCACTCCAGCCTGGTGACAGAACAAGACTCTCCATCTCAAAATAAATAAATAAAAATAAGAGAAATAGCAACAAAAGGAAATTGTTAGACAGTACAAAATTTACCATTTTTTGAACCCATCTCAGACTTATATTTGCAGAATGAAAACCAATTTGAAGGCACTGCAAATTAAAATCTATGATATCTGAAATCGGTGAAATCAATGCAAACCTATGAGGAGAAAACGGTCATGTTTACACAGTGATGAGTAATTATGTTTACACAGCCAAACACTGATGAGAACTGTTATGGAATTAAAAACTGTTAAAGATTGTTAAAGACCAAATGTAGACTCAAATAATATAAAATACATTAAGGATGCAAATGCACCCACTTGCAGGGTGTTCCCATTGGACTTTACTAGAAAATCACTAAAAATATTGATGAGAAACCTGAGAAAGCATTACTTCTAGCAAAAGCCAGAGAAAGAGACAGTAGCTGCTGCAGGAAAACTTGAACACCTCGGTTTCTTGCCTCTTATCTCTAATAGAGAATGAAAGTCTTAAATTGGAAGGAAAGAACAACGAACAATGTCACTCTTATGCAGGTAGAAGAAATAGACACAAATCTCTACCTCTAAGAGCCGAGTGGGAAGGAATGCCAGACCCAGAACTACAGTTGAAAGAGAAGCAGGGAAAGCAAAAAGGCCAAACTCTCAAGATCCAGGGAAAGAATGGCTGCCTAAGAATGAAGCTTAATAAGAGTAATAGAGAATATGCTCTTTCCTCTTATGCAACAACCAACTACCAAGCTAACAGAATCAAAAATATGTAGCAGTCTAACTAACATATTCCTGGAAAGAAATTCTTTCTGAGACACAGCAGAAAGTGACATCCTAAGATGAATGTGGGATAGTAACTGAAAGAATACCTCTGAAAAATAAATCCCCCTTTTAAACACAACATACAATGAGTTGAATTTAAAGCCTATGGAGCACTGGGTGTAACCATCGTGTCAACAAAACCCAAATGACCCACCTCAAGTTCTAAGCAAATTAGTCCCAAGCTCACATGAAATGTCTGTCAAAAGGAAGGGTATAAAGGAACGTATATCTTAAAGCATAAATATTATTTACTTTAGTATCAATTATCTACATACAATTTTTTTCAAAATTAATGACAGTCACAAAACTATAGACCTAAGAAGCTCAGAGAACATTCAGCATGAAAAACACAAACACAATTCTAAGCATGTCAGGATTAAACTGTTAAAAATAAAACTTGAAGGCAGACATAGTAAAAGACATATATTATTTACTAAGAAACAAAGAAAATATTTACAGAATACTTTTTGTACAAATTGTCCACAATAAAAGCAAATTAAGTTAAATAAAATATCTGCCAACCAAGAATTTTAAACTCAATATACCTTTTAAAACTGAAGGAGAAATAAACACTTTTAAATAAAATAAAACATATAGAATTTGTTAACAGTAGAATTGTAGGAAAGAATAAAGGATATTTTTAGTCAGAATAAGTCTGATACTAAATAGAAAAATGTATCTCCACAAAATTTGAAGAACACTAGAAACAGAATAAATAAACTTTAAGGGTTTTTAAAATTTTTAATTGCTCTAAAATAGAAGTTTTGTTATATAACTAGAACAGTAGCAATATCATGTTTTTAAAGCATATGTAAATGAAAATTCATAATATAAGTAACAGAAGATAATGGGATGAATTGGTAAAATATTGTTGCAAGCCCCTTATACTAGAAATCATGTGGTACAATCTTGTTTGAATGTGAATGCTAATTAATTTAAAATGTTTATTTTATATCCTAAAAATCACAAAAATTTTTAAATGTAAAAGTAATAAGTTAAAGGTTGACATGACATAGAACAATACAAATTGCACAATTTATTGAAAAAGGCAAAAATAAAAAATAGAAGAGAGAAAAAATAAACAAGAAAATGATACATATTAATCCTATTATCAATAAACACATTAAATGAAAATGGTCCAAACACAACAATTAAACAGCCAAGATTGTTATTTTGGGAAAAAAGAAAAGAGAGAAAAAAATCATATGATGTCTTATAAACATCATATCCTAGGATACCCTAGGATCCTAGGATATGATGTTTATAAGACATATTTTACATATAAACACAAAAACAAGATAAAAGGAAACTGATAGAAAAAGTTAGGCTATTAAGAAAACACAGTATAGACTTCAAAACAGTAGCTATTTTCAGGATTAAAGAAGTGTTACATAATTATAAAAGGGTCATTCCTCCAAGAATATATAATAATCCTAAATACAAATGCGCTTAAAATAGCTTTAAAATACATGAAGCAAAAACTGATAGAACAAAAGTAAAAAGAATCAGTAAATCAACAATTCAAATTAAAATTTTCTATACTTTTTCTCATTAAATGAAAAATTCAGTAAGAACACAGAAAACCTGAACAACTCAATTTAATTGACATTGAGAGAATGGTCCATAGAACAACAGAGAATATACAATTTTTTCAGAAGTATCTGGGCCTTCATCAATATAGAACATATTATGGGCAATAAAACAAATCTAACAAGTTAAAATAATAAAAATCATAAAAAGTACTTTTGTAGCTATAATGCAATAAACTAGTAGTACTAATAAAATATTTGTAAACTTCTCAAATATTTAGATATTAGATATCCAACAGCCTTCTAAATAATGCACATGTTAAAGAGGAAGTCTCAAGTGATGTCAATCAAAATGTATAGAACCGAATGAAAACGTAACATAATATTTCACATTTGTGAGATGAAGCAGTTTTCAGTTCTCTGAGAATCGCTTAACCTGATAAGTGATATCTACATAATACATAAAAACATCTTCATATTTAGTGGTGAATGAATTTCCCTTAAATTAGGAACATGGCAAGAACAGTCTTTTTCCACTTCTACTCAGTATTTCCCAGATATAATAGAAGTCTCAGCCAGTTCAACAAGATAAAAAACATAAACAGAATACAGAATGAAAATAAATAAATAGAAGCATTTATATTAAAAATGATATACTGGTTGCTGTGTAGAAATGAATTGTAGAGGTAACTATATAAATTAATATGCTATTAAAATAAGTACAGCAGTCAAATGTTCTCAGTAAACGAGAACATATAATCGTGCTAGATATTAAAAATATCTTATTTTTCTACAATTTTACATTGTTTTCATCATCTTTTCTAACAAAACCCTATTTTGTTCCAATGTTTACCCCTTTTCATGCAACCCACAGAAGCTGACCCTAGTCCTGCTAATACAGGCCTGATTTGTGTGAGATTACACCCATTTCCTTTATCAGAAATTGGTTCAGAAGTTAGTTTTTAGTCAAAGAAGCTCTAAAAAAACATTTGTCTGGTAGTTCTGAGAGGGTTTTTGCAGATGACTCTTCCTGTTCCTATGCATGTCATCACATGAATGTATCATCTCACTATGAGCCTGAAGCTGACACACAGAGTAGATCACAGCCAGGAAATTTGGAGAGAGTGAGTCAGTATTAAAGACTTAAGTCAACCCTAAAGGGTAATTCTGGACTTCTGGTTGTTTTCTTTGCCAATAAATTTCATATTATTTAAAACAGGTTGAGTTTTCTGCTAGTTGATATGAAAAAACCAATCTTTCTTGAAGCAGAAGCAAGAAGCAGTAGCAATAACATGCATCAAATGGCTATGTACTTGGCCGGGTAAAGGTAAATATGACTTGGATGAGGAGAGGTGCAGTGAAAATAGATGTGGACAGGTTTGGGATATACTTTGGAGGTAATGGAAATGTGTTTTGTGGTAATATGAATGTCTGGGTTAGTGCATGGTAGGTAGCACAGATCACTAAAGAAAGTGAGGGAAAGGAATTTAAACAATTTGTCTAAAGTCACAAAGCTAGTTAACATCAAAAGAAAGACTTAAACCTATACTAACATATACCAAACACATGCTTTGAATTTACATGTCTGTTAGAAGGACCCATATATTTCCACATGAATAATTCAAAATGATTTGTATCTTTTATTTCTTAATATGTACATATAATAAATTTGTTGGGTTTCATTTTTTGCTTCTGTTACAAAGGATGATTGCTTAGAAACCAGAGAGAAGGTAGAATCACTTTGCTCAATCTCTTAATAGTCAACACCAGAATAAAGGCCCAGCCCTGTATAATTATTAAAATCTATGGCTATATGTCAAGTAAGTCAAAGAGTGTCTTTAGCTCATTCTCTTTTGGTAAATTATAATCAATAGAAGTTTATTTGATTCTGGAGTGGAGAAGTCTAAGAACATGAGTCTGGCGTCCGGAAAGGGTTATCCCATGATAGAAGGGTGAAAGGCAGAAGTGAGCAAGCAAAACAGAGAGAGCACAGAGCTAGGGGCAGGGCACTCTTTATAACAACATGCTCTTGTGATAGTTAACCATTCCAACAGTACTGACATTAATTCATTCATCAGGGCTATGCGTTCTTAATGCAATCACTTCTTATTAGGTCCCATCTGCCAACATCGTTCTAATAGTAATTAAGTTTCTAACAAATAAACTTTTATGGGAGCTATTCAAACTGTAACAGAGTATTTTACTGAAAATATTCAGGTTTATTGATCAAAGCACTTATCTACCTTGAAATTAATTTCTTCTCAATTTTTAAATTTATGTATTTAAACAAAATTGCTCTCTAAATTTCTCCTCAGTGCTACTAAAACTTTTAGAAGACGCATATATCTGATATTTTGTGAAATGCATATCCATTTGATTCATGTGGATATAAGGATTTCATTTAAACAAAAGAAGGCAATTATTACTGTGAACTGATTGTTTTATTTTATTTTTAATATAAACCCATCAAAGTGGTATGTTTTTGTTTTATACTTTTTATATATAAATTTTGGGTAAAAGCTGATTTTAGGGATTTCCATTAATGCCTTTCATCCTGAAGTTCGGTAATTGAGATTATATTTTGTAGAATAACAACATATTTTTTACATTGAAATATTAGTAACTAAAGACTACAAAAATTTTGATTGGCATCAAAGAAGGAGAATTGAACTGGAACACTATACCTACTGGCTGTGGCCTAAAGCAATTATATAATCACACTAGACTGTATAGTTTCCCATGTTTTAAAAAATGGAAAAAGTATTTTACATACTTCATTTACTTCTCTGTTTAAAAATAAAACAAAACTAATTTTCCAAAAAGTATAAATATTCTTTCAAAATGAGTTCTGAGATAAATATTTTCATACTTTAAACATTTTATGTAACATAAAAATGATGTTCCAACACATCAGTTTTGTGCATGTAGACTGAGACTGACCTGCAATAATGAATTTGCATTTAGATTCCTTGACCACACCTTTAATTAAGATTAAGGAAGTCTGACTTTTACATAAAGATAGGGTTTCCTTTACTGCATAAAATTAGTGGAAATGAGAAAATTGGATGACTTAGGGCTCCCTAAATATAAGAATATACAGCCTTTTAGAGACAATGTGTGAGCATTGTTCCCACTAACCAAGATGGAGTAACAGGGGCACATTTACTATCCTAACAGAAACCACCAGAAGCAAAAATAAAAACCCACAATAAATATGTAATAGACAATGTATTTGAAGGCACTACAGACAAGGCATTAAAAGACAGTTATTTCTCAAAGAATAACTGACAAAAAAAATTAAAGTGAGTCCTATGATTACCAAGTTTACTTCCTTAGGGCAGTTTCCAGGAAAATAGGCAGAAGCAGAAAGCCGTAGTGGGACTCAGAACTTTTCCCCAAATTAAGAAATGGATCTGACATTTTGAGGAGCTGCAGTTTGTAGAACTGAAAAAACACAGAGAGGAGAACACAAGAGAGAAACCTGGATATACACAATAGCACTCACAATGGTTAATCAGAATACTGATCTGTTAATGTTTATGACAAAACTCCCAAAGACTCAGATAAAATCACCAAATGAGATTAGAAGGAAATTATGTCCATTTCCAACAGCCAGAACATAATTCTTAAGTCACAGCACATTGGATAGAGTACTTAGAAAACGATTAGCTGTAGACTGAGCCTGGTCTAAAACTCTGGATAAGTCATGAAAGCAAGACTTGAAAGGGTTCTTCTTTCCAAGAAAGTTAACATTATCACAGTGGGAATTTAAAGAATTTGTAAAGGAATACAAAAATATCCAGTACCCAACATATTAAAATTACTAACATTGAGGATCCAATAAAAGATTATCAGAAATATGAAAATTCTGGAAAATATGACCCATACTTAGGACAATTTATCAATCAATTGAAACAAAACCAAAATTAACACAGATATTACCTTTATATTAAAAACAGTCATTTAAATATATTGTGTATATTTATACAGATAAGTAGAGGGATATGAAATATAAAAGATCCAAATTGAACTTTCAGAGATGAAAACTATAATTTCATAAGGGAAAAATATATTAAATGGGATTTTCAACAGATAAGATATAATAGAAAAAAAGATTAGTGAACTTGAAGACAGAAATAAATGCCAAATTCTAAACCAAATTTTAAAAATAATGCCTTATCTATATACCATTTATCTATCATCTTTCTATCATCAGTCTGCCTGTCTGTCTATCTATCTATCTATCTATCTGAATGTATAATACAGCATGACCAAATAGTTTATTTTAGAAATACAAGGTTAGCTTAACTTTCAAAAAATAATGAATGCAATTTAACATGTTTTTAAAAACCAAAAAGATGCAGGGATAGAAAAGTATCAGTGAAACACAGTAGGGAATCCATGAATAGATCCACACATAGGTGGACAACTGATTTTTGACAAAAGTACAAAATGAATAATGTGAAGAAAAATGTGTATTAAATGAACTTTGATAAATACTACAAATCTTATACAAAAATTAGTTAAAACTGGATCATAGATCTAACCATAAATTTTAAATTATAATTTATCTTAAAGAAAATATAGGAGAAAATCTTGTGATTTTAATTTGGGTGAAAATTTCTTAGCTATGACACCAAAGCATGATTCATAAAATAATAAATTAATAATTAAGACTTCATCAAAATTTAAAATGCTTGATCTTTGAAAAATACTATTAAAAGAATGACATGACAAGCCACAGACTGGTAGAAAATAATTACAAAGCATTTATATCAAATAGACATTAAGTTAATACAAATTTGCATTTATTTATAATAATTTAAAACAGGAAAGAGCCCAATATCAATCAACAAGTGGAAATAATAAACTAATTGTGTTATTTCTGTACAATAAAACATGATTTGTCAAAAATGAAATATTGATATATTTTTGACATAGTTTATTCTCAAAATTATGCAGAGTGAAAGAATTGAGGGAAAATGAGTATATATGATTGCATTTACATAACATGCTAGGGGTTACAACCTAATATGCAGTGGCAGAATGCTTTCAGTGGTTGCTTGGGCAGGAGGAAGGGACTACAAATAACATAAAGAACCTCTGGGTGCTGATATATCTGTTTAATGTTTTATTTGGTGATGGCCTTACAGATGTATACAAATATCAAAATTTAACAAAGTTATTCCTTAAATATGTACCATTTATATATGTATTATAAAAAAACTAAATTTTGAGGGCCTCAATTATATATGCTGGATTAAATATGCCTTTATCTTGATTTTCTACTGAAACATCAATAAAATGAGAGTAAAATATTGAAAAGGAAATCTACTCACAATGAGGATATGGCAAAAGGTTTTGTTATGTAAAATGATTTTTGAAAGCTAGAGATGAAAGTCTGTTTTTAAAGAGAAAGCTAGACCTTAATTGCTTGCTGAGAAGAAAATCAGTAAGAAGCTGGAATGCAGTTGCTGCCACAGAAAGCCATCCCAAACTGCTAGGAAAACAGAGGCCTTAGAAAAAAGTCCAGAAAGAGCACTGATGCTAGAAACAAGCAAGTTGTTTAAAAATGTGAATAGTGTGATTAGACCTGACTTTGAAAAGTTAAATCCATCTTGCTATCATAGAAATATGCATATAACCTTTTCTCTGCTTAGCACAGAGTTCTGTCTTAGGCACCCTTATACCCACGAAGCAAACATGAGAACAGTTGCTCCTGGGGAAATGTCGGTCCCCAGAGGAAAGAATACTCTGATATGAAATATTCTTTTCTTAATAACATTGAAGCAAAGTCTATCAATTAAAATTTAAGCTTCTCACACAGAAATTCCAATGAGCATTTTAGTGCTTCAATCTCAAACAGAAACTGCTCACTATCCATTGTTAGATATATGAGGAAAACCTACATAAACAGTAGAACATGACCATAAAAATAATTAAGAGATTCCTGTGTATAAGAGAAGCAATTGTACCGTGAAATAACAACAGGGTGTTATTTAGAAAAGTATCTAGAGAGAGCATGAAAATATTATTGGGAATTACAATTATCAAAGTCAAAAATTAATAAGCATAACCCAAGTTAAAAATGTCATAGAATAAAGGAATGGGTAAGCTGAAGAAATTCCTGAGGCATGAGATTTTTGAAAGGTAGAGATGGGCAATATTAGAGAAATAATAAGTATAATAGAGGTTTAATTTAGAAGATATCAAATCCATATGGAAAGAACTCCAGAAACATAGCAAAGAAAAAGAGATGAAGAAAGTAACAAAATATAGAAACTTAAGTTTCTATATTTCAAGAGGTTCAATGATGAGATACTCACTCAAATATAACACTGTAAATTTTTTGAGCATTAAAAACATTCTTATAACGTAATAAAATAAATGACTTTACATACAGAAGATTAAAGTTCTAATGCCATTAGAATTCTCAATAACCGTATCAGAGTAGAATGCAATAGACATGTCATTTCAATTTTGAAGGATCAAGATGTTTATTCAAATATTATATATGCAATCAAACTATCAATCAAACGTGATTTTTTTAAAAATGTCCCTCCCATGAACTCTTTCTCAGTAATTTTTTGGAAGATATGTTCTATGAACACTGGAAGAAAAAGGAAGATAAAAGAAGCATGAAATATGGGATCTACAAAAGTGGTCAAGGGAAGACCTCTGAGGACCATCTGAAATACCCTAATGAAAACAGCCATTCTTCCTTCGATCAGAGAAAACAGACTTCTCGAAAGACATCTCAAAAGAGCAAGAAAATTTCTTGACAAATTTGACTGCACTAAGTTGGGTTTTAAATTTCTGTTGAAGTATCATAGAAGAATTATAAAATGATGAAAGTAATCAACATAAAAAATTCAATTACTAACCCTAGGAATACCAAGTGTTGTACAACAGAACCAATGTGTTTATTAAACATTACTTAGATCCTGATCTTTAATAATCTTAAGAAGATGTTTAATATTCATTTTATCTTTAGTAGTCTTAAGAATGTAAGAAAGACATATTCACTTAACCAGATTCTTGATTATTATTTAATGAACTATTAGATGTATTTCTTCTATTCTCTGAAAATATCTCTTTATCTCTGAAAGTATGATACAGTTTTATAACCAATCAACAGCATCTTACAAAAGCCCTTCGCCAGGCATCCTTTGTGATATAATTGTCCTTCTAGCACATGAAGGAATATGATTATTAATTTTAGTGGCATGTCTGGGCAACACACCTGCATTTTTTAAGTCAGTAAACCATTTAATTACCAGTTAAACAAGAAACAAGAGCATCAGTTTTTATCTGAAAACTTTCCACTGACATCTCTTAAGGTCAAGAAAATGTCAAGATGTTAGAAGCTTAAAAAAAATTCAAGAGACAATAGTGAAGTGCTGTTTTACAATATGCTGCATTTTCAGCATCCTTGCAGTACACAGGACAATAATATTGTTGTGGAAATCATAAAGAATAGCCCTGTGTTGAAAAGTGATTCCTAAGTCAGATTCTTAATAGAAGGAAATTTTGTGAAAAGCTTAATCAATTTTTTATATTTTTCTTCTTCAGTAGGCAAGATTATATGGTATGAATCAATATCTAAATAAGTCTAAAATGGCTCTTTAAATGGGTATAATAAAAATTCTTAATGATAAGAAAACACTGTGTTATAGTTTAATTAGAAGTATTTTATTTTTCTAAATATAAGCATAAAGTAATTCTATACCTTATCATCAGTGGCAGCCTGGATTTAAGTGAATCAGTAACACAGCGGAGCAATAGAAATAGGAAAGCCTACTATTGCTATGGGTGGGGCTGGAGAAAGACATAGGGTCTGCAACAACACTTAGTAAACTCCAGGGATATTATTCATACATATGTATGTATATGCATACACACACATATATATGATGCATCTTGGAGTGCAAGACAAAATCTCTGCAGAATGGCAGCCAGCCCAGAGTGAATGAGTTAAAACATTTTATTTCTAAGGGAGAAATCAAAACATAACATCTGAAATTAAAAGGTTAGGTAATTATAATGTAAATACAGCATTTTGAAATTCAAAGGAAATTACAGAAGAAACTTGTAAAAGAATTGAAAGGCATCATTCACAGGCACCAAAATGTGGAAACCATTGACTTTTGTTTCTTTAATTGAAAGACTAATAATTTATTTGTTTTTAATCAAAGTACATAAGACCCTTTGATAAAATTTAAAAATAATAATATAAATAATTGTAATAGGACAAAAGATATTTGAATGTTCATTACATTGAACAGAATGTAGGAAAAGGTAAAACATAAACATCATGTTTAGGTGGACTGCATCTGTTCTCTATTTTTTGTGATTACTTAAGTTACAAAATTTTAAACTGTTCATAAAATGCTTTATCTGTGAAATATCAGTATAAGGTACTTACACGTTAGCTGTGCTACATAACAGTGTTTTCTGAAAGAATAACGTTAAAGTGTTTTACTGCTAATATTAAAGATGATTTTAGACCTTGGTAGCATGCGGGAAAAAAGGTTTCAGCAAAATTGGGTGAGGCAGTATGGGGAATGAGAAGGCAGAAAGGTCAAGAAGATGTGGCACTAGTTGATAACAGAAAGTCAGAGACAAGGACTCAAGGATGACATTGTTAGGAGATTTCCAGAGAAGGGAGAACAGCTGTGGATTTCCCTATTTTAAAAGCAGAGCATGCTTCAAATGCCCAGGGGTCTCTTACCTACTGTAAGAGAGAGTTGGATGATCACTTTTCCTTTCCTGACAAAATTGGAGGCTGTTCGAGTGATTATCTGCCATCTGTTGTCTACAGCAGTTCAATTGTTGAAGAGTCCTCTAGAAGGGGGAGGGAGAAAGAGCTCATTCTCGATGGAAGGTTGAATGTGCATTCAGAGGTAGTTCAGCTGAGCAAGTGCTCAGCTAATCCCCTTTGCACACAGGGACAAGGCTGCCACCAACTCTAATTGATTCTGAAATGAATCTGTATAGAAAATTAGAAGGTTTTGGATTCCCATGTGAGCTTCAATAAAGAGCCAGGATGTAAGCCTGACAGCTGAATGGATTCAGAAATGAAAATCTGATAAGCAGCTTAAAACTGTGCTTAAGTCCAGAAATGATTTGAATGCTGTTGTTAATGGCACATTGTATGTTGTCACCTAGTTAATTATCTCTGAAGATGAGTTCTTGCAGAGGAGAAGATATGCCATTCTTCCACAGCTTTTCCTCATCACATATTTATTAACAACCTCCCCCGTCTTCCCGACTATCATTACTAGAAGGCAGAAAGAAAGGATTAGGCCATAGCAGCTCCTCTGTAGCTGTCAGTTCACTGTGCCAGACTTCAAATATGAACTGTTGCATGTACTGTCACCGACATTTCCTTTTACATCTTCATTTGCAAATGAGGAGCTGACATTTGTTAGGCCTTGTATTTGCACACAGTTTCACCACATGAAAAGCAAACACTGTCACTCCTGGCTACTTTGTTTATTCCTTTGCAGATACTATATGGCCTATTTAGAAATTTTCTTCAGAGTTTTTTTTTTTTTTTTTTTTTAACTGAGATAGATAGTCACATAGCTACATGTCCTCATATTTTATTCAGGAAGCTGTCTGCAGTTTAGGGAGCGTGCACTGCATTTGATAGCTATTTAAAACTGTATTTTTAAAACCGATTTGCACTTTTCTGGTTTATATTCTTTGGACTTATTTTCTCTAGATAAAATGTAGGTTCATTTCATGATTTAAGAGTTCAGGTTTCTTACACATTGATTTTTTTTTAATAGTAGGAAAATATTTTCTACCAAATGAAAACAAAGAAGTAAATTTAAAAAGTAGAATACATTTTCCAAACGTTGTTGGTTTATTAAAGTTTTATCTTTTCAAAAGCAGCTTGACAATGTCAACATAAAGTCATTGAGACAATCATCTATTACTATTAGGATCTTTTTGTGAAACAGTGACTTATAAGCAACCTCATGGAGCATATTTAGGGCTGCAGGTCAGCTACAGTTTAGCTCAGAAAAGTGGAGGCCTATTTGCTAATGCATCACTTAAGCATCGACTTTTGCTTAATTCCCAATTAACTAAAAATCCCATGAACGTAATTTTGAGTATTCTAAAAAGAATGATTCAAAATGTTACCTGTTAGGACAACTTAAGAAGAGAAAAATGGAGAAAACATTTCATGGTGATTAGATCATTTTGATAAACACAGAAAAGGCATTCAACCAAATTCAATATCCCTTCAAGAAAAATTTCTTAACAAATTAGGTATAGAAGATATGTACCTCAACACAATAAAGGCCATTTAAGCCAAACCCACAGTTAACATCATACTGAACAAGGAAAGCTGAAACTCTTTTCTTTAAGACCAGGAACAAGACAAGAATGCCAACTTTCACCTCTTTCACTCAACATTGCACTGGAAGTCCTAGCAATAATACTTAGGAAAGAGAAAGATAAAAGGCAATCTGAATTGAAAAGAAGAAAGTCAAATTGTTCCTGTTTTCAGATTATGTGATTTTTTTTTCCATTTTTCTTTTTGCACATGCAGAATTTATTTTCTATGTGATTCTAATTCGAGAAATGATTTTCAGATAAAGCAAATGTCTTTTGCCATAGAACCACTTTAAAATCACTTTAAACTTTAATTTCCATGGGTTATTGGGGAACAGGTGATGTTTGGTTACATAGGTAAGCTCTTTAGTGGTGACTTGTGAGATATTGGTACACTTATCACCTGAGCAGTATACACTGCATTTGATTTGTAATCTTTTACCACTCACCCTCTTCCCAGCCTCTCCCAAGTCCCCCTCTAGATTCAAGTGATTCTCCCACCTCAACCTTCCAAATAGCTGGCAGTGCAGGTGTCTGCTATCACTCCCAACTTTCTTATTTTTTGTGCAGAAGAGTTCCAAGCTTGTCTCGAACTTCTGGGCTCAAGCAATATTCATGTCTTAGCCTCCCATAATGCTGGGATTACAGGTATGAGCCACCACATCCAGCCAGCATGATTTCATCTATATAAAATCTAAAATCTCCACCAAAAACTCTTTAATCTGATAAATAAATTCAGCGAAAATGCAGTATACAAATTCATCATATGAAAACTAGTAATATTTCTGTATGTTAAAAGTGAGCTATTTGAAAATGGAAATAAGAAATCAATTTACAATAACATCCAGAAAATAAGATAACTAGGAATAAACTTCACAAAGAAGGTAAAAGATCTCTGTACTGAAAACTTAATATTTATGAAAGAAAGATGATACAAATAAATGGTAAGATTTCTTGTATTCATGGATTGAAAAATTTAATTTTGTTAAAATGGTCATACTACCCAAAGCTTGTACAAATCTGTACAAGCAATGTATAGATTTAATGCAGATTGTCTATTAAAATGTCAGTGATATTCTTCACAGAAATAAAAAACAATCCTAAAACTCATATGAAACCACAAAAGGTCCCAGATAGTCGAAGCAATCCTGAGTAAAAAGAATAAAGCCAAATGCATCCTATTTCCTGATTTTGAAATATATTACAAAGATATAATAGCAAAACAGCATGGTACTGAAAAAATACACATAGTCAAATGGAGCACAATGGAAAGCTCAGAAATAAATTCACACATCCCCAGACAAATGATTTTTGACAAAGGTTCTAAGAACACACACTGAAGAAAAGATAATCTCTCCACTATATGGTGCTGGGAAAACTGGATATCCATATGCAGAAGAAAAAAAGCTATGCTCCTATCTTTCCCCATGTGCAGATACTAACTCAAAATATGTTAAAGACTTAAATGTAAAAGTTGAAACTGTGAAACTACCAGAAGAAAACAGGGGAGATGCTTCATGACAATGATCGCAGCAAGGATTTTCTAAATAAGACCTCAAAAACATAGGCAACAAAAGCAAAAATAGAAAAATGGAATTATATCAAACTAAAAAGATTTTGCACAGCAAAGGAAAGCAAAGAGTAAAGAGTCAACCTACAGAATGGGATAAAATTTGCAAGCTGATAATAAGTTAATATCCAGAATTTATAAGGAAATTAAATATCTCAACAGGAAAAGTAAAACATTCTGAATAAAAGGTGAGAAAAATATTTTAATAGATATTACTCAAAGGAGACATACAAATGGTTGACAAGTATGTGAAAAAATGTTCAACATTAGTCATCAGAGAAATGCAAATCAAAACCACAAAGAGATATCACTCACTTTAGTTGGAATGTGTGTTATCAAAAAAGCAAAAGAAAACAAGTGTTGGTGAGAAAGTAGAGAAAAGGGAACACTTACATACTGTTGATGGGAATGTATATTAATAAGTCATTATATAAAGCGGTATAGAGGTTCCTCAAAAAACTAAAAATGGAACTACCACATGATCCCACAGTCTCATTACTGGACAGATGTCCAAAGGAAATAAAATCAGTATATTGAGGAGATAGCTGCACTCTCATGTTTATTATAGCACTATTCATATTAGCCCAAAGATGGGATCAATCAAAATATTCATCAATGGATTAACAGACTTTTTTTAAAAAATGTCTTATATATACAATGAAATACTATGCAGCCATAAAAAAGAATGAAATCCTGTCATTTCCAACAGCATAGATGGAACTTAGGACATTATACTAAGTGAAATAAGCCTGGCACAGAAAGCTAAATACTGCTTGATCTCATTAATAATGAAAATTTTTAAAAAAGTTGATATCATAGAAGCAGAAAGTAGAACAGTGATTACCAGAAACTCGGGAGGGACTAAAAGATGGTAGGCTGGGGAGAAGTTGGTCAAAGGGTACTAAGTTACAATTAGTTAGAAGGAATAACCTCTATTGTTCTGTTGCCCAGTAGGGTGTCTGTGGTTAACAGTAAGGTATGGTATTTCATATATTACAAAATAACTAGAAGATGTTTTCAAATGCTCTTACCACAAAAACTGAAAAATACATGTGATGACAGGCTACACTGATTTGATAATGATACAACATACACATGTATTGAAACATCAATTTGTACCCAATAAATACTTATGAATACAATTTATCAGTTTTTTAAAGGATGGTAATTAAAAATCCTTACTCTACTTTTATCAAGTCTCTAGGGCTGTATTCCTCAGTCTTTATTCCATATAACACGTGCCCCACAAATAACATTTCTCTAAGATATTTAATCATAAACTGCATTCCCTTTCTTTATCATCCACATCTGATGCTATTCCTCTTTGCATTTCACTAGACCCTACTAAATTGCTGTTCTTTAGCCTACCCAGAAGTCAAAAGTTTATAAACAAATATTATAAATGATAAATGTAGAGCATTGTATAAAGTCAGTGTTCTCTATGCCAAAGATGATACAAGGAAATGACAGTACCTGCGTAGCATACTAGGAAGTATATTACTGGGGACAGTGAGAGAGAAAGAGAGAGAGAGATTATCTTTGTATCTCACATCTGCTATTTTTCAGAACTAAGTTAAGATCAACTAACTTGAATTGAATAAATAATCTAAACTTCAATCGGTTATTTTTAAATATTTCTCTTTATTTCACATTGCAGTGCTTTTTCTCCTTGCAAAAATAATACAACTCATATATTACTTAAATATTATTATGAGGTTGATTTTCAGAAATACAAAGATGGTAAGTAAATGCCAAAGGAAATATCTGCCTAGATATCATGTAAATGACAAAAAACTTAAAATGGTAAGAAGATGTCAGAAGTATAGGAAGTGAAGTTTAATTGAGCTTAGCTCAGAAGTGTTTCAACTATTTATTTGAAAACCAAAGGGCTATATTCCAAATTGGTGCAAAAAAAAAAAAAAAAAAAAGGAGTACAAACTAGATTTGTGGAAAGAAATTTCTTTTTCAGTTCAACTCTTTCGTTGCAATTTATGTGATTTATGCACTGTTTTTCTCATGAGAAAATAAGGAACTTGAAACAAGTGTGATAGAACAAGAATGTCCATAAAATATGCCTGTTATTTAGATAGAGTGTTTAGTGAAGAAAGCTAAAGAAAATCAACTTTGAAAAAGAAACTTTTAAAAGTATCCTTTAGTATACGTGTTTGCTTTCACTAATGAAAACATTTGTAAATGGGGTCACTTTGTGTCTTTCTACTGAGCATTTAAACATTTCTAGTAAACTTAACATTTCATAGGTCTGTTATCTCTGGTTTGGCAAGGCAAGCTTAATATCTGTGAAATAAGCAGGCAGATGCCTCATTAAAACATCACCCTTCTACCAGATACCCGGGCTGGTTGAACTAAGCTACATTTGGAAGTACTGTGAAAAGCATCAATTACTTTTGATCTTTCACCATCCTTGATTATTTATTTACTTATCAGATAGTTTGCTACACTCCCCAGGTTATTTCATTCCCATTTTAATGCTATATCATTTTATTTTTAATAATTGGACAACAGCTACATTATCATCATTATGGCAATGATAAATAAAAGAATGTCAAATTTACTTATTACTTTTAATATTGTTCAGATTATTTGTTTTTATATTTGTATAAAATACTTTTTTGACATTATAAAACAAGGATGTTATGCTTGGCCTCCTTGACACTGTAGATAGCATCATGTTATACAATTATCAGTTTTTTCTCTTAATAAACTATGATTTGTAATATCTATATCACAAATATATATATATTTGCATATATTTAAAACATGTCTTCTATTTAGATATAGTACTTTCTAAATAACATGTTTTACATGCATATATATGTGTGTGTGTGCATATACATATATATATATATATATATATATATATATATATATAACATGTCTGTTATTTAGTTAGGGTGTTGAGTTAGAAAGCTAACAGAAAACAAGTTTGAAAAAGAAACTTTTAAGAGTGTCCTTTATTATGAGTGTTTGCTTTTACTAATGAAAACATTTGTAAATGGGGTCACTTTGTAAATATATGTATATTCACTACTTGTCTTAGGAAGTATTTTCTATGCTAGGTCCTTTGTTTGGACATTACATTGGCTACCACTTGCAGGATTATATCCGATACAACTGAAACCTGAATTTTCACATTTTTATAATAAAAAACGATGATCAAGGTCTTAGTTGTACTGATGTAATCCTGCAAGTGGTAGCCAGTGGCATAACTTGATTCTAAGCAAGAAATGAAAAGCAGCTCTTAAAACACAAGAGGCTGTAATTTGTATAACATGAACTTCGCCCAGTCTACAATTTATTGGATCTGGAACTAAAGAATGATGCCTCAAATTAAGCTGGATAGTGGCTCATAAAATGCAAAACATGAGATCAGTGTCTAACAAATTCATAGTATCTCATTATTAACTAGTTGGCTAATTATTAGCAGATCTTATTTTAGTCTAAGTCCTCATACGAGGAATGGAGTACCAAACAGTAGAAACAGGAAATACGTAATAGTGAAAGAAGTAATGCATAGAACAACAACAACAAAATATAATGAATAGTACTAGAGTAAGAAGAAGGGATCCTTCTACAAAAAAAAGACTGAATGACAAATTCATTAGAGCACACTCCTATCCAAAGGTTATGTGTATCTGCCAACATTACTGTTTTATATTTTCTGTGAATCCATTCACTAGGTATTCATTAACAGAGTTAATCTAAACATTAACTCTCTTTTAGCAATTTACAAAACGCTCAAAAACAGGCATAGAAAAGATGATGATTAAATAATTTAAAAGAAGGCATATCTATAGAAATCATTTTGACAAATTTTTAAAAAATTTATATGGGTGCATGTTATTGTTCATAAAAAATAGAGCATAAAAATTGTCACTGAACATTTACAATTTAATTTATGTAATAGTTAACTGTGTATGTCAGCTTGGTTAAGGTAAGATATCTATATCAAAAACCAGTCTAGATGTTTCTGTGACTTTTTTTTTTTGTATTAACTTTAAATAAGTAGACTTTGAGTAAACAGATTACCCTCCATAAAGTGGATGTGCCTCATATACTCAGTCGAGGACCTTAGGAGAAAATCACTTAAGTCCTCTAAAAAAAGGGGAATGCTGCCCCCAAACTGTTTTCAGACTCAAGCTAAGCATCAGCTCTTCCCTAAATCACTAGACTGCTCTAACCTAGAAATTTTAGGCTTGTCAGCCTCCACAATCATATGAGCCAATTTCTTAAAATAAATCTCATATGTATAGAGCTATATATATATATATATATATATATATGTACATATATATACATCTATCTATCAATATATGTATGTGTGTATAGTTGATTCTCTTTCTCTGAAAGATTCCTAATACATATATTACCTTTTTATCAATAATTTTCATTGATATCTATAATTGGTATTATATTAGCATTTCAGAATCTACAGAGAATAAATGATAAATATATTTGGGAAATATCAAGGATTGATATAACTATTCTTGATTTAATCCCCCTTGTGGTCAACTAAGGGACATTGTTGTTGCCTCTGGGTGGCTCCAGGGTTTCACATCAAGAACACAACAATGCTCCCATCACTAATAAGGCTAATCAGGAGAACTTTCATAGTAAGGAAACCTGGGTACAATAAACAGTCAACATCAACCACAATATGTGACAAGTGTCAGTATTTACATTTGCTATTAGTTTCAGAGAGTTACATGCTAAAAACCAAGCTTGCCATGTATATGGACTCCATCTCTCCAAGGTTACACTTTGATAATCATGGTCACATTGAAAAATGAGATGTAGATTTTCTAAATTCTGCAGAGTATCTTCTCTTCAACTTGAGTGAATTCCCCTTTCCCTGTTACAGAGATTGCCTTTTGTTGCTCTAATTCTCACTATCCTGAAACTCACAGCACTGTTTTCAACAGAGTCCTCATTTTTTCAGAGAAAATAAAGGATTTAGTTATCAAGAAACAGGGAAAGAAAAGATCCAAATGAATCGTGTCAAAAGATATTTCACATGCTAGAATGAGTAGATTACCTTTTCCCTAGTGAAATCTTAGAAGTACTTGCTAAAAAAAAAAAAAAAAAAAAAAAAAAAAAAAGTCTTCCATCCCCTGTGTTAGCACAGATAGGCTACGTTATAGTACTATGAGAAATCCTAAAATAAATCTTATGGCATTTTAACAACAAAGGGTTCTTTCTTATTTATACTATGTGTCCATCATAGAATTCACTGGGGACTCTGCTCCAGGTCTCCTAGTTCAGGCTGAGAAGGTATGCATCACAGAGAACATTCCATCAGGATTGCAGGGAGACAGGAAGATCATGAATCCTTCACTAGATTTTGCGGCATTTGTCTGGAAAAGATACACATATTTCCACTCACATTTCATTGGCCAAAGCATTGGCCACAACTAACTACAAAGGATTGGAAAGGTCTAATCTTAGCATGTGCCTGAAAATGTCTTAATCAGAGATATTTGACAAACAACTTCAGTGATCACCACACTTTCCCTGCAGATGCACAGTTCAGGAAGGTGACTGTAAGCATTGTATTTGGAGGACATTGCTGAGGGTGAGCTGGACCAGCGTTCTCCAACCTTTATCACACCAGGGACTAGTTTTGTGGAAGACTGTTTCTCCAGAAACCTTCAAGGAGGAGGGGATGGTTTGGGGATGAAACTTTCCCACCTTGGATCATCAGACATTGATTACATTCTCATAAGGAGCATGCAACCCAGATCCCTCACATGCACAGTTCACAATGGGGCTCCTGTTCCTATGAGAATATAATGCTGCTGCTGATCTGACAGGAGGCAGAGCTCAGCTTTGCTCCACAGCCTACAGTTCACCTCCTGCTGTGAAGCCTGGTTCCTAACAGGCCAAAGACTATTACCCATCTGCTGCCCAGAGGGTGGGGACCTCCTATCTAGACTAAGGATCATTAATCAGCCCACAGGAATGAAGCATCTACTAGGCAATAAGCAAAATATTAAGTCACTTACACACATTTTCTCCTTTATTTTTCAAATTACCCTATAAAGTATTATTATTTATACAATTATGTGGAACGAAAGCTGCCACTATAATACTTAAGTTATTTGATCAAAATCATACTTCAAGTTAGAATTCTAAGTGAGGCTTTTCTCATTCCAGAGCCAAAGCACTTAAATCTACTTGCTATTCTTTGATACTGTCATTGGTCATAATGAGAGTTTGAGGATCACAGACATGGGAAAAAACTACAACCAAAGAGTCAGGGAAGATAAATGAGGAATAATCAAAATGTAAAAGCACATGGCAACCTAGATAAATGGGATAAAGTGGGAGCAATTTTAATTGATCTGTGTGTAATGTGAGCATAGCTTGAACTACATTGAGGACCATTCAAATAAAACCAGGAAGTAAAATGCTGATTATACATGAGAATTATTACTAATTGAATATCTCTGGCCAGTCACTTAATCTCTTTGTTTCTCAGTTTTCTTACATCCCAATTTCAACAGTAATAATATCTAACTTAAAGATTATTAAATGGCCTAAATTAGATAATTTAAAGAGCTCCAAACCAGTTAAAACACAACATTTTCAATAAGTGTAAGGTATTGTCATTTTACATATATTATACTCTAATTTTATTTCATACCCACAACAATTTATGAGTTAAGTAATATTATTATGATTGCTATATTCCAGTTGGATAAACTTGGGCTAAAAAAGTTAAATAATGGTAGGACCACAAGTCAAATCTAGTTCTTTAACTTGAAGACCTATAAACTTTACCTCAAAAGACTTTTTTCTATAATAACAGAGAAAGACAGCCTTTGGATCTCCAGTAGAGGTAGCTAATTACTTTCTTTATGTTTATGATGTAAGCCTTTGGTTTATACTATTTTCTACAGCATCACATGAGTACACATGCACAGCCAATGTGGAAATACCCAGATTTTAAACTACAGTCACTGAGGTGAGTACACTCAACTGTATTTGAAGCCAATCCATTCAACTATATTTTAAGCCAATGCCCTATTTTGAAGAAAACACCCACATAAAGGTAGCATGACTTGAATATTCCCCATCTCTTTATACAGCCTCCAAGAGCCGTGCACATTTTTCTTTCTGTCTCTGGCTGAAAATAGCTGGTTTAATGTTTGACTACTTAAAATAAGCTATACTACATGGTATGGTAGTTATTTCATGAGAATTTTCTTATTGCCCATATTGTGCTTCATCATTTGTTTGTGTTAATATCATGGTGTATGCATTCAATAAATATATATGGACTGCCTACTCTCTGACTTACTCTGTTATTAGTGCTGAGGAAATAGCAGTAAACAAGATATGTCTCATGGACCTTACATATTGAAGGGGCAAGGGCAAATGTGAACTAATTATTCATCTAATTTATATGTAAAAAAATCACTTGAGGTTATTTACAAATGAAAAAAAGAATCCTCCTCTAAAATGATGGGGGAGGTTGGGGAGATCCAGACAGAAGAACAATTAGTACAAAGACCCTTAGCTGGAAGCAAAATGGGTGCACTGAAAGAAAATGGGACAAGTTCTCATGATATGTTGCTGCTGAGAGAAGAGTGATAGAACAAACCGAGAGCCAAATCATTATGGTTTGAAAGAAATGAAATATGCATTTTCTTCCATTTGTGGGATAAGCTATATTGACAAAATATACTGGAATTTACAGATGCATGCTGAGAATAGGAGAGCAGTATGCTTGCCAAATCCATGTCACTTTGCTCTTGCTCCACCCGTTGGACTCACTGTCTAGTGGGGCTTTTCACAGCAAGCATGGTACCTTTGTCAGGGTATGGAGATTTGGGGTTCCTTTTTTAATGCCCTTTCATCCTCCCTTTTTAAAATAAAGTAGGGCTACTTCAGACAGATTTTTACTTAGCACATCAATATATTTTCATTAGGACAAACAATTTATCATTCTTTCAATACACCCATCAGTCACTTTAAAATACTCTCAGATGCAACATTATTTTTCTTAGGTAGAAGATTAAGATGAATGATCTGAATAAATATGCTTACACTTATGGGAATTTCTTGAGGGAACATTAAGTAGTTCATACATGCAAAAGGCCACTATAAAATTAACAATCACATGTTGCTTATTGAAGCTATCTACTGTCTTAAAAACTTTTATTTAAAAATCATGAAGAAAGCTTTCAGTCACAAAGCAAGTTATAGAATATAATCCTATTACTCAAGTTAACTTTTAGTGATGAAATAAATATAACTTGTGCTTTTTTCCCCCTCTTAAGAAAGGCAGCTACAGCTCCTTCTCTTTGATTTGACATGTTTTCCAAGCTTGGATAAAATCAGATGAGATGGAAAAAAAATGTATTTGGGCAATAAAATATTGTTTATAATACAAATATATTTAATACCTTAGATGAAAATAGACATTATTAGAATATGATAACCATTCTGAAGATGGATTATATTCTGAAAAGGCTACAATGGAAAAAGTTGATGGTGTTTATTAAAACTTATTAATTTTTTCATTGAAAATTCTGCTATTATAATGAATTTTCTGTGCATGAACTAAGCCTGACCTTTCTGCCTATATCAGAAGCCAGTGGGTATTATTGAGGCAATATTTTAAGGGATTACTAACACACCCTGGCAACAATCCAAAGTTGACCTGTTCCAATAAAGAAATATCACATTTAGAGAAGTAAGTAGGTCCTAGTATGAAAGAGAAGGGTGAAAGAAAGTATAAGTACAACTTCTACAAATACCAGAATTTAAGGTATCAGCTTGGAAGATGATAAAAGATTTTAAAAATTTGGTAAATTATGTAACCCATAATAATACTTCAGTATTTTAATTCAGCATACTTTAGTTGATATTGTATTGGTTTCAACTAATAGGCACCAATTTGGGATAGTTCAACTGTCAGAGGTGTTTGAACCAGAGCAACTCCATCTGGATAGGGGCTGGGTAAAATAAGGCTGAGACCTGCGGGGCTGCATTCCCAGGTTAGGCGCTTTTAGTCACAGGATGAGATAGAAGATCAGCACAAGATACACGTCATAAAGACCTTCCTGATAAAACAGCATGCAGCAAAGAAGCCAGCCAAATCCCACCAAAACCAAGATGGTGACAAAAGTGACTTCTGGTCATCCTCAGTGCTCATTATACACTAATTATAATGGGTTAGCATGCTAAAAGACACTCCTACCAGCACCATGCCAGTTTACAAACGCCATAGCAATGTCAGGAAGTTACCTTCCATGGTCTAAAAATGGGAGAAACCCTTAGTTCTTGGAATTGACCATCCCTTTCCCAGAAAATTCATAATAATCCACCCTTTGTTTAGCATATAATCAAGAAGTAACAATAAGTATAATCAGTTGAGCCACGCATGCTGCTGTTCTACCTATGCAGTAGCCATTCTTTTGTTTCTTTACTTCCTTAATAACTTTGCTTTCACTTTACTCTATGGACTTGCCCCAAATTCTCTCTTGAATTAAGTCAAACAAACCTCTCTTGGGGTCTGGATCAGAACGCCTTTCTACACGACCAATAAAGGATTGATAGAAGGATGTTGGGGTAACAAAGCTAAAAGCCAAGAGTATTCTTGGTGAATACGAAGTAGGAACTGGAAAATCAACAAGAGCTAGAGAATATTTTGTATTGATGCTACATGACTCTGCTTTGCACCTCTGATTCATTCTTTCTTCTGAAGACCAACTTTACTTTCTCTACATCTCCATACAAATGTATAGCATTATATTTACAGTATTACCATGAAATCTAAACTCCATTTCCAAAGTCTTTTGAGAATGCATCTGGTTGCCTAGATGGGAGCATGTATAGATGTCTATTCCAATAATTTATGGCTGACAGTTTATGGTTACATCATAACATTCGCTGAAGACTAATATCTGTAGTGAAAGTCTTTTCTCATTGAAAAACAAATTATAAAATCAACCTTACTGCCCTATATGCATACCAAGATATTATGTGCTAAAACCTAATATTGGAGTTGATATTTATCTATGACAATCAGGCAGTAACAACTTCTTCGAAGTACGTTTATTGCAAGCAAATCAAGATGAGAATGTATGGCCTTAAAAAAAAAAACTATTCTCAAGTGCATTATATTTTAATAAAAATCCTGAGCTAATAAAAATTTGAACATGCCAATTTGTTTCCATTCTCAGTTTTGGTGCCATCCTTCAACCTGTACCAGGCTCCCTGTCCCCACAGCCTGACCTGCTTGAAAAAGGAAAGCTGCACTCTGCCTTGCAACATCAGAGTGCAGTTTGAGCATTTATAATTACAGTTATTGGTTAAGAGCCCATCATTTTGTTGTGTTCTTCAGTTTCTGAGACCCTTTTGAACAGACAGGTAAGAGTGTGGTGTTAATATTTCCAGATCTATATGTGAATATGTATTATGATGCTAATTGCACAGGTATTTGAATATTTGGAGGATAGTGACTAAAGAAATTTAGAATTGCAAAAGCCACTTTATCCTTTTTAATAAGCAAGTGTACTCATGAAGAGAGAAACCTTTGAACAAAAAGGAGAGAATTCCTCATGAGGAGATTGTCTTTTCTGTCTTTAAAATACAGACATCACTTAAGAAGGGGGCTACTTTTATTAAATAAAATGTGGCAAAATCTTTGGGTGTGTGTATTGTATGTGTGTGTGCCTCTGTGCCTATATGTGAAACTAGATGTCCTGCATCTAACCATCTATTAAGTAAGGATGATAAGTCATATTTCACAAGAAAAAATTCTCAGTTATCTGAAGCTGGCTCCTCTTACTTTTCCTTTGCCCACTTGTCTTTATTTCCTTCCCTACTTATTTTTCCACTCTCTTAAAAAGTTTTGCACACTAATCTAACAAAAATATTTTTGTGAACAGGCAGAATAGAAGCCTCCAGCAATCATATCCCCAAGATGAAAACCAATTGAACAACTATCCATACAAGGAAATATCTCCACAAGAACCAAAAATCAGGTGAGCAATCACATTGCCTCGTTTAGAGGCACTGAACAGGGTAGGAAAGACTTGAATTGCTGACATCACTCCTGTTGCATCCCCAGGCAGCAGCAGCCTCATTGCATAAAGACAGAATCATTTTACTTAGGGGAGGGAGAATGCAGTGATTGTGGGACTTCACACTGAAACTTAATGCTGCCAGTCCTAATGGAAAGCAACAAGGGGCAGAATTCAGCCAGTGCCCACAGAGGAAGCATTTCAGCCAGCCCTAGCCAGAGGTATTGTCCAGTCCAGTGGTCAGAACCTGAGTTCTGGCTAACCACACCATTGTAGGCCAAAGCACTGTAGGATCCTCAATAAATTTGAAAAACAGTCTAGGCCACAAGGACTGCAATTACTGGGCGAGTCCTGGTGCTGTGCTGGGCTTGGAGCCAGTGGAGTTGGAGTTCACATGACTTACTGACACACCAGCTTGGGGTAGCCAAAGGAGTGCTTGCATCAACGCTTCTTCATTCCAGGCAGCACAGCTCTCAGCCTGGGGAGAGACTGATTCTTTCTGCTTAAGAAGAAGAGAAGGGACAGTAAAGAGGACTTTGTCTTACACCTTGAATACCAGCTCGGCCACAGTAGCACAGGGCACCTGACAGAGTCATGGGGGCCCATTCCAAGGCCTAAACGTGGATTATATTTCAAGACACATCCTGGGTCGTAAGGGAACCTGCTGCCTTGAAGGAAAACACCTAGTTCTGACAGGATTCATCACCTACTGACAAAAGAGCCTTTGGGCCTTTAATAAATCAGGCGGTACTTTCTGTGGGCCTTGCCTCATACCTAGTGCAATGCTGGCTTCAGGTGTGACCCAACACATTCCCAGCTATAGTGGACATGCGGAGAGACTCTCACTTGAGAAAATGAGAGGGAAGGGTAAAGGGGATTTTGCCTTACAGCTTGGGTACCAGCTCTGCCACAGTAAGGTAAAGCATCAAGGAGCCTTCTGAGGTTTCTAATTTCAGGCCTTGGTCTGGAATGGTGACATTTCTGGATTCTTTGTATCAGAGGAAAACCCAGTGCCTTAAAGGGAGAGACCCACACCTAGTAGCATTGAGCACAAACTGACTGAAGAGCCCTTAAGCCTTGAATGAACATCAGTTACAGGCAGGCAGTGCTCACCATAGGCCTGGAGCAGTGGTGACCATGGGGAGAGACCCCTGGAGGAAAGGAGAGAGGAAAGTGGGAGAATTTTGCCTTGGCTTGGGTGTCAACTCAGCTGCAGTGCAATAGAGCAGCAAGTAGATTTCTAAGGTTCCTGACTCCAGGCCCTGGCTCACAGTCCTTTCCAGACCTGCCCTGGAACAGGAAAAAGGGGAACTCACTGTCCTGAAGGAAGAGCAAGCCCAGCTGAATTAACAATCTTATGAGTGAAATAAATAAATAAATAAAAACAATAAAAGACAAAAGATCAAAAAAACAAAAACTGTCTTTTTGAAAAGATAATATTGACAAACTTTTAGCCAGACTAATAAAAAAAGAGAGAAAACCTAAAGAAATAAATTCAGAGATGAAAAAGGATATATTACAACTGATAGCACAATTCAAAGGATCCTTAGGGACTACTGTGAGCAACTATATGGCAACAAATTGGAAATCCCAGAAGAAATGAATAAATTCCTATACACATATAACCTACCAAGATTGAACCATGAAGAAATTCAAAACCTGAATTGACCAAAAACAACTAATGAGATTGAAGTCACAATAACAAGTTTTCCAGCAAAGAAAAGTCTGGAACCCAATGGCTCCACTGCTGAATTCTGCTAAATATTTAAGAAGAAGTAATACCACTGCTTTGCAAACTATTCAGTAAAATAAAGAAGGAGGGAATACTTTTAAACTCATTCTATAAGGCTGTTGTTATGCTGTTACCAAAATCAAACAAAGACATATCAAAAAAAAAAAAAAAAAAAAAAAAAAGGAATTGATTGGCTAATACCTCCAAAGAACACTGAGGTAAAAATCCTCAATTCAGCAAACTGAATTCAACACATTAAAAATATCATTCATCATGACCAAGTAGGATTTATCCCAGGGATGCAAGGATAGTTCAGAATACATAAATCAATCAATGTGATTAAACAGAATGAAAGACAAAAACCATGTGATCATTTCAGTTGATGCTGAAAAAGTGTATGTTAAAATTCAACATCCCTTTATGAGAAAAACTTAAAAAACTGGGGATAGAAGGAGCATACCTTAACACAGTTAAAGACATATCTGATAGTCTCACAGCTAGTACATACTGAATTAAAAAAAAAAACCAGAAATCCTTTTCTCTAAGATCTGGGACAAAAGAAGGATGTCCATTTTCACCACTGTTAGTCAACATAGTGCTAGGTATCCTCGCTAGAGCAATCAGACAAGATAAAGAAATAAAGGATATCCAAGTTGGGAAAGAATAAGTCAAATTATCCTTGTTTGCAGATAATATAATCTTATATTTGGGAAAAATTTAAAACTCCACCAAATAAACTACTGAGATTGAAAAACAAATTTAGTAAATTGCAGGATACAAAATCGATATACAAAAAAATCAGTAGCATTTCTATAGGCCAACAGTGAAAAATTTATTAGAAAAAGCAAGAAAGTAATCCCATTAACAATATCTACAAATAAAATTAAATAACTTGGAATAAACTTAGCCAAAGAAGTAAGAAATTCCTACAATGAAAATATAAAATACTAATGCAACAAGTTGAGGACAACACAAAAAGGAGAAATGATATTTCTTGTTCATGGATTAGAAAAATCAATATTGCTAAAATATGCACATGACCCCAAGTAATCTACAGATTCAGTGTAATCCCCATCAAAACACCAATAACATTCTTCCTAGGAATATAAAAATATATAAAATGTTTATGAATTCACAAAGGACCCAGAATACTCAAAGATATCCTGAGCAAAAAGGAAAAACTGAAGGAGTCACATTACCTGACTTCAAATTATACTACAGAGCTATAGTAAATAAAACAGCATGGTATTTTGCATAAAAATATACCCATCAGCCAATGGAACAGGATAGAGAACCCAGAAATAAATTGATACTACAGTGAATGCATTTTTGGCAAAGATGCCAAGAACATACATTGGTGAAAGGACAATTTCTTCAATAAATGGTACTGAGAAGACTAGATATCCATATACAGAAGAATGGAACTAGACCCCTATCTCTTACCATATACAGAAATTAAATCAAAGTGCACTAAAGTCTTAAATCTAAAACCTCAAAGTATGAAAGTACTAAAAGAAAATACTGGGGAAACTCTCCAAGACATTGCTCTGGACAAATAATTCTTGAGCAATAAATATTCCATGAGCACAGGCAACCAAAGCAAAACTGAATACATGGGTTTATATCAAGTTAAAAAAGCTGCTGCATAGCAAAGGAAATAACAAAGTTTAGAGACACCCCAGAGAACAGCAGGAAAATATTTGCAAACTATCCATTTGACAAAGGATTAATAACAGTATATAAGGACCTCAAACAAGTCAATAGGAAAAAGTAATAATCAGATTTTAAAATGGCACAATTTTTGAATAGATATTTCTCAAAATAAGGCATACAGACGTCAAACGGGCATGTGAAAATGTGCTAAACATCTTTGATCATCAGAGAAACGTAAATCAAAACTACAGTGATATATTATCTTACTCCAGTTAAAATAGCTTTTATCCAAAAGACAGGCAATAAGGAATGCTGGCAGGGATGTGTAGAAAGGAGAATCCTCATATGCTGTTGGTGGGAATGTAAATTAGTACAACCACTAGGAAGACCAGTATGGATGTTCCTCAATAAGTTAAAAATAGAACTACCATATCGACCAGCAATCCCACTGCAAGATATATACCTATAAGAAAGGAAGTCAGTAAATGGAAAAGATATTTACACTCCCATGTGTACGGCAGCATTATCACAGTAGCCAAGATTTGGAAGCAACCTAAGTGACCATCAATAGATGAATGGATAGATAAAATGTGGTATGTACAAATAATGGAGTAATATATAGCCATGAAAAATAATAGGAGCTTGTCATTTGCAACAACATGGGTCAAACTGGAGATCATTATGTTAAGCAAAACAAGACGGGCAGAGAAAGAGAAACTTTGCACATTCTCACTCATTTGTGGGAGGTAAGAATTAAAAGAATTGAAGAAATGGGGAGAGAGAGTAGAATGAAGGTTACCAGAGGCTATGGTGGGGACTGGGGTTCGTGGGGATTACCGAGTACAAAAATATAGTTAGCTGGAATGAGTAAGATCTAGTATTTGATGGCAAAATAGGGTGATTACAGTCAACAATAATTTATTGTACATTTCAAAGTGACTAAAAAAGTAGACTAGGAATGTTTATAACACAAAAAAAAGATAAGTGGTTGAGGTGATGGATTTACCCTCATTCACCCTGATATGATTGTGACACATTATATGCCTGCATCAAAATATCTCATTTACCCTATAAATATATACACCCATTATGTACATGCCCATAAAAATTAAAAATTTTAAAAACTTTTAAAAATTGTATTACTATTGTACAATCTAGGAATATATAGTCCAGGTAAATTGTAAACTATAAAAACAAAATAAGAAAAAATTAAGCTGCATTTCTTTATTGTTGCCTAATAAAGTTAAATCTGCACCTCTGACTTAAAGAAAACAATAAAATGCTTTAAATTCTTTCAAAGTCTTAACATTTGGTTTGCTAACATATAAATACATATATTTTGTTATGAGAATTATCTTTTAACATACCTGAGAAATACACAAGTTGTCAAAATAACCTAATATTTTCTTAAAGTATACACTAATCTTCTTTTAGATGTTATTATATAAATTAATCTTCATACAATAGTTTTTCTGAGACTAATATCAAACTTCACATATTTGAAATTTATAAATTACTATAATAGTTTTATTAGTCGAATAAGTTATCTTTTTTTCCTGAGTTTTGTTTAAAATGTCAAAAATATAAAATTAGTTTAAATAAAATTGTAATAGTGGATGTATTTAAAAAATGTTTAATCTCATTTCTTATGTCAAATATTATGATGGCTTCATGTGTAATTGTCTATCATAATTTTATATCTTTAATCAAATTTAACAACTTGCACTAATATTAAATTGTATCAATTAATAAATAGTGGTTAACTGAGTAAATTTAAAATAAGAAAAAATATTTAAAATATTAGTTACTAAACTTAGTTTTATTTTTATCCTTATTCTTTTTCATTGCAGAAGACAAAATGTTTATCAGGATCTTCAGATGCCTTTGGGTGATGCTATAACTGCATTTATATGTTTGAAAAGGTAATACAAAATAATTGCTCTTGAAGAAAAAAGGTAAGCCATTAATTTTCTACTTTCTAGATTTGCCTTAGTCTGAAGGAACAAATTATTGGTTATTTTGATTAATGGTGATGCATTCTAAAAATGTTGACAGTACTAAGTATAGAAATCATGCCTGTAATCCCAGTACTTTGGAAGGCTGAGGTGGGCAGATCACGAGTTCTGAACTTCAAGACCAACCTGGCCAACATTGTGAAATCCTGTCTCTACTAAAAATACAAAAATTAGCTGGGCCTGGTGGCATGCACCTGTAATCCTAGCTACTGGGGAGGCTGAGGCAGGATAATTGCTTGAATCCAGGAGGTGGAAGTTGCAGTGCGCTAAGATTTTATCACTGCCCTCTAACCTAGGCAACAGAGCAAAACTCCATTTGAAAAAAAAAAAAAAATTACAGGCACAAAAACATCAGCATAGAGGGTATGATTTCTCATTTTCTTAAGGAACCCATCATATTTTAATAATATAAAATAATGATTTAAAAAATGTATATCATTTTAGATAATATGTTGATAATGTCGATCATATTTTAAAGTTGAGGTCATTATTTAATTTTATCATGTATCTAAATAACTATGAATTTGTATCTGTCTAAACTCATATATATAAATTTATATAGAGATTCTGAATATGAATATAAATAAAAATGAGTAAAAACAATAAAAGGTGTTAAATATTATAACAATTTTGACTCAGTTTAATAGCTTTATTAAAAATGGAAAAGATCTATAAATCCTTCCCTGAAAAATATTACTAGATAAATACATAAAAGAAAAATTATAGTCTTTTTCTATAAAATTATCAAGTCATCTGCCCAGGTAGTGATGCTTTATTTTCATTACCAAAGAATTTTATTAATTCTCATTACTTCTATAATATTCTTGAGCTGAATCAGTTTACACTTGATCTCAACCAAAAGCCTGAGAAGCAATGAATGGTACCATTTTTAAGTACTCTGATTTTGAAGAATATAATTAAAAGTGGTAAAATTATTGCTTCTTATTGATGGCCCTTATTTCTTGCTTTGAATAAATATGGCTTATCTCTGTGTTTTGTCTCCCTTGGCAAATGTTTCTTTGTCTTTCCCAAATTCAGTCACCAAGTTTAGAATAATAAATATCTGTAGATTTCTGGAAATGTCTACCGTATGCCAAAGTGATTGCTTCCTTCTTTGTATGAAAGAAAGATGATAAAAGTAATCAGGTTTGTTTGGCATTTCAATTCTTATAGTTCACTATGAATAATTAAGATATATTAATATGTTTTAATGATTGCATTATTTTTAGTTCAAAAGCATATTAATGTTTAGGCACAAAGATTCGTAAAATATTTGTATATGAATGGATTTATGTTTCTAAATTTTAGGTACTAGTCATTTAGAGACAATTATCAGCTATGTCTTATGCCATAAGTTGAAAGGCCCTACATAATTGTCAATATCCTCACCATGAATAATATGTTCTTACTACTAGAGCAATCCTCTACTACCTGTTTGTAAACTAATTGTGTGTTATCCCTCAGAAGAGGTCTCCAATCTCTTAGATTTTGATAGTAGTGGCCAATAATTTATCAAAGACAATTTCATTCTATCCCCATAGCATAGATAAATTATCTGCAATCTTAAACCAGCCTTTGAAGGGCAACTTTATTCAAAATTCCTGAGGTTGTTTCTGGCATGTCACATCTGCCAAGCTAATAACTCGGAAAAGCAGTAAAATCAAGAGCAAAGATCTATCTGGATATTGAAAGACGAATTTCTCCATATGGAAATGAGTTACTTACCATTGTGTATTTTCTGGATGGCTTATTTTCATCTTCCAGACTTGGTATTTCCAACATGGTGTATACCGCATTACTTATTAAGTGACTAAGGTACCCATTTTATAGGGACTGTACTCACAGTGTTTTATAAGACATTGTCTATCATTAAGATACACTGCATTCTTAATTACCTTCTTATAGGCTTTATCTCCAAATACAGCCAAATTGGGGTTGGAGCTTCAACCTAAGAATTCGGTAGGTGTCACAATTTAGTTTATAGCTGAATTATCAGTTTATAGCTGAAATGGTCAAATACTTTAATGACTTAAGGCAGTATCTTTATGTTTAAAGCAAGTCCAAGTGGCTTTTCTCAAGGATAGACTCCTGAAACTCCTGCATGATATTCATCCTGGGGAACTAGTTTTACCAAAAATGTTATCAAGATAAGACTGATTTTAAATTTTGTTGAAAAGGCCCTTAGGTATTGTTAACTACATACGTGGTCATTAAATCAAAAGGATTATATATCTAGACTCATGTGTCCAAACTCAAAATAAATTATCACATTCACTTAACTATAGTGTTTACAACTCAGAGATAAATAATTGAGAATGTCTCAAGATACTTCACAGCAAGTAGCATGATGAAGAAGACATATTTCTCAAGAAACTTAGATATAGCTGCAAGCCTTCATATATAAACAGCTTCTACCCAGAAGATTCCTGGACAAAGATACCCATATGCCAAGAGTCACTGACTGCCAAGCATTTCTTTGTCTCATTCTCCTTATTTTCATAGTAGTTATTTTCCCCTTCTGTTAGTTTAAGATTCTAGACTATTAATTACCAGAATGGGAAACTTAAAGATGAAATATTTGTTATAACAATGTATGACTTGTGGTTCAAAATGTGATAATAAATCATAATAATGAGGAGGAGGAGGAAAAGGAGGAGGAAGAAAAGGAAAAAGAGGAAGATAATGAAGAGAAGAAAAACTGGCCATTGTGCCACTCTCTAAGTTACTTATTTCGGAGAATTTAGATGGAGCTTGAGATTCCTTTTCCTTCTTAGAACTCCAAGAAAGAGTTACATGAGAAAGTTATATTTATAATCCCACCTCCTGTGTTCTTTGGTATCTCATCCTATGCTATATCTGGCCTAAACTTTTAAATGCTTCTATACAGCTGATAACTTGAATTGATGATTAAGTTCACCACAGAAAACCAGAAATCACATGAAAAACTAGTGATTGTGCTCAAGACTCTAATAGCTCCTGAGATCACAGAATGCTCTTGTTCTTCAGGCCCAGAAACCACATGGCTGGAAGAATCTAGATTCTGAAATTTAGCTTAAGAATATTGGCCCTGAGGCCCATGCTAACCCAAGAAAGAACTACAAAAGACTCTAAAGGTCTAAAATAATTATTCCACTGTGACACCCATGAGACCTTATCACCTAGCTGTTTCTTCCCAGCCTTCTTGTTAAACCTGAATTGTCTGACCAATGGCACTAAACAGACTCCAGTAATGCTGCTCAATATCCTGTCCTGTAATTAATCCAACCTAAGCTGTCTTTTGAAAAAATCTGCTTCTTGGCAAATGTTTTGAACAAATAATGTTAAGAATTGTTAAGAAACAATAAATATTTGTATTTTAGAAATTGTTTTTCTGCTTTTCGGCTTTATACTTTAAGGCTAACAGCAAGACATGATTTGTTTACTTAAAACTTAGAAAAGTAATGTTTAGTGTATCTGCATTTACTTAGGTTATGGAAACACAAGACTAAATGGAGAAGAAGGAAATAAAAATGTTTTTTTCAGATGATTACTAAAATGTTCATGGTCGGGATCTGAGACTATGAGTATCATTTCATCTATTACCATAAATTATTTCCTATACACGCTAAAGAGATAGATCCACTGTCTTACTTGTCTCATTCAGCATATTTTTACTGAAGACATTGTGTAAGCAAGCACTGACATACGTTCTTGGGATTCAGCAGTGAAGAAACCAGGCAAAACTCATTGCCCTCCTGGGACTTACAATCTATCAGAGGAAGACATATAACACACAAGTAACAAAAAATACATACAGGGCAAGGTTATGGACCCAGATGACAACGGAGTCCCAATATATGACTGCTGTCATAGAGTTTCATCCAATTTAATGTATTCGTAAGAAGTTTTTCTAAATTCTTTATATAGTTTTAAGTTTAAACTATTTTTGAAAATAATTTTAGGTTTACAGGAGGTTGCAAAAGTAATACAGTGAGGATCTGTGCACCTTTCTCCCAGTTTACTCAGATGATTAAAACTTACACAATTTTAGTACAATGTCAAAACCAGAAATTAGGCATTGATAGAATGTATTTGCATAGTTATCTGGCATGTTATCACATGTGTAGATTAGTGTAAACATCGCTGAAATCAACAGACAATAAATTCCTTCACCACAAAGATCTTCCTCTGCTATCCCTTTATATTCATACACAGTCCCTCCCCTGCACAGTCCCTAAACCCTGGCAACTACAAATCTGTTTTCTGTCTCTATAATTTTATTATTTTAAGAATTATATGTAAATTGAAGCATACAGTTTTTCACTGTTTAAATTGCCTGTGTTTATTTAGCATGATGCCTTTGATAGCCATCCAAGTTGTGTTAGGTATTAATAGCTTTTTAATTGTTGAGTAATATCCAGTTGGTATGGATGTTCTGCATTTTGTTTACCCATTCACCCACTGAGGCAGATTTTAGTTGTTTCAAGGTCTTACCTGCTACAAATAAGGCTGCTATGAAAATTCATGTAGACACTTTTATGTGTAGCTTTCAAATCTCCTAGGTAAATACAGTGGATGAGTCCTATGGCAGTTCCATGTTAATTTTCATAAAAAATTACAAAACTGTTTTTGACAATGGCTGTACCATTTTACATTCCTACCAGTAAAGTTTGAGAGCTTCAGTTCCTCTGAATCCTCACCAGCATTTGATTTTATCATTTTTTTATATTTTAACTATTCTAATAGGTATATGGTGGTATCTCATCATGGCTTAACTTGGATTTCCCTAACTACTAATGATAGTGAACATTTTTTCATGTGCTTATTTGCCAGTAGAATATTCTAATTGGTAAAGTGTCTCCTCATGTCTTTTTCTCATTTCTAATTGATTTTTTTGCAGTTGAGTTTTGAGACTTATTTATATTTTTTATATGTGAGCTCTTTGTCAAATAGGTGGTTTATAAATAATTTATTTTAGTTTGTGGTTTGTCTTTTCATTCTCTCAAGTGGGAATTTCACATAAAACGTTTAAAATTTTGATAAATGCCAACTTACCAACTTTTCTTCTATGGACCCCTGTGTTCAATATCAAGCTGAAAAACTCCTCACTCAGCCCTAGGCTCTAAGGATTTTTCATCTGTTAGTCCTAGGATTTTTTTGGTCAGTAAATTTATTAGGGATTTGTATTAGTCTGTTCTGGTACTGCTATAAAGAAATATCTGACACTGGATAACTTACAAAGAAAAGAGGTTTAATTGGCTCAGGGTCCTTTAGGCTTTACAGGAAGCATGACTGGGAGACCCCAGGAAACATTCAGTCATGGTGGAAGGAGAAGCAGACATATCTTACATGGTGGAAGAAGGAAGAGAGTGAAAGGGAGATAACCAGGTCTAGGGAGAACTCACTCAATATCATGAGAACAGCAACAGGGAAATCTGCTGCCAAAACCCAGTCTCCCTCCTGCCAGACCCCTCTTCCAACACCGAGGATTAAAATTTGACATGAGATTTAAGTAGGGACACAAATCCAAACCATATCAGAATTTTTCATACACAATCATGTTATCTACCAATAACAAAAGCTTTCTTTCTTTTTTTTAAATCTATATGGGTTTTGTTAATTTTTCTTGCCTTATTTGATAGAACTTCCGGTACTAGGTTGAATAAAAATGATTGGGGTGAATGCCTATGCCTTGTTCCCAATCTTAGGAAGAAACCATTCCATTTTTTAAATATTCAGTCTACATGATTAGATGTAGATTTTTTAAAGTATTTTTTTTTAATTAAGTTGAAGAAATCTCCTTATTTCTAGTTTACTGATAGGACTGTATTTATTCTTTATATGAATAGTTGTTCAATTTAGTCAAATTTTGCTTGTTAGTCATACAGTTAATATGACCATATTTTTCATGATTATGTGTGATGTGTTTTGTTATTTAGCCTAGTAAAATGGTTGATGGCCAGGCACAGTGGCTCATGCCTGTAATCCCAGCACTTTGGGAGACCTAGGAAGGCAAATTGCCTGAGCTTGGGAGTTCTCGACCAGCCTGGGGAACACAATGAAATCCTGTCTCTACTAAAATACAAAAAAATAATTAGTCAGACGTGGCTGCATATGCCTGTAGTCCTAGCTACTCTGGGGGCTGAGGCAGGAGAATTGCTTGAACCTGGGAGGCGGAGATTACAGTGAGCTGAGATCACACTACTGCACTCCAGCCTGGGCAACAGAGCAAGATTCTGTCTCAAATAAATAAATAAAATTGTTGACTACATTGATTGATTTTCAAATATTGTACATTCCTGGAATTTCTGAAATAAATTCCATATACTCATGATATAGAATTCATTTTATATATCACTGAGTTCTATTTGCTAATATAGTTATACCTTGAATACTAAAATCTGTGGATGCTCAAGTCTCTGATATAAAATGGTGTTGAACTTCATTTAATTTATGCATATCCTCCTGCATACTTTAAAGCACTCTAGATTACTTATAATACCTAATATAATATAAATGATCTATAAGTTAGTGTTATACTGTATTGTATAGGAAGTAATGAACAAAAAAAATTCTGTACATGTTTAGTATAGAAGGAGTTTTTTTTTCAATATTCTTAATTCATTATTGGTTGAATCCATGGATACAGAAACCATTAATATAAAAGGCCAGCTGATTTTTGTTAAGAATTTTGCATTTATATTTATGAGATATATTAGTTTGTAGTTTTTATTTACCTTGTTGGCACCAGGGTAATATAGGCTCCATAGAATAAGGTGGTTACACGTTGCCTCCATTTGTATTTTATGGAAATTAGTTCATAGAATTTATATCACTTTGTTTCTAAATGTTTAGCGGAAATGTTCAGTGAATTCATCAAGATCTTTATTTTTTCAAAAGGTTTTCATTATAAATTAAATGCTTATACTAATTATAGGTCAATTGAAATTACACATTTAAGATTTAATAAGTGGTGATAGTTTTTAATTTCAAGATAAAGTAATTGCCAGATTATTAAATTTTCAAATTTGTGTTTTTAGATATTTGTATGATTTAATCATTATCCTTTTAATGTCTGCAGGGTTTGTAGTCAGATCCTCTGTTCTATTCTTGATACTAGTAAGTACAAATTACTAATCTCTTTTTTTATCTGTCAATTTTGTTCAAAATTTGTCGATATATTTTTTTATCTTTCAGAGAACCAGCATATTTTGTACCACTAGTTTTCCTCATCACTTATCGGTTTTCAATTTTGTTGATTTCTGCCCTTAGTTTGATTATATTTTCTTTCTTCAACTTTCTTTGAGATTATCTTTTTGTTACTCTAATTTCTTGAGATAGAAACTTAGATTATTAATTTATGTCTCTCTCTCCTGATGTTAACATCTACTGTTGAAATTTCTCTCTCACTGTATCTTGTGTTTTCAGTTCTTTGAGTTCAATGTATTTTTTAAAATTCCTCTTGAAACTTTCTCATTAACTCATGTAGTATTCAGGAATATCATATTTAGCATTGTTATTTAATTTCTCACTGTCTTTCATTTATTAATTTCTAATTTGATTACATTGTGCTGAGATGATATATTGTATATTATTTCAGTTTTTTAAATAAATTGAGGTTTGTTTTATAGCCCAAGATATTGTCTAGCTTGCCATATGTTCAATGAACACAATAAAAGAATGTTCATTCTTTTGTTACTGAGTGGGATGGTCTATAATAAATGTCCTTTTGATCCTTTTGGTAGGTGGTGGTGTTAATTTCTATAACCTTGCTAATTTTCTGTTTTAATTTTTCTATAAATTGTTGAGGTAGAGATCTTAAAATTTCAAACTGCAGTTGTTGATTTGGCCAAGTTTTCTTTTTAGTTCTGTCAGTTTGGCTTTGATATTTTATAACTCTGTTTTTTGATGCACATGAATTTAGGATTGTCATTTCTTCTCAATGGATTGATTCTTTTACTATGTAAAATATCTCTCATTCCCTGGTAATTTACTTACTTTTGATGAATGTTCACATAGTATATCCATTACATTCTTTTATCTTCCATCTACCTATGTGACTATATTTACAATAAGTTTCTTCTAGACAGCATAGAATTGAGTCTTGTTATTTTATATACTCTGCCAATCTCCATCTTTATTGGGACACTTACACCGTGATATGGTTTGGCTGTGTCCGCATCCAAATCTCATCTTGAATTCCCATGTGTTGTGGGAGGGACTCAGTGAGAGGTAATTGAATCATGGGTACAAGTCTTTCCTGTGGTCTTTCTCATGCTGTTCTCATAAAACTGAGTAAGTCTCACAAGATCTGATGGTTATAAAAAGAGGAGCTCCCCTGCACAAGCTCTCTCTCTTTACCTACTGCCATCCAAGTAAGATGTGACTTGTTCCTCCTTGCCTTCCACCATGATTGTACAGCCTTTCAAGCCATATGGAAGTGTAAGTCCATTAAACCTCTTTCTTTTGTGAATTTCTCGATCTCAGGAATGTCTTTATCAGCAGCATGAATGTGAACTAATACAGACCATTTATACTTAATCTAATTATTGATGCTAGTTCTTAAATCTTTATAGTTTTTCCTTTGGTCTCTATTGTTTTCATTCTCTATGATTTTTTTTTTTTTTTTTACTTTTATGTCTCTGTTGCTTAAACATTTGTTAGAGCTTTATTTTGGTTTATCTTAGTGTTTCTGAGTGTTTGTCTCTTATAGTTCTTTTAGTTGTTTCTCTAGGTGATTGTAAACACACATGGACACTCAAACAGACACACACAACTATGACAGTCTATTTGTGTCAACATTCAACAAATAAGTTGTTGAAGCTTTACCTTCCTTAATACCCGTCTCTTGTTCCCAATGCTGAATTTAATTATTTTAAACATTTCTTCTCCAAACACTGAGAACATTACACACTATTAGAAACTTTGCTTCAGTTTACTAGTGTAATTTAGAAAACTCAAAAGTAGAAGAAAATTTTATAATTTACCCACATTTTTGTTCTATCTCTTGTTTTTTCTTCCTTCCTGAAACTCCAAGATTCCTGCTTTAATTATGGCTTTCTGTTTAAAGGACTGTCTTTAATAATACTTTTGGGGGATATCTGCTGATGACAAATTCTGTTAATTTGCCTTCATCTGACAATGTCTTGGTTTTCCCTTCATTTGTGAAGAATAGTTTTACTAAAAAAATACAATTCTGGAGTGAAAATTCTTTTTCTTAAGGAGATCATTCCTGTTTAACTCACCTTCCCGCACCCGACCCATATAACACATTGTTTCTCTCAGGCTGCTTTCAAGAAATTTTCTTTGTCTTTAGTTTTCAAAAGTTTGTCTATGATGTGTTTACATGTGAATTTCTTTGGGTTATCTTATGTGAAATTTACTCAGCTTCCACATATTGAAAACATGTGTTTTACCAGATTTAAAACAAAAAAAAGTCATTTCTGAGACATTTTTAAACCCAATTTTTTCTCCTTTTATTCCAAAATTTGATAACATAAATGTTAGATGTTTTGTTGTAGTCTCTCTTGTCCTGAAGCTCTATTTATTTTTTACTTTATAAACTTTATTTTCTTTCTGTTTTCAGATGTGATCATTTCTATCATTTGATCCTCAGGTTCACTGATTCTTTTTCTGCCCTCTCTGTTGTGTGCTGAGCTCATCAACTTAGATGCTTAATTCTATAAATTTCATTTGGATCTTTTAAAAATTTATTTGCTATTGCTTTCTATTTTCTTTATTTGGTTCAAATAATTGCATATTGAAGCATTTTTATATTGTCTTCTTTAAAACCTTTTAAGATACTTTTAATATTTGTGCCATCTAGGTGTCTATTGATTGTCTTTTCTCCAAATGTAGATTTTTTATGAATGATTTTTTATTGAAACATATTTTGGGAATTAAAATAATATTAAATAATATCAATATTAACATATATTAATATTATAATGTTCTAAATATTATATGTGTAATATTGTACAGTTATTTAAATTTTATATTTTAGTAGTCTTCCTCTGTCATCGCTTTGATAGAGAAACTGGGATGCCACCTTGTTATTGTTAGGTTGGTAAGGAAGTACAGGTTCTCTATTATTAGATTCCATTATAACCAACTGATATTTCTTCTATGAAAAAATTTCATACCACTCACATTAGTGCATTGCACATATCTTAATACCAATCCTAATCTCCAGTATCCCACCCCAAATATAAGAAATATGCCTGAAAAAAGAGTTACTTTGACAGAGTATATTATAGAGGTTCAAACCCTCTTATTTCTAGAATTATAGGAATTGAACCTACCTCTGCTAATCCAAAATTATCTGCTCTACACAATATACCACACCCTGTAGTAAGGTGAACTAAATAAGCTGTTGGGACCATATCCCAAAAATATTGGTTTGCCCTTTCCATACTAATTAACCCCCAGTCCAATTTTTACCTGACCTTCTAGGTGACCCGGACAACTATACTTCAGCTAACCCCCTCAAAATCCCACCTCACATTAAACCAGAGTGGTATTTCGTATTTGCCTCTGCAATCTTATGATCCATCCCTAACAAATTAGGGGATGTGTCAGCTCTTGCATCTTCCTTTCTCATTCAAGCAATTATCCCTATGCTTCACATATCCAAACAACAAAGCATAACATTCAGACTATTAAGCCAGTGCTCAATCTGAATCTTAGTGGCTGACATATTTCCACTAACATGAGTCAGGGAACAGCCAGTCAAACATCCTTTTATTGCCATCAAACAGCCAGCATCGATTTTGTACTTCTCTCCTACTGAGTGTAGAGAAGTGCTACTCACCCTTATGCCTCGAAGTACCCTAAAGCTTGAGCATCTTTCCACACCAAAGAGTATGGGAACCCATGAAAGCCTTGTTGTTCCTGAGTTGGGGTGAAATATCAGAATAACCCACTAGGCCTCTGCTGATATCCTTGCTGGGAGGATAAGGAGTGCCTCATTACCACTTTCCATGTGGCCACAGCTGATACGATAGGGAAAAGGATTTGTGTAAAAATCTTGACTCTCTACTAGCCCCCTTTTGACATCCCCTCCAAAATGGAAAGAAAAGTCATCTTGTTACTGCAGGACAGTTCTAGAAGTTCAGATTTCCTAGTCTCTACTGGCTGGCATGGCAGACAGAGTGAGGATGTTCCTCAACACTGGGCAGAAATGCAAGTGCTGACTTCCACATGGTCTTCTGTGACACCACCTCAGCAGGAAGATTATTACCTCATCACAGCCTAGTGGAGGTGAAATTCCAGGCTCCCCATTCAGCATCTTTTACCCAAGACCACAGATTATTTTATCTTTTTTGTTTTTCTCTCTAGTGTTTTGCTGGAATGCAGTGGCTATTGTTTAAAAGATTGTCCATTTTCTAGTATTTTTGCTAAAGAGAACAAGCTTGTTTTGCTTTTGATTGTTTGTTTTGGGATATTTTTGCCTGTGTCAGTTGATGTTTCTGGGTCATCAGCCTCTTTAATAACCAGTCTTGGATATAGAAAAGAAAGAGTCACCCAGGAAACTCATTACCATACCAATTCTTGTGTTCCATGATCCCTATCCAGCCTGCCTTTTTTTCTCCACCTTTGAGAATTTCCCTGTTTGTTTTATATTTTACATCTAGGAAATGTAGTTGTATTTAGAGAGAGGAATAGAGAAATGTTTGGCTACTTATGTTCCTCAAACAGAAGTCCCTTTTATCTTTATAAAAATATTTTATTCGTTTTACATTAAAATAAGCAAAGGTGAGTTTCATAGATCTTATATTGTATTCCTGGCTTCTGGCATCTGCCTTCATTTGTAGTATTATATAAGGCATATGCACAAAAAACAAAACTTTCACTTTAACATGACTAAGAATACAAGTTATGTTTTTTGCCCAATATTTTGCAGATGGGATGTAATTAATTCCTTCATTTTAAGAACAGCATGTTGGGAGCCCATCAATCAAATAAAGTGAGTTTGGACAAGAATGGGTAGGAACAACTAATTTCAACTTTACATTGACAGTGCAAAAATAATCAATGTTACCAGCCAGTTGTGCCCTGACCCAGGCTTCAAGCTGCAAGATACAGAAATCTGCCAACTCACCAGGAAGAAAATGAGAAAAAATATAGGTTAAGTGTACGTGTGAATAAAAGTATAAAGTATTAACAGTCCTAACACAGTCTGAATAGGCAGAAATCTGAACACTCATGCTAAAGCAGTCTTGTAATTTCCTGTATGCTCAAATCTGTATATTTTTAAAATGTTGTTATTTGGGAGCTCTTTCTTTAAAATTTTTCAATAATACCTTTGGCAGAAATGGGCTCAAAATAACACCAAAGAAACCCAAAAATGACACCAATATAATGAAAAGTTAAATTTAGATTTCTATTTTTAATGCAAGTTTATGTTGTGTTTCAACATTTTCCTGGCAATTCTATAATAAATAAAAATAACAATTACATATTGAAAAATTGCCAGAAAAATTTCATAACACAATAGTAGAGTCAGGTACAGCTAAGGAAATGATAAAATAATTTTTCTGTTTACTAAGAATAACTATCTTATTTTAATATTTAAATAGCTTATCTTTAGTGTTTATAATCATTAAAAGTAACTTTTGTGTTTTGCCTTAGTATTCAGATATATATTTTTATTTTATCAAAATAATTTTAAGAGTAGTTTTTAATAGAACTGGCTTATAAGTTCTTCAATACAATAAAAACAATTTTTGGCTAATAATTTTTTTAAAACTCTGTCATGTAAATTATTTAATGGTCTATTTCAGACTCAACTTTTCTAAATTTGTGACAAGTTATGTCATCAGCCTAATTCTTTACTATATTAGAATTTCATGCATGCTATGGGAAGCCAGTTTTAGAAAATAGGGAAGACTGATGGGGACTGTGAAAGACAAATGGCAAATATAAGTAGAGTGCTCAGGCTACAGGTTATATTCAGTAAAGCCTTAAAAAAAGTAAAGATTTGAACCATGTAGGTATCAGGGAGGTTGTTCCAGGTGGTGGACTGCAATCGCAGAGCATATATGACCTGCTGTGTTTCAGAGCAGCAGAGGGTTAGTATGGATGGAGTTGGAAAAGAAACATTCAGGGGAAATTAGGAAGAAATGACATTAGGCAGGTAATGGAGTGATGATGATGAATCAAATTTTGTAGGGCCCAAAGGGCCATTGTAAGTACTATTTTTATATCTATACTTTTGTTGCAAATAGGAGCCATTGGAAGATTAGGGTACAGAGTAATCTAGTAACCTGATTATGTTTTAATTGAGACATTCTGTTTCTGTGAAAGACAGCTTGGAGAGTGACAAGTTAGAAGTCTACCACTATAATCCAAGAGAGAGGTTATGATCATTATCAAGATAGGAGGAGGTGGTGAAGTTTGAAAATTGGAGCCTCCATTGGACATGAGCCAAGGCCTAGAATAAAAGTTTGCTTCAGAAATTGGGTCTGGGTCACCAGTATGGATTCCCAACTTCTTGATGGTGAATTTGTTTCAGTAATTCTTATCCTTCCTGTCCCTGTGAAATTCAGGGTTTTTTGAATCCCCCCACCCAACTCATCAGATGTATTTAACGCATATATCTCGAGGGTAATTTCCAATATCTATTTCCATTTATCTTACTCTATTAAGTTCCACCTTCCTTGTTACAACAGCACTATTAGTTATCATTAGAATACAGATAATTAAAATAAAAGAGGTTCATGTTCAGTATTGCTATATTAGGTACCTTCCCTGCCTATCATGACTTCAACACTCTCCTCCCTTCCTTTTTATCTGATATAGTACTGAAAGATAACTGTCCATTTTCACTGGAAACTTTTATTAATCTAATTTCTTCTCTATTCAAAAACATATATGGCTAATATTCTCTCTAGCTGAACATAGCACATCTTCCGTTTTGTCAGATTCTATCTATCTCACGATTGGATTGCTTGCATACACTCACATGTCAACTCACGAATTTGCCCCTTCAAGATGAAGCTTCCTTTTACTTAACGTTTTTAAGCACTAGTTTCTGATTTGTAAAATGGGGCTAATATTAATACCTACTAGATAAGGTTTCTATGATTACTAAATTAAATTTCATTTTATTTAAAACTACATCTAGCATGTAAACACTCAAAACATTAGTTATGGTAGTTATTATTATCAGAAACCCTTTAAATTCTTACTTAACAGGTAATGGAAGATACACTTTTGTTTCAATATAAGAACCCCTTTAGATTATTAATTATTACACATATGTGATAATAGCCTTATACTTTATAAGAATCACAAGAAAATAATTTTTGAAAGGCATATGGTTATAATCTTGGCATGTTAGGTTTTTATAACCAGCTTATTGAGATGTCTGTCTCAATAGGGTATAAACATGACATGTTTTGCATTTATTCTCCTCATTATTCTTCACTTTAAAATTGTCTTGAATGGATTCCATAATTTTCTTAGCAGTCAATTTAACATTGCAATTTTGTAATAGATTCAAAGCTTCCCTCTCCTCTGTTGGTACAGTGTGTGGCTTAGGAGAGAGAGAATGAGAGGAGGATAGTGGTCTGCTTTTCCATTCCTCTTCCATTTTCACTTTCTGGAGGTTGCCCTACAGGATGGAGGTAGGGAAGAGCAATAGGGAAGACAAGGGTTTAATTTGGCAAATTACCATACCAGGGTTGGGGTATAACCCCTTCGTGACTCTGGCTTGATCCTGCTCTATCACATTTTATCATTCACTATTGATGGAGTGGTCTCCATCAATGTGCTGTTCTTTGTGAAAGGATGAGCATTTGTTTGGGGCACTATTCAACTCCACACCCATTTCATTCATTCATAAAGTCTCTCTCTGCAGAGCTGCAGGTGTAGCAGTGGAGGCGACAGTGGCGGCTGCTGTAGAGCTGTCAGGTGAGAGCCCAAGATTGGCTTAGAGGTAAACAAAGTGCAGAGCGGCACCAAGTCTGTCATCTGCCTTAGAACCATTGAGACTTGCAACCAGGAACAGCTGCAAGTGCCAATAAAGGGAAATTGCAGAAATTGGGTTCTTATATTGATAAAAACTTCATGACTGCATTGTGGTGATGGTATCAAGTAAGAAAAGACAGAACCAGCTGGGCCTGGTGGCTGACGCCTGTAATCCCAGCACTTTGGGAGGCCGAGATGGACGGATCACGAGGTCAAGGATGGAGACAATCCTGGCCAACATGGTGAAACCCTGTCTCTACTAAAAAATACAAAAATTAGCTGGGCATGGTGGCATGTGCCTGTTGTCCCAGCTACTTGGGAGGCTGAGGCAGGAGAATTGCTTGAACCCGGGAGGCAAAGGTTGCAGTGAGCCGAGGTCACACCACGGCACTCCAGCCTGGTGCCTAGCAATAAAGTGAGACTCTGTCTCTAAATAAATAAATAAATAAATAAATAAATAAAATAAAATAAAAGACAGAACCGAAGGATAGAAGACCTGTCCCTATTTCTAGGAAACAATACAATTTGATTCATCATATGGCTTCATGGTAGACTTCTCCCTATTACAACAAAACCCTCTAGCCTCAAGTCCTCTGATACCAACATCTTTACTAGTAACATTCCTTCAAGCAAGAGTGGTTTCAGTTGGATGGATGAGAGGAGGAATGAAGCTGTAGTGCTGCCCTTTGTCATTTCTAGCACCAAACCTGAAAAAAAAATAGATTCCAGGTCTTTTAAGTTCACAAAAGTAGAAAACCAGTAATGTCAGACATAGTGTAAGGCTGAAGCTACACTCTAACAAGCGTCAACAGTGAAATGATGGAGGAAGCTAGCATCTTCTGAAGATGTGATTGAGGATAAGCCAGAGCCAGAGAATCTCATTGAAGAAGACCTCAATTTTGTTCTGAGGAATCACTTACCTCAGAAAAAATCTATACTGACATGTACATATGGGCCTTCTTACTCTCCTATTGAAATTAATCAGCATCTTCAACTCAAAATGCAGATAGTGGTCCATTTAAACAGGTTATTATTTCAACAGCAGCAAAACAATATTTATTCTGTCAAGAGGCTTGATATGTAGAACAAATACATGAAAAGGAGATTTAAGCCAGAATTGCTTAACAGCTTAGAAGAGACTTTTATAGTCCTTTCTTCAGAAATAACTCAGAAAAAGATGAGTATTGAGGAAGAAAACCGCAAAAAAAAGTTACTTCTGGAAAGTTAAGTTGTT